>NC_069125.1:60511147-60834032 GCF_026914265.1 Mya arenaria | reverse complement strand
ATGTTGTCATTTGTTAAACACATCGATAATAACAGTGTGACAACTACAGAGCAAGTCAATTCACAAGTTTTAGTTCTGTACGTTGTAGTTCTGTACAATTCTGTCATTCGTTGACTTACATGTAAAAGTGAAATCAATTTAATCTTTTGAAAAAGTCTCAATTTAATCTTTTCAAAAAGTCTTATCCTAACAACGAAAACTTATCAAGCAAAAGCAATTTCAACCTGAAAATTCCACATAATCTGAACTGTGGTGACACGCATGTACATGTATTATATAAAATAAAAGACTGAAATGTCTTACTTTGTGTAGTGAGTCAGCAAATGATAAATAACACTAACAATTCATACTATACAATATTATTTTTGTAAGATGGATTTCAAATCAATCGAATAACTTTACACATACCAGTACTATTTCACAATAATGAACCTGTACAGCAGCGACTATAATGATACATTTGGAGCATGACAAATGAGATGCTACTGTTTGCAAATAAAAAAAAAACAAAGCACAAAGGCAATGCCATTTCACACAGGAAAGATAATCTACAGCGACTTACAGGGGTCAGTTTCAACCCTCCAAAGAGATTCATTTGTCACTGCATGGTTTATAGCAGGGCAATTTAAAGCTACAATTTTACAGTCAAACTGTACATCTATGGATGCTTTGCAGGTAATGAGCCTGTCTCTTCTGACAGTAAGTTCCATAAGCAAAATAATGCACCAAATGGCAGACGGCAGTAGCCAGTGCTTTTTGATACCTGAAGTCGAATGACGGGCCAGAGATGTTGTACTTGAGTCCAATTTTACTTTGTGGCTTTGAGTGGAGCAAAAGCCAATATCATTCAATGCTTCAAAACCATGAAATACAAAGTTTATTTGCAAACAGTAGCAATGAAATTTTGTCATGTTTCCTATCACTTTTTTATGTATGAATGCCCCTGTGTTTGTACTTCAAAATACATGCAATGGACAATACACTTTAAAGAATAAGTTATTTCATTCTAGCTACCTAAATGAGCACATGCAGTGCATGTAACAAATCACTCCCCGCCTGTGCTGGAGCGATGCCTGTGGTGCTCAGAGACAATGAGTTCGTCCTGCATGAGCTGGAGTGTGGAGACAAGGGACTGTTTCTCGAGCCGCAAGTCACGTACCTCCTCCTCGAGGGTGACGAGACGCTCGCACATGTCTCCATTGTCCTTTTCTAGGCCCTCGTTCACCTTTCGCAGGTCTGCTATATCGTCCAGGGATGGACTGCTTGATAAGGCAAATGACCTCAGTTTGTTCCTCAGCTGTTCATTTTCAGACTTAATGTCTTCCAGTTCTCTTTCTTGAACTTGAGTGTGGTTATCAAGCTTTTCAAGTAAAAGTTTCATTTGAGCATTTTCGTTTTCTAGTTTCATGATTTTAGACACAGAATCTGGGGAGGTTTGGTTTGGTCCATTGGGTAGGTTGTATGTGGTATGTGGCTGCTGCATATTGGTATCTATCCTGTTAGATACAGCTAAAATGGTGTCGGACATGCTGGTGCCTGGGCTCGGGGTTTCTGAATGTGGTCCTGTAACATGATTGTATAAATATGTAGAGTGAAAGAAAAACCATAATTTATGGAAAAAAGGAATTTCATTCATCATTTCATTCAACATTCACATGTTTAATAATGTGAACAGATTGCAAATTATAACTTGTAGCACACATAAATTTTCGGAAAATTTGTCTATGAAGGTGAAAATGAAATTCCCGTAGTTTCACATTCAATAAAATGAATACTTATTAAAGAAATGTAAACATGATTACCAGTTGTGATATGGAAGATGCCATCCTCATGCCTGGCTATGAATATATCCTGGAGACTGACCACAGTGGGGGGAGGGGGGCTTGGGGGTGGGACTGTCTTATGGGGTGGACGGTCCTCCTGAACAATAGGACATATACACATATAACTCAAACAGATCCTTATAAGTAATCAAAGAAATAATGTTATTCAAAGATCACCAAAATAAGCTTGAAAAAGATTTAGGTATTTTAAGAGGATTGTTTTCTTCTAATCTATGAAACAAAAGTTTTCTTACCACAAGTGTAAGTTTAAGGTTATGCACGGACACCTGCATTGGAGTAGGTGTTGAGATTTTCTCATCCTCGATAAAGCTGCTCATGTTGAGAATACTAGACATGCAGAATGTCAGCTCATAATCTCTGGCCTTCACTTCCATGAGGCCCAGCTCTGCCCCCCGAGGAACCAACAGACCAGCCGCCGGGCCCATGGTCATCTTGAACTGGACTGGGTACACATGTCTCCGGCTCACAGCCGGTCTACGTATTATCCCTGTGAAAGATGAATTACAACCATACATACCATTTTCTTTTAACATCCTCAAACATCCAGCTACTTGAACATTGATGCATTTTTCAATATTTCAGTGAGAAATTATGAAAACAGCGTTCTATAACAAAAACATTTTAAGCAAAATTGAGATCACATCCTTCATTAAAACTTATATTGTCAGAGAAAGAGTGAAATGCAAAACAATACTGCTGTAGTAGTAAACCTACCACTTGTTGCAGACAGTTTGGAGTAGAAGTCCTCATAGATGATGTTGCCGGTCTCTTCTACATCAATACAGCGGGTTTGTAGGCTAAAAAAGATATCCTCGCCTTTCCCCTGAATTGACAACTCTGAGCCGGTCAGCCGAAATACCACAGCAGATACCTGAATAAACGTGCGAGATATTCAAATACTTTGTAACTAAACATGTCACATTTACAATTGACTTTAAAAAGATCCTTATAGAATTCCATTCCAGTCAATATCAATTCTATTTACCGGTACTACCATGTTTAGACATTTTTATCATTTGCTATAGTACCACTATTTCCAATAACAACATCAGTGGACCACCAAACAAAAGTGTGACAGACATTGTAAGCTGCAAGTTATTATTCTCCCTTCATGGAGCATAAAATATTGGCTGGATGGTTTCAAGTTTTCTTACCAGCTCTTTAGCCTTGGAAGCAGAGGTGCTCTCAGCAAACACACTGGACTGGTCGTCAGTGTCAGTGGTGGATAGAGTGTCTGCTCCTCGCCCATGATTGAATGCAGGGGCCTCCTGGTCATCAATGGACAGGAACTCAAAGTCATCGTCAGATGACATGTCTGTCATCACTGATATCCTGGAAAACAAGTTTAAGTATTTGTATTTTCAAAACTAACAATAGTCCAAGACAATGTGTGTTATGACGGTTAATGTACAATACATAGTATAGAAGTACCATATACAGTCAAACCTGGTTGAAGGGCCACCTGCTTTAAAAGGCCACCTGCTTTATCTGGAATTCTGTCACTTACGCTAATAAAATTCTCCAATACTTGGCTTTAATTGCATACTGAAGTTAATGAAAAAATATGACGGCCTCAGGTATTTCCATCATCAAATCAAAATGCATATTACATCACATGATTGCCCTATGCTTTTACTCATTGAGAAATCATGTTCATAACATATGGTGAATGTTTTGATCAGAATTGACTCAATTAATAAAGATACTTGAATAAACATCATTAATTAATGATCAGATAGCGACAAAGAGCACCTGTTATTATGAATTCACAGTTTCCATTGTTACTTGAAGGTATGAAAAGGATCGTAGTGCAAGATATGTTCTCAAGGGATTTAATTATGGACAAAGTCAATTTCTTAAAATTGGAATGATGAGGATAAAGATGATGAATGTGTAAGCTCAGTGAAAATGGTTTCATCAAAAGAAGTGAGTGAATGTATGGACACTATTAAAACATTTGCTTACAACACTTACAAGGCACCATTTTTGTTCATGCAGTTTTAGATTAGAGACTGGTGTAATGCAAATAATGGACTACCTCAAACAGTGAACTTGTTTATGCAGTTGTGTATTTATTCATGGACTGATTATTGGTGTGTTTTTTTGTATATGCTATTAAGTGCATACATGTATTTATAAACATCTATCTACTGCATTCTATTTAAAATTTTGGAAGTTATTTTATCTACATTTGAATTAAAACTTCTTTAATGATGATGATACTAAAGGTGGTGTGAGTAGGTTGTTAAATAAAACTGAAGTGGCGGAAATTTCCACCTGAATTGAGCCACCTGTCTTAAGCAGCCACTTTGATCTTTTCCCAAAGGTGGCCACTTAATACAGGTATGACTGTTGAGGTAAGATAGCAAATATCAATAAAAATGCCACATGCTCAGTTCTATTTAAACCCAAATTACCGTAACTTATTATATTCCGAAATGTATTCAGCTAATATGAAATATGGCCCCTGAATCTGCTATGTTTCTACAGAGGCTCACCTGTCTGAGTCAATATCATCCTCTGGATCCAGTTTGTTCTTGATCTTTCCCATAAAGTTGGAGATGTTGCTGACCCCCACAGTGAAGGATTTCTTAACGGCGTTTGAAGTGATCTTGCTTCCGGCCCGACCCCGAGGTCCCGCCAGACTGGAGCCTATCGAGGAGAGGCCTGTATCACTCGCTGTTACATGGATAGGTGGGGCAGTGTTAAGTGCTCCACCCTGGTGTACATCCTCTGTTGAGTGCGAGTCTTTATGCACAACTGGAATAAAGAATATCCAACAATGAATATTTACCCCAATATGGTATTTTAAATGAATCAATAAGTTAATTTTTCAAACATGTATAATAAATAATGTTTATTACATCAAACTGATTAAACAAAAAATTCAAACACAGGTAACATCTCAGAATGACTAAACACTGTTGACCAGCACATATATAAGTATTAGTAAAAGATATTCAGGTGGTAAATAGAAAGTTTATACTAAATCTCAAGTTTGGCTACCCTGCAGATTGTCTGTAGCCTGGTTAAAGCAGACAATGGTTGAGTCACTCTGGGAGTGAGACAGGTGCACCTCTGGAGTAATAGGACTGGACACCGACACATGCATTGCAGCGCCTACAGAGATGAAATCAACATCTTAATGAATAAAGTACTTTCTTTTTTGTTAATACTAGACAGGGAAGCTTGATTAAATGTATCAGTCTACCGATTGTTTTCTTTATTGCATGAGATAGCCAAGATTATATAAGATAACTTATTAACATAAGATTTTTTTAAAGATATATTCTATAAGGTTAGTTATAATAACTTGAAATGCTTGTTAAAATACCATAATCTTGAATGGAATCCACTTGATTGCCCTGTTCTCCCTCACTGGTTCCACTGCCTCTCTCCACATACCCCTGTGTGTATTCCATTGAGTACCCCTCTGTGTACCCAGGAAGGTCTTCATTTACCTCCCCTGAGTACTCCATTCCATCAACAGGTTCTCCTATATTTGTCAAAGGAAGTAGTTCTGCTATGTAGGGACAGACCATTGCAAACTCAACTTCAGGGATAACAAGTGGAATTGAAAATGATTCTGAGGTATTTTCTGATGCATCTTTTTTCATGTAATCACCCATGTCAGCATTCAGTTGAGCATTGAAGTCCGTGACTGAATCTATCAATCTCATAAGGAACAGATATTGCGGATTGCTCAGTTGGGCTCGGACTTTCCCTCCGATTTTAGCTACAATGTTAAAGTCCGCTACTTGGAAGGCTGAATATTGCACATTGCCATCACTATTATCACAGCTGCTAATGGATTGACTGGTGGTCATACCACCCTCACTGCTCGAGTCTGTTGGGCTTGAATCTTCACCACTGTCCTCGGAGTAATACTGTTGCAGAAGTTTCCGACTCCTACGACTATCCCGATCTGTTTTACTCTCCTCAGGAACTCCATCTTTGTTGGAACTTGGCCACTTGTTTTTTGGAAGAAGAAGCCCATCGGGTATCAAAGATGGCTGACAGACCCACAGTGTTAATGGAAAAGACTCTACAAATGGGACAGGTCTCGTTCTACTTGTGGGTACTCCTAAAAATTCCAGCCACACCTGGTCCAAACACACAGCCCACATATCACAGCGCATGTCTCGTTTGAGGGTATTTGTTCTCAATAATAACTTGATGGCCTCATCAACTTGTTCTATGTGGTCAAAGCCATCTGGTAACCGCCCTTGTACAAGATCAAGTGCATAATCACAGAGATATGGATTTAAGCGAGCATTTGCAAAGTCATAAAATATCTTGGGGATGGCCATCATCTTGTTGGGATGGTCATTTGGGACCTGTGAGGTATCAAACAGTGAGCAGTCTGCATAGTTGTTAAGCATGGCCTTGAGGTCTGGGAGTGTGAACCTGTCCTCTATGTGTGTGTTGGAGGCGGTCAACTTGGAGATCTGGATCTGCAGGGACCCAGGTCTGTCTGGCTGGTTCTCAACCCTCTCTTCCACAGATATTACCACCTGTAACACATAGTCATTATAAATGTGAAGTTACCAGTAAGCGTAGACATAAACCAAGTTCTAAGTTAGAATATGTCAATATTGAATGGACTATGTAAGCATGTGAGTTGTAATTTCAAAATAACAAACTATGATCTTACAGCAAGCAGGTACAGAGTTATTATTCAGAAATTTCGCAGATTTCCTTAAACTTTATTTGAACAATGTACAAGTCATATTCCATTTCTGAAATGTAATGAATACTGAGATACATATGGCAAATCATCCGTCTTAAAACTGGCAATATCCCTTGACGATATCCCAATATATTGTCAAAAAATTATTATCAAGAGGTCTGAAAATATCAATATGCAGCATATTGCTATATGTGCAACATCAATGAACGGAAATACATGATAAAGCCCCACTGAGTCTTACCCGTGGCATGAGGGCCTCCAGCTTGACATCAACATGTTCCAACTTCTTCTCAAACTCACCCTGATGGCTCTCCTGAAACAATACAAAAACATTTAAGTTCCTTCGAACAATGTTTACGTGCATATCCTCACTTTGAAACAAGGGCAATGGAGAAAGATGACATGAAGGTGAGATGCCACAGACAACGATGCGAAAAAACATCACAAGACACCCTATGTGTCTGCATATAACACAGATGACAGGATATAATCCATTGCACAAACATCCATTAAAATAATGAATGAACAAAATCCTGCATATTGCTTGGCTGAGGCATATCTTATTTCAAGAAAGGGTTCAAATGACAATTTATATTTAAAAAAAAATAAAAAAAAGAATAGATAAGAATTGATCAGAACCCAAAAGCTTATAATGGTCATCTTAGGATGCATACTGCTTACTGGCCAGAATTTTGGATCTTGAATATCTCTTCATACTAATAACTAGAATAATGGATTACGATATAAGTATATATATGCTCTTTTATCTAAGAAGGATTATAAATCCAGCTATAAGCTGATATGAATCACTATTGAGTCCATTTCATGAAAAGAAATCTGAACCTGTATTATTGTGAGGTCAAAAGAGCGTTCCCTGGTTCAGGTTTAAACCCAATACCTCCTGTGTTACTTGGTGACAATATTGAACAATGATTAAAGACAAGACAACATTAAGAATATTTTCAAAACTTGAAAATAGGGAAATTTAGCATATGTGGTGGTATATAAAAGGGGATACATACCACCATTTGTGCGAGGTTGAGGGAGAAGTAGTTTGCCCAGAGCAGAGTAAGGAAGTCTATGTGCAGCCGGACTGGGTTCACAAGCACATAGATGTTGGCATGGGGTACTAGAACAGCAAATTACAACACAGCAGTTATCAATGTTTTTTGTTCGTTCTCTCTGTGGAATATATTGACTCCTTCCAAACAAGGAGATATATATAAAACCATGCTCCAATTAAAAACCTCAAAAAATAAACTACCTTGTTAAGACTAATTAAATAAAGCAATCATATGCAATGAATTATCAAATGTATGTACCTGGATAGTCAATGCCCTCTGTGAAAAAGTATTCGGTGTATTCAATATGCACTGTTGACATATCACTAGGTAGATGGAGGGCTTTCTTATCAGAGCTGAAGAACTTCTGAGGTGTTCGCTTATTGTCTGCTGTTGAAACCATATAAACAGTGAAATCCTCAATCTTCAGAACCATGCAGCTTTCCAACAGTTTTGTGACTCTAGGCCTGGGAGGGGCCTGACCTTTGGTCAGCTGGGTCTGACCTCTAGTCTGACTTTGAGGTGATGTTGCTTGACTCCTGGGTTGACCTCTAGGTGCTGACCCTTGGGTTACAGGAGAGCTGACTGGATGGCTGGGGGACTTGAGGTTGTGTGCGGGCGACGGACTCGGGGAAACAATCTTGCAGGTCTCACGTGCCTTCTTGGCCTCACCTCGGAACTGAGCAAACAGCCCCTGCACCCAAGTGTTACGAGAGCCAAGATTGTCAGAGTAGCGGTACCAGTTTTTACGCTCACCGCCTGAAAATTGAAAAAACAACAACAAGCAATTATACAGTCATCTCAAAAGTTTAAAAGTATCAATGAACTCTTAAAGGTCTCTCATACAATTTTAGTTAAATTCTATTGCTCTCAACGTTTACTTTTTCAAACAATTCAGGATAGGACACCACGCTAAAAGCTGCTTGGTTTTAAAAACGAATTCATGGATAATGTAATATGTATCTGTTAAGAACATTTATCAGTATTAGGTATTAAGTATTATGTCATTTGAATGGGCGACATCTAGTTATTTGTCAGACAGTGCATGTGACTATTATGCTGCATTGAATGAGCCTATGAGGTACATAACTAAGTATGCATGATTGATAAAACATGATGATAGGATATTAACAAGAAAATGAAAAAGATTGACTAATAGTCATGATAAATAAGAAATATAAGATAATAATATGTCAAGTAATAATTCAATTTGGATCAATGGTATTTGAGGTACAGGTATAAGTAAAAATAACAACATGCTCTAAATTTAAAAAAATGGATGTAAGTTGGTGAAGGGCCATAATTTGTTTCAGTGTCATACAGGGTTGTCTAACTTAACTGTGTGATTGCTCCTAACAACTATGTACATTATGAAGTCCATTGAATTAATGTTTTTTTGAGATCTGAGTTAAAACCCTAAGTTGCAGTAAAACTTTCTTAGTCGATCCATGGCCATAATTTGCATACATTTAGGATGTTATGAAATTAAGAAACGTGATTGTGCGATGCCTGTGAACAATTTTGTGAAGCATAAAATTATTTTTAATCAATGGTATTTGAGATTTCAGTGAAAACTAATAAAAATATGGGTCTGTTGGTAGGGATTTCAATTTATTCTTTTTTATTTCTTGGCACCACAAACTACCTTCAAATTGTACTTATTCTCCTCATAACATCCCTGATTGAAATTCACATTTGGTTTAAAGACTGCCAATCCCTTTGTACACTTTTGGATCACGAAATTAAAAACAACAAGAAACACTACAATGTGACAAAACCAAATTTTTAGTACCGTATATGACATTAGAGAACATGGCAAAATAATTTTTTTGGTTGCCTTACTTGTAACAAAGGTCCTGATAAACTAAATGCATTTAAATGGCTCTGACCTTCATCAAAACCTAAGTTAAGTATCTTCCTTGTCATTTGATAGCATGCTAAAACTTCTTGTACTTGATTTTTTTCTTAAATCTGATCGATTACGAAAATTTTAGGAAATCGGCTTGAGTTAAAAAAACTACCGTAATTAAGGATTGTTTATGAAACAACTACTATGAAACTCATTACCGGCCTTGAACTACTTGGTATGTTTATTGTTAACCTGTTTGGGTAACATCTAACACTAACTTAGTAGTGAGCTTAAAGCAACTCACTCATGTTTTGGCACCAAAAATGAGTTTTCCTGGTAATGCATCTGAAAACACTTATACCGTATTATAACTATCTTACTCTTTGATACCAAAATTGCAGAAAAAATACAATTTAAGTATAATAAAACATGAGATGTTTTTCAAACATAATGCCCCCCCAAAGCGCCATGTTGTCAGGATTATATGGACAATTGAATGAAATATGCATGGACTGAAACAACAGCTGATTTGTCACTGACATTGGATGTCGTCGAGGTAGTTATAAGATTATGACCATTCAAAGTGTAAGGATAGAGTGTGTTATGACGATGTACAGTTTGTTAAAACCAAAAGAAACAAAAACATGTTACTTAAAAAGTATGTTTGATTTTTGTTATGATTAGGCCTTGAAACCCCTAAAAAGTGTCTAGGAAACAAAACATCATATCGATGATATTTTTGCAACAACCAAAGAAAGCAATTCATGTTGTAAATAAGTTTGCGTCTAGGAAATCTGTTTTAATCATGCTTATAGGAGTATATAGATAGTCCTGGGGCCGTATTCAATAAGCAACTTAAATTTAAGATAAGAAACTAAGTGTTTTGACTGGCCTGTATATTTAGCTGACCAATACGCTGATTGGAATCTCTGAGGCATGTTTAAGGATAAGGATAATATTAATATTGAATACTGGCCCTGATGAACCTTCGATCAATCCCAAGATAAGTCTTCACATAAGCTACCTACACAGTTGTATCACTATTGATCAATTTTATCTAAAGTTATCGAGCTGAAACCACCCAACCAATGTAGCCTAATCTAATAACCAGGATATTTCATTGAAAAACTGGATAGACACATGGTCGATTCGGTAAACCGAAACAAAGCTTTTTTTCGGCCTCATGAACTATCCTACATGTACACATATGCAAAGGATATCAATAAAGCATGACTATAAAAACAATTGTAAATTTTAATCAATGATACCCTTAGAATTTACAAAATATCATGCAAATATAATGATTAATACTCTTCCCTGAAATTATCAATAAAGTTACTAATAATCTCATGCATTTCCTTCAAAAACATTTAGAAATAACACACAAAAAACTGAGTTAATAAAAATCATAACATTTTAGTACTTAATAAATTTACCCTCCCTCGTGCAGTAGTGCATATTAGGCTAGAACCAAGGAGTTGACTATAACTCTACATCACACACCAATAATACATATTAAGGTGGTAAATCAAAGAACGCCACTGTCACAGCCCAACTTACCACTAGACATTACCAGATCCATATCTATCAAAATATCACAAGAAAAACTGAGTCTGTGTGGAAGATGTCTTTTAATACATGGAAACTACAGCAGTGTATTTGAATTGAAATGTGTATTAAAGCATCACTTAAATAAGTAACTTAGGTCACAGAAGATAAAGGATTGATGGTATAATAATCTGGCAGTTAAAGTGAAGAAGTAAACAAAGGAAGCATGTTTAACTAATTAACAAAGTGGCCATTTTTTTCAGGCAGTACAGAAAACAGTCTGTGTTGTTTCATGAGATTCTAAGCCATTGTTTACCTTCAATTTTTTTTATCGAATAATACAAGTACTTAAAGTGTTAGTTGTTGGTAAAGAAATATCAACTATTGTTAAATAACATGTATAAAACATAAGACATAAATAATCATGTTAAAGAAGTTTACGGCAATATTATTTTTGTATACACAGTAAGTAATAATACCCAAACACAGGCCCAAAGCTCATGATAAACTAATTGGGGTTAGTATCAGCCACATCGATAACAGAGTTTCCCTAACAACACAGAGTGTATGTTGGTGAGTTTACCTGCATAATGGAAGGGATAATAGTCGAGGGACAGTTTACAGAAGGTCACCTGCATGGCACCCCCATCTATCTTCTTGTTGTGCTTCGGACTAGACGCTGTATCAGACATAGAAAATATATACAGCAAAATTTTTATTTACTGGTACATTGGAAAACAACATACTAAAACACTGTGATTATTCTAATTTTGCAAGTGAGTTTCTCCTTCGAAGAAATGGTGATATCTTATAAATCATTTAGATTAAAGAAGTTTTCCTTTCTATGTTTTCTTTTCATTATGAAAATATTGCAATATGATCATATGAGCTGACCATCTTATACAAAAGTATCCTTTAATCCATCATAATGATACCCATAGTTGTCAGAGAGTATACATGTTGTAGCCTACCTCTATCTGTGGGATTGTCATCACAGAGGTGAAGGTCAATGCGGGAGGTGATGAGGTGGTACGAGGTCGTGAGGACGTCAAACTTCTGGAAGAGCTGTGCCTCCGTCGTCTGACCACGTTGTCGCTGCTGATGCTGCTGCTGCAGGAGGAACTGGTCCATGTCACTGCTTGAACTGCTTTTGCCTTGCTTCTGTATTGCGGAGTGATGAATGCAATTACCATGTGTATTGTTGGAAAATTGAAATAAAAGAAGGACTCCTGAAAATTAAATTGACCCCTTATCATCTTTCTCTTAAAGTTGAGTTTACAGTTAAATCACACACAAACCTGGAGTTTTTCAGCAGCGAGGCGCTTACTCTGTTCAGCTGACTTCTCTATTATGCCGGATAGAGAGTTGGCGTACACAATGGCCGCCTTGAGCTGGGTGTCCGTCAACACCCACAGAAGGTCGTCCAGGAGGAGGAGAATACGAGATGATATTACGCTGCAGTCTAAAAATAAAGAAAAATAGTGTAAGAGGTACTTTGTCCTGTTTTTTGATATACTGCTTATAGTAAGAATGTTTTTTAATGTTCAATCTAATAACTTACCACTTAATTTCTTCTTAAGGACAATTCTAATCTTAGACTGGTTGGCAATCAGCCTGAGAGGTGTGGATGGCAGACTGGTTTCATCTTCATGTGCATTTGCTTCAATACGAGTGGTCTGCCAGTCTACCTCCTACCAAACATTAAACAAATATGTAAAAGTACTGTATGTGCTGATTTTTCAATACAATTTGTGTCTTCAGTAATTGAATAATTAATCTCTGCAACAACAACTTATTAATAATGGATGTTTTTTTTTTAGACATTTCAAATATGTTAATAAATCACAAATAAGGTCATTGTTAACAACATCATAAATATTGCTGCATCAATTCATCTACCGGTACATCAAGAGCCTAAATCTGCACAAAGATCTAAAAAAACAACAACCTTGAACAGTATGATTTCATCAGTTGCTTCACTCCGTATCCTGGTCTGCCTGATGTCTGTTGGTTGTACCCAGTTTGGGGTTAAGCTCTGGACCTTCACTCGAGACAACTGTAATGCACAGAAGAAAAACAGTTACATGTAACAGTTTTTGAATAACGCTATAATAGTAACTAATCTATAATTCTGAAAAAACATTCAAAATATAAATATAAACTATATATATAAATTAACTGTCCCTATTTATTTTCTGGCTGAATGTTGGTATTGTCATTTTTAACTCCTGATATTTACATGTATCAATGTTAATTGATATTATTTTATATAGTAATATATTAACATTGATACATGTAAATATCAGGAGTTAAAAATGACAATCCCAACATTCAGCCAGAAAATAAATAGGGACAGTCAGACATGTGAGGAAACATTATTTTTTACTATTATCAGCTCGCTTCATATATATACTAGCAGAAAAAAATCTGCATATTACAAAATTTCTCTAAAATAATGATTAAGTCTTACATAATTAAAATTTAATGATGTACCTGTACCTAATTATTTGACACATGAAAATAATTGTGATACAGAGAGATACACAACTGTACTTCCTCAAAGCTCATTACAGTCAAGAACTGGTATACATTTGCATTAACAATTTCTTAATTCCTCTAGTACATTTAAAGTACTGGCATTGTTTATAACAATCACATCAGAAACTATGAACCTTAGATTGTCATGACACCATACACTCTGACAGAAACATGTACCTGTAGACTGGCGTGGAACTTGTCAGACATAAACCGAACAGAAACAGAGTTGATGTGAACATAGATCCCATCAATGACCTTGTCGGCAAAACCATACCGACCCTCCGAGCTAAAATAAAGTAAGAAATCCATTTGCAATATAATTTACATAAAGTATGTATGGGTTCGTCATTTAAATACAGTAAACAACCTCTTCTAGTGATATAAACTTTATTTGACACAGACACAAATACACATGTCACAAAACTATTCACTTCTTCGCAGTTCGGATCATTACACAAAGATACGGTAGTCTAATTAGTAAAAAAAAAATGTTGGTTATAATTTTTACATTTATACTAGATCCCTTATAACAGTCCATCACTGCACCTAGTAACATATACAAATACCTGTGTGTGGACTGTTGGGTGGGGTTACTTGGGGCTCGAGGCTCGCTGCAAGTCTCAATCTCAAGCACAACCTCATCCAGGTACTGAAACATATTGAAACATCATCTAATAATACTTCAAACTTAAAACATTGAATGATTATTAAAGATTTCTCTAATAACTTATTTCAACTACATTTACAAATAGATATATGAGCAACATACCAAACAAATTGGTTGTGATTTCAGCTTCGTCCACTGTATCTGAATATGAAAGAATACAGACCAGATTACATGTTGTTGCATTTTGATATTTCAAAATCTTTAAACTGTTTCGTTTTATCATTTCACTACCGCATCCAATTGTGAACAGTGATATAAAGTAGCAAAAGCCTGCAAGTCTGAATCAATCCCCTTTTTGAAAAAAAAAGGATTTCGTTAAATGTTCAAGAAAATCTTACAATTCTATTAATAAAATTGAACATATATATGATATTATATATTATACTATATTAAGGGCAAGAAAATCCAAATTTTGATGATTGCATTTACTCAGTCAAATGTGACATACTGTGCATGAAAATAAACAGAGAATCCTACATTAGTGCCGATGATGGAGAAAGTTTATCTGGTCAGACAGGAATTTATTGGGTGAGCTGAAAGAATCCAGTATTTTTTTATTTTTTTTTTAAAACACAGGATATACCTTTAAATATTAACAAGTAACTTTAAATATGTAGACAACTGTTATTTTTTCAATTGAGATGAACACTCTACATGCAGTGTTATAATATGCCCCAAAATAATTCTCAAAGCTGTACAAATTTATGTTCTCAAAACTGTTCAAATAATAAGCCCACTGAAGTATTCCATAGAATAAATACTGTAATAAAAACGCTCTTAGTAAAGTAATTATTGATTTTTTAGCCATCTACTGATCATAATGATGCAACAGCTTGTTTTCAAACATCCATGTATCCTGAGTAGATTGAAACAGTTGGCTCTTTCTTAAAAACAGTTTAAATACTGAAATGAAATATTAAATGTTGTGGAAACAAAACTATAATATATAGAGTAGGTCATGTTTGTTAATGAATATACTTGATGTATAAAACATAAAATAAAAAGAATTCTTTTTCGCGTTCACATGACCAACTGTCTGTAGATAAACTTCACATGGTAAACTGTTCTAAAAAAGCAAAAATTACATGGCACCCTGTTACTGGGAGCGGTGGGACCCCTCTTAATGTCATTCATTAGTGTTTGAAAATCGGACTCCATTTGCTATCGATAATCGAATCGAATTGGACCAAGCATTTCGATTTACTATCAGACAATAATCGATAGTTCATAATATCAGTAAGGAATACATTCTTTACAAGTGTCATCATGATCATTTAAATGGTTTAACCTGGAATGAGTATGTGTGATGCTATAGTCATGCTTTTTGCAACAGTACTTGCCATTACCTTTTCTTTCTTAAATAACTTAACGAAAACACATAACAACACAACACATACTTTATAAGTGCACATCAATTGCAAAATGATGCACACCGCATCAAGCAAGTTACCATAGCATTTTATACTTGTAAAAGCATATTAAATATTTGTGAACCAGCTTAACAATCAATAACCTGTTATATTAAACAATTCATTAGAATATCTTTATTTAATAAATCTTTCACAAAAAAGTAAATAAGTTAATTACAAACGGTACCAAAAAAGGTTTCAAATACAGAATGCATCGAGCCGGAGTCCCCAGTATTTGCAGGTAAGACCAGACCCACTTCATCATAGAGACAGGTTATTTATGAAGGTGTTATGAAATATATAAACAATTAAAATCCATTTGTAATTTTCGGAGAGCGTGTAAATTGTTATGCAAAAGTGTTAATTTTCACCGCAGTTGTATAAGAGATTTATCTGTGATCATCCTAATTAAAATAAACTTAACAGGAATTTACCGGAAGAAAAAATTTACATGTACTCAACTTTTACCAAAAACTTTTAATCGATTATACTCAATAATCGTTTCATCACTATCATTCATTGCAGGTCTAGCTGCATTTTGGATAAAAAATTACACCTTTAGTGAATACCCTATCAATCGGAGGGGGTTAAACTCCCTGTTTACCTTCCAAATTTTGTGCAAGTCAAACTTGGGGATGCTACCGTGTCAAGCCATAATGCAGCCATTTCAGGGCGCGGGCAGACCTTTATAAACTCAACAACAACAACAACCTTGTTATTAGATCGATTTGTATGCAAGTGTCAGGATAAATAAATATACTCTACCTCGAAATGCATAAAACGACCATAAAACTAATAATCCATGACCATCACAAAACTCTAAATGCATGTTACCTTGATGGACACCTTGTTACAGACAGCTTTGTTGAGTCTCATCCAGGTGGGCAGATCCATAAGGTTCATCAAGATGTTTTCATCCAGCTCAAGGTTTGTGAGCTCCCCCTCCCCCTTCAGTGTGCTGATGTTCAGGCGATCAGGGGACAAGTTCTTGGTGAACCTTAGAATCAAATATGTAAATTGACTGACCCTTCATTGCAATAGCTGCCCAAATTGGTAAAATTCAATTGAATTTGATCAATATATTAATTATTACATATTAAATTCCAATGTAGTATATAATGCTATAAATGTTGGGATAATTATAGCCTGTATCCACATGGACTTAAGTACAGAGCAGTGGTTGTCCCATTAATATATACAAGTGCGCTCTCAAATTAGAAAAATGATGAATAAAATGGTCTCAGAATCTTCGTGAAATGTCAAAGGAGACATATTATTTGAATGAATAATTAGATGATCATTTCTAAGATCATTTCTTTCTTAATTTTTTTGTTGGTGTGAAAACTGATGATGATTGGAACTGTATGAAAAACAGTGTCCAAATATAGAAAACTTCAAGATTTTCTACAGATCAGGGATCCTGGTGCTATAATTTATACCGTAGTTGGCCCTACACAATTTAGAAGTAGAAGATCAGATAATCACACTTCCAGCATTTCGCAGATATCATCAAATTTGCAGACAATCCCTTAAAATGGCTGTCTTTACGTGTCTGTATATTTACAGACTAGACGATTGTATAATTACTCCTGGGTAAAAACCCTAAAATTTAAATTATTGAAATACATGCAAACATAACTGACAGGGCTTCTAAAAGTTTGGAACCTCAATTGGTCTGGACCCGACGACATCCCCCCCCCCCCCCCACTAAAAAAAAATCCCCATCCCCAATCATTGAAAAAAGTCTAAGATATGTCCGAAAAATTATGTCACACATTTTCGCGATGTGTTTTCTGTTAATATTTTTTTGCGACGTGGCAATGCGTAAACGGTGCTTTAGAGCCATAGTAATCGATTTAGATAGTTATTCATACAAAATTAATTTTGAAGGAGATCTACATCAAATTCTGCAGCGTTTCTAACAAGGAACACTGAGTTCGTAATTAATTGCAACAGACGGTAACCGGTCAGACGACAAAAAGCGAAAGTGTTATAAATTATTGAGTAATGCTACTTCAGTGGATCAACATTCAACTGAAAACCTTAATTAATAGATACTTTTTATGAATAATCAGGTCTTCTATAAGTTTGATATCAACAACAATTTTTTCATTACATTTTCTTAAAATGATGTAAGCGGCGTTTCTCAGTTTTAAGACTCTGTAGTTAATCAAACGTGTCGCTGTTGATATTAGAGCACAATTAGGTTAATTTATAGGAATTTTAATCCATTCGTGGATTAACAATGACAATTTTGTTAATAATTTAATCATAATGGATTTTCGTAGCAAAAGTGTGACGATTGTTTTCATGAGAAAAAGGCAGCGAATCTGACATCACTATGATGTAATGAAAAGAATATAGTCAATTAACACAGACAGTAATCGCCCTAAAGGATGTCCCCTAGCTACAATAGAATGTCCCCTAGTAGTTAAGGATGTGGTATGACACAACACTTTTGGCAAACTAAAAAGCCCTGATAACTGATAATGATCAAAATATTTTTTATCAATAACAGGGATTCACAAATTTCATAACAAGAAATTAGCACATTCTGGATATTATATAGCAGATCTTGTTTAAAAAATTGATGGCAAGCACTAGTGTTGGAATTCAGGCCCATTCCAGCTCTTTCATCTACATCTGTTTTAAAATGAATATTTCAATGACTGATTTAATTAAGATCTGAGGAAATGTGCAGCATGTGCATGGCTCAAATATGTCATCACGGCAACACTAACACAGAGCTTAATGGACTGAATTAACCTCGAGGCTGGTTCTTAACATTACATTTACAATCCATTCCCCACCCACCTTTTTCAGTTTCACAATTTAACAGTGAAAAGTAGACTTTTCGATGAAATTACTTAAAACAGAACGAAAACTTACTTTGACAAATGTTTTAATATCTGATTCTTTAATAACGACGCCATGGCGGACGTTTGGTGAGTTTGTTACCGTTATGTCAGAAAATCAACATTTTTACTTTTATTTTTTTTATTAGTTCGTGATAAGTGGCCGCTTATATCGTTAGCGGGACATATATAATACGGTTATGGTATTCATTTTAACGACAATAAACGCTTGTTAACACCATTTGCACATATATTTTCCATTATCCAAAAATATTATTAAATAAAAATTACAGAATTATATCGTATTAAAATGTTTACAGTTTATTTTGTTTACGTGAACATAAGCAATAATTTTAATTGGGCAACAGTTTAGGCAACCCAAATTAACTGTCTGTGATCGAGTGATAAATGACTCTCGTTTTGTTAAATTTGGTGAAGATGATATAATAAGTGAAAAGGTATTTGATAGTATTACCTAGTTTTCATTATGAATTAATTTGTACCATGAATGACTACTGTAAATGTGTCGTCTTGCTGCTCTCTACCTACATTCCTTTCCTAGTTTTACTCCTCACATGATTGGGCATATTTCAGTATAGCCTAGGTCAGTTATTTTGTTGTCAGCTCTACTGCGGGTTATTTGTTAAACACATAATTTACTTTATAACAGAATGAAAAACCTGATAGTTGCCCATTAATATTACTGTTCATTGCTGTCAATCCTTATCAGCAAAATGCCATTCAACAATTGATTTGCATTGGATTGTATTCTGCTTACTAGTGTTTGAAAATCGGACTCCATTTGCTATCGATAATCGAATCGAATCAGATCAAGCATTTCGATTTACTATCGGACAATAATCGAAAGTTCATAATATCAGTAAGGAATACATTCTTTATACAAAATATCATCATGATCATTTAAATGATAAACCTGGAATCAGTACGTGTGACGCTATAGTCATGTTTTTTGCAACACTAAGGAAAAATCCATAGCCTGTTTCTGTCTTTAATAACTAAACAAAAAAAACATTACAGTACAACACAACACAAACTGAGCAATTGCACATCAATTGCTAAATGATGCACACCGCATCAATTAAGTTATCTTAGCATTTTATCCATGTAAAAGCATATTAAATATTTGTTAACCAGCTTAAACTTCAATTACCTGTTATATTGAAAATTTCAATCGAAAATCATAATTTCAAAAAACTTTCACAAAAAAGTAAATTAGTTAATTATAAATGATACCAAAAAGGGTTTCAAATACAGAATGCATCATGCCAGGATCCCCGGTATTTGCAAGTAAGACCGGACCCACTACACCATAGAGACAGGTTATTGAAGGAGGTTTTATGAAATATGTAAACAATTAAAACAATTTGTAATTTTGGGAGGGTTTGTAAGTTTTTAAGCAAAAGTGTTTACATTCACCGCATTATCCGACTTTTGCCACAAAACAAAAAATACGTAGTTACCGAAAGTAACAATAGACATTGATTTTGGACAACTACTATCGATTGTCGCCGACATATTATTGTCAGCGACGATTTATCGATTGTACTCGATCATCGTTACATCACTACTGCTTACTCATGATAGCAAAATAAGTTCTACTCATACATTACAAATGTATGAACACAAAAACAGTTAAACACAGGGCCAACTTTGTTCAATCAACATTTAAATAAGGAGCATACCATTTATTATCCTGTTGTTTGACTCAGTTCATACATGCTTCTTGAAAACCTATTAAGTGAATCAGGCTGAATTTAAAAATATGCAGCTCTTAGTTTGCAGCCCTGCGCATGCTGAACTATATTTTTGTAATACACAATTTGAATTTATTTTTACAAATTTTGGAAATTTGTTTGCCTACAGAATATATGAGCTTGTCCCTTTTATATCAAAACAACATTTTGTATAACAAATGAGGAGAATTTTTTTATGTTAATATATAATTATCAATTTTAGAACGTGACAAAGGACTTCAACAAAACAATCTTTCAATTTTTCAAAATCTTCAAATGTTGGCAGTTCTTTAAAAAAATAAATAAACAGTTACTGTAGAAATACCGTAATATAAATTCTGAAAAAATGCTTGTCCCACCAGACGTCACTTATAACTGGCAGCGTATGAGCTCAAAATTGTTCACCATTTATATGGAATAATTTAATACAGGTTTGCTTAAATATACACTATAAGACAAATGGACTATACAAATGTATGCCTTTAGGCCTATGTAAGTTGTTAAAAAATGGTTTGAAAAATAGAAATTTATTATTACAATTCAATGAACCTGATTTAACATTGATCATTATGAATTTGGTCTTGAATTACGAGTCAGCCAACATTATGGTGGTTACTGCCCCTCTGAAAATTTACTCTTTTTTTCGAAAAATAATGTAACAGCCAGGTAACACAAAACCTTGGACAGCCTCTGCACTGTGTAAAAGTGTAACAGCGATCTACCAGTGATGAATTTTATTTCCAAATTAATTTGATAACAACAATATCACTGAATCATATCAGAATGATAACTATCAATTTATGACTTATTGGAAGCCATTTGTGGAGTGATGTCCCTTTGCTAAAAAATCATCTATATATGCAATACATTGTGAATAATTACAGTAATGTCATAGCAGGCCCTGTCAACTGTATAGCGGTTATAGCTTTCGTATAAAACATAATATAAGAAGAAATTAGAATACATTTTATTCCAAACAAATAATTATTTGCAAAGTAATGAATCATTTATATATATCAAAATTAGAGAATTTAAAAATGTGGAATCAAGTTAATTTGGAGTTTGATATTTACTTATTTTTTAAATAGTTCATTAATGTACAAGTAAGAGATATTTTTGTTTACAGAGATAAAACAATGTGCAGTTTTAGGTGAACAGTGTCAATAGGTTACCTATCTGATTAGGCCAATCACTTTCCCATTATTGTCAGTAACAATGAAACAGTAGACAGATTGTTAACAGAGATGGTCAAGAATAAGTCAACAAGTGGTGTAGTAAAATTTTATCAGGTTATTTCACAAGAAACAAAACTGGATAAATAAAAATAAAATTAAAGGTCAGCTTTTTGTTGATTTTTTTTAATGACATGTGAAAAGCATTTTCTAAATTATAGGTAAAATGCTGCCCTCCTGCTATCTTATCTGTGTTTAATAATTGTGTCATTGCCTAAAAAGTGAAAGTAGATTTTTTTAACATACCATACTAATGTAAACTGTAGAAATTGTTAGGCAACACTCCATAAGATATCAAAGGATATAGATTTCCACAATAAAACTGTATTATGCATTATTAATGGACATAACTTTAAGCAATACATATTTAATAGTATTTAAGGTCTATGAAATACAATAGTGTATGTCTTTTCAAGGTAGATTGGCTCCATGGTCTGCTAAATAAAAATATATATAGATGTATTTTGTATCTCTTGATGAGGAAATTATTTCATAAAATGCTTGAGAGGAAACACACACTTGAGGACTTTTTCAGTACTGAGTAGGGTGATTTGCTTTGTATTGTTCTCTTGAAGTAAAAATAGCAAAGCTTTCAATGTGTAGAAATGTTCAACAGATTAAAAATGGTAATATCCTTCATATTAACAATTGCATTTTAATTTATCTTAAGATCTTTATTTATAAGTTTTCAAATTATTCATAATATTGTTTAAACTTTTACATGAAGGAAAGATTAGCATCATTAGATGCCAAAAAATGAGACATTTAACATGTTTTCTGACATCATGTATCTGATATTAACATCATACATGTATATTTCAAAGTTTATAAAGAATGTCTGTTTATCTATAAACTAGTTTTGATATCTCCTAGATGCGGCCTGATGGTGCAGGGTATGTGGGGAGCTATGTAAGAGCAATCCACGACTTCTCCACAAATATGCCTGCAGAGGTCAGCCTCACCCATGGGGATGTCTTCAAGGTCACCAAAGCTGTTGACAAGAACTGGCTCCATGGCACAAGCAGGGATCGGGAAGGGAATTTTCCCTCAGACTTTGTTGAGAAAATACAGCTACCTCTGATTGAGGAGGGACAGAAACTATTTGCTGCTGTGGAAAACTTCCCGGCTCAACAGGATGGGGACCTGGAGTTTCGAAAAGGTAAGAACAGTGCCATCTGAATTTGTTTGATTATTTTATATTCAGCAGTATATAAACTGATGCTGCTAAAAGACTAAATTAGTTACCTACTGACAAGCTCAGCCTTTCGATTATCTAGATTCAGTACTAGTAATTCTTAAAAGTTAAATAAAGGTAATTATGATTATAATGTATTGTTGATTAAATGTTGTTAATTAAAGTTAAAAAGACTTAATATACACATGTTTGTTTTAGGTGATATCATTGTTGGGCTCAATCCAATAGATGACTCATGGTGGCAAGGCCAGATAAAGCACACCACTGGCATGTTTCCGGTCACACATGTTATGGAGCTGGAACTCTCTGGTCTGCTCCAACAGAGGTCTAAAAGTGTGCACTCAGCAGAGACATTGTTTGCACAGGCGTTAGTTGATTCTGTGGCTCAGTTGGACGAGGAGCTGAGCTTTCAGGCCGGGGATATCATCACGGTGACAGAGGTGGTAGATGAGGACTGGTACGTTGGGCAGTGCAGGGGCCGCTCAGGCATGTTCCTCGCATCCTGTGTCCAGCTACTCAATGAAGAGGAGTGCAACTGTAGTGGGCCTGCACAGGGAGGCTGGTCCCCGGCTGTCGGACATGATATCATTGATGGCATGGCTAGTACAGGAAGTGATACGACAAACAATTCCACTTATACAAATGACAATCAACAAAGTATTAATCATGTGCAAAATGGGCGAACAAATGAGCCACCTTCTGTGATGGAGGCTGCATCTCATAACAATCATACTGACAGTGATTCAGGGCATCAAGTCTCCTACACTAGTGAAAACACTAAAGCTCACATGGGTGACACCGAAGCTGGTGTTACTCCATATGCTAGGACTTTGTATCCATTCAATGGAGAAATGCAGGGTGAATTAAGCTTTGAAGCTAATGATATAGTTACTCTAATACAACATGTTGATGAAAGCTGGATAGAAGGTGAAATTGATGGCAAAATTGGACTTTGTCCTGCAAACTATGTTGAAATTATTGTTGATTGTCCTTATGCATTTGATAATGAACAATCTGAAAAAGATCAAATGGTTTCTGTCGTTGAATGTGATACAAACTTTTCAAATGGTTCTGTTAATCAGACAAAAGGTGAAACAGTGAATCAAGATGCTACAGCTAAATTCTCAGGTCATATTTCTTCCATTGCTAGTGAAAGCAAGAATGCTGGAGAAGAAAGTTATGCCCTGGTGCTTTACACGTTTCAGGCAGAGGCGGAAAATGACCTGTCTGTTCAGGAAGGGGATACAGTCATTGTTGTGAGACAGGATGATGACAACTGGGTCTTGGTCAGGAATGATGCTGGACAGTCCGGAATGTGCCCTCTTACTTACATTGAAATGATCGGTGCTCCTCCTCCAGAACCTGGCCAAACCAATGACGCCAATGACAATGAGGTTCAGAACAAAGCTCAACTTAAAAACAATTTGGTGGAGAGTGAGAATCGTGGTTCTGAAACAAAATCTGAAAGTGTCACTGCGATAACCAAGCATTTACCTCAGCAAGAAACAGAAAAAAGAAAATCTTCAGAAAATGAAAGCAAAGCTCAAGCAAATATCTCAAAGCTTGAACCAAAAACCAAACCAGTAATGAAACCAAAGCCATCACTTGCCCCTAAACCAAATCTTAAGCCTAAACCATCTTTGGCCCCTAAACCATTTACAGAAAAAGGGTCAGTGGTGAAACCAGTATCATTTGATATGGGACCTAGTGCTGTATTACCCAAGTCGAACTCCACAAAATGCTTGTCAGAGTTCTACACTAGTCTTGATTTGACAAATCAAACAGTTTCTTTATCAAAGGCAAAGTCCATGTATGAAATTAACCACAATGACAAAAGTGTGGAGCCCATTTCCGAATCAAATAAAAGTGATGGAAGTACTGGAAGTAATTCTTCTCTAAATTCAAGCTTTGAAAAAAGGCAATATACAGACTCAAAGAAAATGTTTGAAAACATGGACTTGTCTAAACCTCTTGACAACATTCTTCAGGAAGAGTTCGTGAGAGCTAGAAAGGATGCAGACACAAAATCCAGGAGTGGGTCAAATAGAAGCTCTGGCAGTTCTCTGACAGGTTCAGGTAATTTCAGAACTCAAGACTCTACCACTTCAAACACAAGTGTTAAGGTATCTTCTGGAAATTATTCAAGAGAAAACTTTGAATCTTGTTCAGTTGTAGGACAATCAACATTTTACACTGATAAAAGCAGTGTCCCAAATCTACGCAAACCTCCTCCTCCACCCTCTAAGTCTCACAGCAAGGAAGGTGAATTTATAAGAAAGCCATTAAAAAAGCCAGCTCCACCTAGACCAGTTGGGCCTAGGATTGCTCCAGCACCATCTAAATCCCCTATGATACCAGAGAGGACAGCGCAGCCCAAGTACATGCCTGGTCGCCCTGCGCCTGCCAGACCAGGGCCACTACCACCCCGACCTCATGGAGGAGGAGGGTCAAGAAGGCCCCCGGCCCCTGCCAGACCACAGTCAACTCCAGGAATCTCTGACCTGATGAGTTTTAGTCCTCCAAACTCTACCTTCTGTAAGTACCAAATGTAGTCAGTCTGTAAGTCATCATATAAACTTTATGCTATTTTTTATGCTTGTAAACATGTTATAGATAGGAGTCAGAGGGATGTTGGGGTGTTGTTAATAGTCTGTTTTTGTTTGATTTTAGTCATAAATACAGAAGTTTCTATCTGATCTTGATCAGAACATTTTTCAGCATGATTGTTAAAACCGGTGTGAATTTGGGTCATATCTGGTCAAAACTTGATCACTAGGTCAAATGTTAAGACAAAGTTTGGTGTTGAAGTTTTGTATTCCTTCAGTGATCATCTAATCTTCAAGAAACTCAGTAAAATATTTCCAGCATGATATTTATTGTGGCTATTGGTCATCTTTGGTCAAAAAGTAGGTCACAAGGTCAAGTACTAAAGAAACTCAGAATATTTCTGAATGTAAATATGGGTCATTTAGAGTCAAATAATAGGTCATACAAGAAGTGAGAATGTGGTTCAGCAGCATTTACTGTTACCTCTATAAACATACATCCTGCTGCAAACTTGCATTTTTCAAAATAAACATTCCGGCTTCAATGTATTTTCCACATTAACCCTTTGTTAATGGTTTCTTTAAGGTGTTCTATCCAATATTAAGCTATGCTTTTCCTCCTCAGTCACATTGACTCTATTGTTACACATTGATGCCTGTTGATCCCATAGTCACGACACTAGGATTATTTGAAAGGGTTTTGATTGCTGATCAATAATGTATATAATATTCAGGGATGCCAGTTTTCCTCTTTTCAGCTGATTTCCTCTTTTTTGGCCTAAAATCTTTAAAGTTAAAATTTTGCCTTCAGTCTGATCTATACAAAAATTGATGTTTCGTACATAGTGTGATGGGGATCCTCTTATTTCATACTGGTTTCCTCTTGTCATCCCTGAATATTTAATTGCCAAAGGTACATCAAAGATAAAAACTCAAAAAAGACCATTTTGCATTTTTTAGTCCACAAAATCAAGCATGTCATTTGTGAGGATTGAACACTCAATGTGAAGTATTTCTTAATATGATTCTTAAATTATATGTTATTATCAAACATTATAATGATAGATTAAATACCTCAAAACGCTGGGTAATGCTCATTAGGCAGTATTGTTATTTACTTGGTCAAAGTAGCGAAATGTCACATGACTCTAAAAAGCTATTTGTCAGTGCATGTAGTGTGTGTTGTTGTCAGCGATATTACAAAGTTTAGCTAAATTGGTCAATCACAAAGTGGAAATAATATTGTGTCGTCTTTTTACTGTTTCATGGATGTACTGGTAAGGGACCTGTTTTTGCCCACAATTAGAGGGTTTATCTTGATTGAAATGGAATGAAATTTCACAGGGAGAAAGGCTCCTTTGGGCAGTTTCAATAGAGATCTTAGTTGATTTTAGTGGTAAATTGAAATGATCTTAGTGTCATATTTTTGTCCTTTCCCTACATAATTGTGTTAATTGAACTTCAGCCAGTATTATAAAATAAACAAAAGTTGAGGAAATAAAAACAATCAATGTGTTGCCATTTTTGAGGTTTATACAGATTTAAGATAAGAAATTCTGTATTGAAACGACCTCAAATTCATTATGATAAAATTAATAATGTAAGCCTACTTTAGGAATGAATACATGTGCCAAAAATTCACTGAAATGCATGATGTACTGTACCCATAATTTGCCCTTTTTAGAAAATTCCCATTATATTGCAATTAACTTTTTTTTTTAAATACACTAAAATAAATGTTCCTGATTTACAACAAAATAGATGTTTTATCTATCATATTAACACTGTTGCTCTGAGTACTTTTCGGTGTAATATTGTCCATTTTGTTAATAAAGTGGTAAAATCAATAATCCCTTGCTGGAAGAAATATGGCACAACTTGATGAATTGCTCATTTTCAGAGAAATATAAATATAAATTTCTTTGTTTGAGTAAAATGAATAAGAATAATAATGAATGTAAAATTAATTTCCCTTGTTTATAATGTAATAACTGCCAAGTGGTGTTTATTAGCACGAATGATTCGTGCGCATAAGCATGTAAAGGAGTTCAGACTTGGGAAATGGATATGTTCACATTAATTGAATTGCACGGGTGATGAGGCCTGACATCTAGTGGTAAGACAGATCCTGTAAATTGGGATGACAAAAAGGGGTGGAGGTTTCTGAGTTTTCCCCAAAAAGGGGGTTTTATCTTAGTATTTCCTCAGCCAGTTGACCATGCCTGTAAGCTCAATTATCTGTCAAGCATGTCAACAGTTTCCCCCAAGTGCTTCTGGAGATTTCCAAGTAACAACATTGAAATTGTATTGATTTGGTTGTTTTCAGTTGGAGGTTATACATGTAGAATGGGATTAAGGATTTTAACAGGGTGGGAAATAATTGGTAAAGGCGAAAATGTGGTCCCTTACCCAGTCGAAGGCATTTCACCCTTAATAAACTAAAGAATGTGTAAAGATTAGAAGTTCTTGGGAATAACTAAGGCTTGTTGGAAGTATGTTTGTATTTTTGTTATATATTGTTGATAAAAAAGAAAGATTGTGTTTGACAAAAAAATAATACTGTTTTAACTCCTTAGAAATCATGTATCAAGTCTAGTTATAGGAACTGAGTATATATGAGACTTTATATAGAAAAATAGTGACATTTAAATACTTGGTTGTAAAGAATTGATACTTGTGTACAGTACATGTATACTTTTTATATGCATGTTTGTTGTAGAGAGTATTTGACCTTTAAGCAAATAATTATAGCGTTTGTAGGTGGTAGATAATTTAAGTAAACAGATAATGGAGAGATATTTTTGCATATAAGTATTTGATATTGAATTTGATATTGAATATGTATCGGCTAAAAAGTTTAAATACTGTGTGGCTTATTTACTTCTTGGTTGATTGAAAGCTACAAGTTGCTAGATAGAAATGATTTAGCTTATATTGAATTTATGTCAAATTTGGAGTTGGGTGTTAATACTTAAGAAGAAAAGAATTGTTCATTTATGATAACACAGTTTTGATTAACATAATGCGAATGGAAGTGTGACTCAGCCTGGTGGGATGTAGGAGGTGATCAAAGTAATCCATTGGATTTTGCAACTGTCACAGTACCAATTATTGTGTCTATGTATAGTCTATTAGTTAAATGTATATTCCATTGTATTTAGTTCTCCAGAAATACAGCATTTCCGTGTGCGTGTTTAGTGCCAAGCTAGTATCATGCAGCCTTCTTGAAGACCTTTTGTACACACATTTGTGTGTATGACTTAGTTCAAACCATTCAAACTACCACCTTGTGTAAATTTAACTCATAAAAAGTGGAACCCATGCCCTAATATAATTTTTACTCAATACCGGTACCTATTGCACCTTGTGAATAAGCTATGATCCTTTTATTGGTCAATATCATTTTTGAATCACAACCAGTCATGCTATTAAATTCAACTGCTAGTGTTGTATATGTAAAGAGATGGATCATTTTCTTTACCACAAAATGAAATATTTTTTATTTTCAATCATATTATTTCAATCATATTATTAGCATTAAATTGTTGACAGAGGATTGATTAGCTACAAGAACCAGTTTGAATTAAACCATTCATGATTGTACAATTAGTGAGTGTTGTGTCACATAAAGTCTAAATAACATCTAGTACTGGATGTAGGTGGGGCTAACTATATTTGTAACTCTGGTTAGATTTATGGTTAGGTAGTGGCACATAGCTGATGCCCAATTTAAATATTTGTATTGGTAGGCATACCATTTTCGCCTTTTACCCAATGTTATATAGCCACCACTGTTATTTCAGACGTGGAGGAGGAGGCAGAGTCTGAAGAGTCACTGGAGCTGAGGGCCAGGATTGCCAACTTTGAACAGGACATACAGGTCACACATTCACATTTAACATACTCAATGTTTGACCTCTGCTCATTTATTGGCCCTTACATTTGCAATACTTGAATATCTTTATATTTTACATGGAAGTTCCTTCCTTTCTCAACTGCTTTGTCATAGAGTTGCATTCAAAAGATTTATTTGCCATTCTTTATGAATGCACATACTACATACATGTATGTTAAAAAAAACTGAACTCAACTTCAGAAAAAAGTAAGCTGTCTGGATATTGTGGTTTTTAAAGCAGGTATTTTTAATGTGTTAACTTTTAAATTGCATTATGGTGCCTATATTCTCAGGATTGTGAGAAGTCCCGGGGTGAGTTGGAGCAGATGAAGCAGACCCTGGGTGGGAATGACAAGGAAATCCATGACAACGTACAGTTCTACACTGACAACATCAAGGGACTTAAACAAGAACTCAACACCCTCAGAGGTAAGGTGCAATAGAGTTCTTCATAATTTTCCTGTGATCTATCAACTTCTAATGATGCTTATAAATAATCTTACTGATTGTCTTATATAAAGATTCTAGGTAAAGATTTTTCCTAATTCCTAACTTTGTTCCTTAGATGATTTTTGAACAAGATCTCTAGAAAATCTTTAAAAACATTCACAGAGCATCTAGCAGATTTGTGTCCCAGCGAGCGTCAAAAGATGGACGCAGAGAAGCTGGCAATGCTTCGTCAAGAGGAGGAAGCCCGACAGAGGGAAGAGCGGGCGCGCCAGGAGGCTGAGGCTCAGCGGGAGAGACAGAACAAGCGTGAGAGGGTCATACATGAACTCATACAGACTGAAAAAGACTTCATTTCTTCCCTCAATCTCATAAATGAGACCTTTCTCGGGCCTAGTGCAAAGAAGGTTTGTTGTTCATGTATTGTTATTTGTAGAATATGTATTCCACGACAGTCCATTAGCATTTTAGCTATGGAAGGATGTTGCAATATGTCCTGTTTTGATAGCTTCTTCCCAAATGGAGACCAGCAATTGCACCTTTCTGCCTTCTTGGAATTAAATGCTTTCTTTTATTGAATCCTATTTCTATTCCTTTTTTCATTTAAAAGCCTAATATATGATTATAAATACATACAAATTTAAAAATCTGGCAGTTGAAAGCTATAATACTTAAGGTAACACACTTCTAACATTTTTTGTCAAATTCATAATAAAGCTCAAAACAGTGTGCCCTTTTAACAATAATCCCTGCAGCCCTTTCTTCATCACTCTGCCATTTTTAAAAGCTGGCTAAAATTATACTCCTAGAATGAAAACTAAATATTTACACATGATTTGAACAAATTTAACAACCGCTCACATATATTGAATAAATTTATAAATTCTATCCAATTTGAAGGGTATTTTTGATGACTTAAGCTTGGATAATTCGTATCATGGTGGGCACAAATGTAAAATTGATTTTTGCAAGTCAGATAAGGTGCAAATTACCTGAGCCAGTAAGCTTAGTTTGTAGAGCACAGTAAGGAGTGTCAGATAAGATCCCCAGACTTCCAGTACATTCCTTATCCAGTGACATATGCTTGTATATTTTACTGTATACTTCAGCATCGACTTGTTGATGTGGATCTTCTGTTCGGGAACTTGGAGGAGGTGGATGAGGTCTCCCAGAAACTGCTCACACGCCTCGAGGATGCCACACACGGCAAGGACTTTCACCAGCAGGTCATAGGTATGAGGGATAAAATATAATTGATTGACTCACACATCTATCACTTATATGAACATTGGTTGACTGGATCACAATGTCGACAAATGCATATGAGGGAAGTTCATTCAGAAATTTATTTACATTCTAAACTTAAATTCCCCTTAAATCAATCAGAATTCTTGTTGAACGAGATGGCTCATTATATTTTAGAGGCGCTTGTAATATTTTTGTGCTTGTGAGTGCAAAACTTCAACATAACCATTTAACACAATTGTGCACTTGCAGGTACTAGTTTTACGAGCCTTGCTGAGGACATGAAGAATGTGTATGCTCCCTACTGCAGAAACCATGACGATGTCATCACTCTAATAGAAAAGGTAATCTTATACATGCAATTTCAAGGGCCTGCCACAATAAATGATAATGCGATGTTTTAAGACTTGATGTGATTGAATAATATAAATTGACCACTTATCCTATCTTTATGGGTGGTACAAGTTGAATGTTGTGAGATGGCTTTTGCAGATACAAAATTAATTTTAATCTACAATGTTCGTCAACTTTAATACTTAGGCTTTACAATTACGAAATGCTTTTATGTGTGTGTATGCATATGCTTGTCTCTCTAGCGGATTTATAGTATGATTTCCTTTTGTGCGTATTTTCCGCAGTACAATCAGGATCCTGAGATCAAGGCCCACTTTGAAGTCCTTCTGGACCAACTGCGGGAGAACCATGTGGTGTTTGACTTGGAGGCCCTGCTCATCAAACCTGTTCAGAGGATCCTCAAATATCCACTCCTTCTAAGTGAACTCTTCAAGGTAGGGCTTTCTGACAGGGATCTCTGTTTTTGTGAATGTCCTCTTAACCATTTATCCTCAAATTTTATCAAAATAGCTAAAATTATAATATGCTTTTATTTTCTATTATTATGCCCCCCTTCGAAGAAGAGGGGTATATTACTTTGCACATGTCGGTCCGTCCGTCCGTCCGTCGGTAGACCAAAGCTTGTCCGAGTGATAACTCAACAATTCCTAGACGAATGGTCATCAAACTTGACATGAAGGTTGGGCCTGACCAGTAGATGATCCCTATTGCTTTAAGGGGTCATCCGGTCAAAGGTCAAGGTCATAGTGACCTTTAATGGTAAAATAATATTAAAGCTTGTCCGAGTGATAACTCAACAATGCCTAGACCTATGGTCATCAAACTTGATATGGAAGTTGAGCCTGACCAGTAGATGACCCCTATTGTTTTTTGGGATCATCGGGCCAAAGGTCAAGGTAACAGTGACTTTGAATGGTAAAAAGTTGTCAGAGTGATAACTCGACAATGCCTGCACCCATGGCCCTCATTCTTAATTTGGAGGTTGAGCCTGACCAGTAGATGACCCCTTTTGTTTTGTGGGGTCATCGGGCCAAATGTCAAGGTCACAGTGACCTTGAATGGTAAACGGTTGTCCGTGCGATAACTTGACAATGCCTGCACCCATGGCCCTCAAACTTGACATTTAGATTTTTGGTGACCAGCTCATGACTCAGGTTGGGCCTGACCCGTAGATGACCCCTATTGTATTTGGGGGTCATCGGGCCAAAGGTCAACGTCACAGTGACCTTGAATGGTAAAAGGTTGTCTGTGTGATAACTTGGCAATGCCTGCACCTATGGCCCTCAAACTTGACATTTAGATTTTTGGTGACCAGCTCATGACTCCTATGGATTTTGAGGTCATAGGGTCAAAGGTCATGGTCATAACACACTCTATCCTCACACTTTGAATGGTCATTATCTTAAAACTGCCTGAACGGTATCCAATGTCAGAAACAAATCAGCTGTCATTTCGGTCCATGCATATTTCATTCGATTGTCCATATAAATCTGACATCATGGCGCTCAGGGAGGGGGGCATAATGTTTGACAAACATCTCTTGTTTTCATTTCTGTTTTAGCCATTTCAGTTCAAATAGTTCTATATTCATTATCCTGTTGATAATTGATAATTTATGATGCCTAAGATTACTACCACCCACAATAATCATCTGCTTTGTTTAAGAGAATAAAAAATATATTGAGCCCAAGTCTGTCCGCATTTATTTGTCCAGGGTTATAATGTTACTCGTAAATCTCTCCATTGGTTTAACAGTAATGAATATTTGTTTTTCCGGTGATTTGACAAATGCTAAACAAATGGATGAGTCTCGCGTAACAATTTTCCAATATGCGATGTTTTCAGGAACTATTTGACATCATCTGTGATTTCAAACTATTGCCTGTCATGATGTCAGTAAATGATAAAGCAGGTGAAATGAACAAAATCTGTGACATGTACTCTGCAAGCCTCATTACCAGCTTTCTCATGTGCTCTTGAGTCCAATTTTTTGACCACTGGCTTAAATTGTGTTAGGTGCCGCACTGTTAATGCTCCTAACCAATGGCTCTAGCTGCGTAAGGTGCAGCACTGTTAATATTCCTGACCAATGGCCCTAGCTGTGTTAGGTGCAGCACTGTTAAATGTTCCTAAACACTGGCTGTAGCTGTGTAAGGTGCAGCACTGTTATTGCTCCTGAACACTGGCTGTAGCTGTGTTAAGTGCAGCACTGTTAATGCTCCTGAACACTGGCTCTAGCCGTGTTAGGTGCAGCACTGTTAACACTCCTGACCGCTGGCTTAAATTGTGTTATATGCAGCACTGTTAATGCTCCTTACCAATGGCTCAAGCTGTGTTAGGTGCAGCACTGTAACCACTCCTTACCAATGGCTCAAGCTGTGTTAGGTGCAGCACTGTTAATGCTCCTGACCACTGGCTCTAGCTGTGTTATGTGCAGCACTGTTAATGCTCCTGACCACTGGCCCCTAGCTGTGTTAGGTGCAGCACTGTTAATGCTCCTGACCACTAGCTCTAGCTGTGTTAGGTGCAGCATTGTTAATGCTCCTGACCACTGGCTTTAGCTGTGGAAGTTGCAGCACTGTTAACACTACTGACCACTGGCTCTAGCTGTGTTAGGTGCAGCACTGTTAATGCTCCTGACCAAAGGCTCTAGCTGTGTTAGGTGCAGCACTGTTAATGCTCCTGAACACTGGCTGTAGTTGTGTTAGGTGCAGCACTGTTAATGCTCCTGACCAATGGTTCTAGCTGTTAGGTGCAGCACTGTTAACAATCCTGACCACTGGCTTTATTGTTTTAGGTGCAGCACTGTTAATGTTCCTGACCAATGACTCTAGCTGCGTAAGGTGCAGCACTGTTAATGCTCCTGACCATTGGCTCTAGCTGTGTTAGGTGCAGCACTGTTAATATTCCTGACCAATGGCCCTAGCTGTGTTAGGTGCAGCACTGTTAATGCTCCTGAACACTGGCTCTAGCTGTGTTAGGTGCAGCACTGTTTACACTCCTGACCAATGGCTCTAGCTGTGTTAGGTGCAGCACTGTTAATGCTCCTGATCAACAGCTCTAGCTGTGTTAGGTGCAGCACTGTTAATGCTCTTGACCAATGGCTCTAGCTGAGTTAGGTTCAGCACTGTTAATGTTCCTGACCAATAGCTCTAGCTGAGTTAGGTTCAGCACTGTTAATGTTCCTGACCAATAGCTCTAGCTGAGTTAGGTTCAGCACTGTTAATGTTCCTGACCAATAGCTCTAGCTGAGTTAGGTTCAGCACTGTTAATGTTCCTGACCAATAGCTCTAGCTGTGTTAGGTGCAGCACTGTTAATGCTCCTGAACACTGGCTCTAGCTGTGTTAGGTGCAGCACTGTTTACACTCCTGACCAATGGCTCTAGCTGTGTTAGGTGCAGCACTGTTAATGCTCTTGACCAATGGCTCTAGCTGAGTTCGGTGCAGCACTGTTAATGCTCTTGACCAATGGCTCTAGCTGAGTTAGGTTCAGCACTGTTAATGTTCCTGACCAATAGCTCTAGCTGAGTTAGGTTCAACACTGTTAATGCTCCTGACCAATGGCTCTGGCTGTGTAAGGTGCAGCACTGTTAATGCTCCTGACCAATGACTCTGGCTGTGTAAGATGCAGCACTGTTAATGCTCCTGACCAATGACTCTAGCTGTGTTAGGTGCAGCACTGTTAACACTCCTGACCACTGGCTCTAGCGCTCCTGACCACTGGCTCTAGCTGTGTTATGTGCAGCACTGTTAATGCTCCTGACCAATGACTCTGGCTGTGTAAGGTGCAGCACTGTTAATGCTCCTGACCAATGACTCTAGCTGTGTTAGGTGCAGCACTGTTAACACTCCTGACCACTGGCTCTAGCGCTCCTGACCACTGGCTCTAGCTGTGTTATGTGCAGCACTGTTTATGTTCCTGACCAAAGGCTCTAGCTGTGTTAGGTGCAGCACTGTTAATGTCTCTGACCAATGGCTCTAGCTGTGTTAGGTGCAGCACTGCTAATGACCCTGACCACTGGCTTTAATTGTGTAAGGTGCAGCACTGTTAACACTCCTGACCACTGGCTTTAATTGTGTTAGGTGCAACACTGTTAATGCTCCTGACCATTGGCTCTAGCTGTGTTAGGTGCAGCACTGTTAATGCTCATGACCAATGGCTATAGCTGTGATAGGTGCAGCACTGTTAACGCTCCTGACCAATGGCTCTAGCTGTAATAGGCGCAGCACTGTTAACACTCCTGACCAATGGCTCTAGCTGTGTTAGGTGCAACACTGTTAACGCTCCTGACCAATGGCTCTAGCTGTGTTAGGTGCAGAACTGTTAACACTCCTGATCATTGGCTCTAGCTGTGTTAGGTGCAGCACTGTTAATGCTCCTGACCAATGGCTCTAGCTGTTATAGGTGCAGCACTGTTAACACTCCTGACCAGTGGCTCTAGCTGTGTTAGGTGCAGCACTGTTAACGCTCCTGACCATTGGCTTCAGTTTTGTTAGGTGCAGCACTGTTAACGCTCCTGACCATTGGCTTTAGTTTTGTTAGGTGCAGCACTGTTAATGCTCCTGACCAATGACAAGCTGTGTTAGGTGCAGCACTGTTAACGCTCCTGACCACTGGCTTTAGCTTTGTCTTTTTTTAATAACTATGTTATAGTCATTTCAAAGTCCAGAAAAGAGACAAAAACCCTATGAACATGAAACACATTGATAGCTCATTTAATGACATTTTGAAAGCAGTTTGTCCTTCAAAATTCCATATAGCTGTGCACCATGACCATGTTCTTTTTCCTCTCCCCAGGCAACAGAGGAGGACCATGCAGACAAGCGGCCACTCCAGCAGGCCATACAAGCCATGACAGATGTCGCTCAGGCGATAAATGAGTACAAGAGGAGGAAGGACCTTGGTAGGACACGTGTGCTTAAAGAATATGAAACGAGTGAAGGTTTACTGTGCCATTAAACTGAGATCTGAATGAGCATACAGCATTTTGTGAAATAGTTCTCTTTAAAAATAAGGGATAGTTTGCATGGTTCTGTCACTGTCATTTTTAGGTTGTCTGTTTTTCAATGTAATGAAGTTGAGGTATACATGTTGATAGGCATGGTGTACTCTGTGCCATGTTGGTGTCTTTATTCAAAACCTTGGCCATAACTTGGTAAACTTGTTGCTGGAAACATTATGTACATGTATGGTAAAGCTCATAACTCTGGCCCTCATAGACTCGTAAAAACAGGCCGGTATTGGCATCCGCTTGCAATATTCTTGTTACATATTTATGTATATTCATGCGGTTGTTTCAGTTTTTAAGTACAAAAAAGACACAGATGCTTCACTGGGAGACAAGCTGTCCAAGCTGAGCTTACACTCCATCAAGAAGAAGTCTTCCCGTATCAAGGAGCGATTCTCTGCGAACATGGGGTTTATCGACCAGACTCGAGATGCAGTGTTTGACCAGGTGGAGGGGAGGTACAGACACCTGGAGAAGACCGCCCGCTTGTTTGTGAGAGATGTGCAGGCCTACATAGAGGAGGTCCAGGTAATATAGTATCCAAGGATTGAAAGCTTACAGATGAATGGCTTGATTCCTTAGTTCTTAGAGATAAAACCAAGTCTTTGTTGCCATATTTATTTGTAATATAGATAAGTTGTTCCTGCATATATTACCTCACTTTTAAAAGTCATGTACACTTAAAAGGGACTGTACACCAGATTGGCACCAAAAAATGTTTTTTTTCTGTAACAAGTCTCAGGACAATTATTTGATAAAATGTTTTACTCTTTGATATCATAATTGTAAAAAAACATACCAAAATGTAAAAAACAATTCGAGTCGGAAACCGGGTTCGAACCGGTGTCGCCAAAATTGCAGTCCAGTGCCGTATCCACTGTGCTACGAAGGCTTACTCTAAATGGTTGGAATATTTAAGCTATATACCTAACATGGTCATATGTCGTGATAACATCGACTAACCAATCATGCATAAGGAATGAATTCTACTAGGTAGACATACCTAGTAATATTTTTTAATGGAAAAATACGAAAAAACTGCGAAAAATAAATTGTAAACTATGTGGTACTTCAGTTAGTAAGTTCCAATGTGTTTTACACAGCGATGCCAAGTTTATGTCAGTTTTCGACAATTTTCTTCTTTTTTTTTGCTGTTTTATCATACGGAGTACAGTCCCTTTAAGTCTTCCTAAAAGTTTGAATATTCTAATTCTGAAAGCAAAACTAAGTGCCATAAGTGATAGAGTTCTGTCTCCCCTTAGTCGATGGTGAACATCCAGGAAGGGATATCTGCAAACATTGAGGATTTCTATGGTGAGAAGCGGGACATTTCAGAGGTGCTCAAGTACCAGGCCTTCTGTAACAAGATGCACATGACCTTCCTTCCTAACTTTGTAAGTTAAAACAGTTACTTGGTAACTTGGTAGTCCTATAGAAAAACTGTTTGTTCATTTAAACATTTTTTTTCTTTCTAATTTGTGTTGACCTTTGTAAGTGCTGTTTTTGCTGTTTGAAACAATATATAGAAATTGAAAATTTAGGTATATGTCTTACCCGTTTATATGGTGATATGTAATTTGTCTTCATCTTAATGTTTTATGAATGATGTCAACATTCAGACTTTTAAGTATTAACTTCAGCGGTTGCATCTCAAATGTTCCAAGTTGCAGACTTACTGAATTATTGTATGCACACCTCCTCCTTATCTCCCCCTGTAGCACCGTGAGGTAGATGACCTAGTGATCATCCCTCTGACCCAGATGCTACAGATGTTTGATGGCCCTAGCAAGGTCATACAGAAGCGCTACGACAAACTCCTTGACTACGACAACCTCCGCAGGAAGGCACAGAGCGATAAGGTCATTGTCCTGTGATAAAATGTGATATCCTGCTAGTTAACTTGCTTAATACCATAATCGTTAATATGTTAATGTTGGTTGACCAATACTGTATGGCATTATGTCCCAGTTATAATGAAAAAAAGAAAAACTCTTTATAGTTGTTTATAACAAATCATGGACCTATTTATGAAATAAAACATAATATATTTTAATTTCACGTCTGTTTCTGCCTTTTCTAGTCATTTGAGAAGGCGATGCAGTCGGCTAAGCAGAACTATGAGGCATTGAACGCCCAGCTGGTGGATGAAATGCCGCAGATGTTTACTCTTGGCTCGCGACTGCTCAGGGACTGTATTGCCTCATTTCTCAGGGAGCAGCGACGCTTCACAGATCAGATTGTCCAGGAAATGTACTCAGTAGTGGAACAGGTAGAGATTAAAGATTAAAATTGGTCAATTTTGTTATGTGAAATATTTGGACTTATTTAATATAGAATTTTCAAATGGAATTTGTTACTATGATACAAATTGATTTCAAAATCCTTGAAAGAAACAACATTTATTCTTTTTATGCTAACAATGTTTAAGGCAAATAATCCATCCACGTTACTGTGTATTGTGCATGTTCATGCATATAGGGTGTTCCTTCATGCTATAGAGTATTGTCACAATTCTGAATATTGCCATTTGTTAGTTTTTACAATCCTTTATATTGCATACCAGCAGTTACAGTTCCTGAGTGAGGAAGGCTTGGTGGAGCAGTTCAACATCCGGCACTCAGCCATTGTCGACCGCCTTGCTCTACTCTCCTTTATGCCCCGTACATTTTCCCCCCGTGTAGCTGATGCCAAACAGGAGAAGAGGAACAAACGCATGTCACTTGACTCGAGTTCACTTATGCTGAAGTCGGTGTGTACTGATGGTTGTTTTAAAATTGAAATTTCCATTTTGCTGGTCTTTACAGTAAATATGTGTATAAAAAGTAATATTCAGGAAGACCATTGGTTAGTAATTGGCTATGTGGCATTCTGTTTGACAATAACATTAAGAAAGGTCATTGTGATATAACTTTTTAAAAAAGGTATTACTTGGCTTCTAAATAATTAAGCATTTCATGCCTTAACAATGAATGAAGGACCTATTTCTCTTTTAGATTAAAATGATGTGTTTTTACAGATGGAGGCAGTGCCTCAGGTAGACAGTCAGCGAGTGTATGTGACCCAGCAGTACACGCCAAGCAAGCTGTTTAAGGTGACGGAGACACATGTCGCCATGGACAGCATGGACATCAGTGTGTGTGGTGGGGACGTGGTTGGGGTCATTATGGACAAGGACCCCATGGGCAACAAGGAGCGCTGGTTTGTCGATAACGGAGGTAATCTCTCGAGCAATTCTTCCGCTGGTCTATATCTGCTCGTAACACTGCCTTTATGCAAAAGCCGTTGTGTCATTTACATGTAGTTTGCAAATTGATATATATATATTCATATATGTAGGAAGTTAATAACAGTTACTTGTGTAGGTTTACATTAAGTGCAATAAATATATCATTATTTAATGAAATTGATTTTGGTTGGAAAATGTTTTGGGCATTACATGATTTATAATAAGGCTAAGGCACAGAAGTAATGCCATGTATGTCGACCTATTTTCAATGGGTTACATTTACATGTAATTTGTCAAATTCAAATGTTGCAACATTTTCAGCTATCAAGGGTTTTATGCCGCGCAAGCTGCTGGCCCAGTTTGAATCAAGCCCTCCTCGGCCTATCTTAGGTACCGATTCATTGTTACTGCCAGTTCCAGTCACAGGAAGTAACCAGTACTCTCCACAACCACCAAGATCCCCTGGTCAGAAGTTGTTTGATTTTTGTTTAGCAATGTTTTATTGTTAATGAATAATAACTAAGAAATAGTATTTCATAAAAATGTGTTTTTGTGTATATAGTGTTCATATGGTTTCGTGAAAATAATGTTTTCAAGTTGACAGTTTCTTATTTCACTCATGCAGGTGCTAGTCCTCAGCTGCGTAGTGTACAAGAGGTTGAGGATGATATAGACTTTGCCCTGGAAGAGGAGATGACTCCTGACATACCAGACTCACAGGGCACTGCAGGGTACCAGACAGGAAATGAAGGGCACCAACAAACCAAAAATACAGGGTATCAAGCAGAGAATGCAGGGTACCAACACGATGATGGCAGCCATCTTTATCCAGAATCTGGAGATGATGTGCAGGTGATTATCATGTTTCACAGCCTAAGATTATTAACACATGAAACAAGTGATGACACTTATCATTTAGATGATAACTTAAATTTACAAAAGCATGCAATACGTGTTTATTACAGTAGAAGAGCATCTTGCTAGAATTTCCACTTACATTAAGTAGTTTGCATTACAATTGCTAAGCCCTCTCCCATTAACAAACACAACTGATCAATTACTAGTATTGTTAAATGTATGTATGCCATTTATCATGGGTTCATTTTTTCTCACCCATTTTGGATACAGAAGAAGCGGAATGTGAGTATCTGTAGTGCTAGATGACATACTATAGATTGGCCAGTACATGTATCATTTCCTTACTTGCCCTCGTATATATCAAATGTTCCTGTTCTATATGCAAAATACAAACTGAGCATTGTGGCCCATGTATTCAATGAAACTGAAATTATGAGAAGTTTGCATCACATACAGGTTAAACATGTATGTTATGTGCATGTAAATCCATGTTGTGCTTTAGATTGTACCAGTGCCTTTATTATTAGATAGTATATTTCATGTTCTTTAAGTGTAACGTGTTGTTAATGTACAAAATGTATGGTGACTTTCCCATTATAAATGTAACTGAGAATGCTGTTCACAACTTAATCATAAAATCATATATGTGTTAATGTTTAAAACTTGTAAAGAATAACGTTCAATTTACTGTGGCAATCTAACTTTAAGTTGGTTGACTGTGACCCTGTTTTATTTTCCTGTTATACTGTATTCCAGCTTTACTACGCAGAGTTCCCGTTCTCGGCCCGCAATAGCAATGAGGTGACTCTGTTTGAGCACCAGGTGTTGACGGTACTCGCCCCGCATGATGAGAACGGGAACACGGAGTGGTGGTACGTGGAGGCGGACGGTACATACGGATACGCCCCCGCCAGTTATCTCAGGCCAATGGACACAACATGACCCTGTGTGATACAGATATTTATTTATAAGTGAAAAAGTGTAAGTCAATGCACACAAACAATATGAGTGGAGAAGGTGAAAAGCTTTCAAGTGTCATTGAATATTTATGCCCCCCTTCGAAGAAGAGGGGTATGTTGCTTTGCACAGGCATGTCGGTCGGTCGGTCGGTCCGTCGGTAGACCAAAGCTTGTCCGAGTGATAACTCAACAATTCCTGGACGTATGGTCATCAAACTTGACATGAAGGTTGGGCCTGACCAGTAGATGACCCCTATTGATTTAAGGGCTCATCGGGTCAAAGGTCAAGGTCACAGTGACCTTTAATGGTAAATAATTTTAAAGCTTGTCTGAGTGATAACTCAACAATGCCTAGACCTATGGTTATCAAACTTAATATGGAAGTTGGGCCTGACCAGTAGATGACCCCTATTGTTTTTGGGGGCCAAAGGTCAAGGTCACAATGACCTTGAATGGTAAAAGGTTGTCCGAGTGATAACTTGACAATGCCTGCACCCATGGCCCTCATACTTGACATGGGGGTTGGGCCTGACCATTAGATGACCCTTATTGATTTTGGGGGTCATCGGGCCAAAGGTCAAGGTCACAGTGACCTTGAATGGTAAAAAGTTGTCCGTGTGATAACTCGACAATGCCTGCACCCATGGCCCTCATACTTGACATGGAGGTTGGGCCTGACCAGTAGATGACCCCTATGGCTTTGGGGGTCATTGGGCCAAAGGTCAAGGTCACAGTGATCTTGAATGGTAAATGGTTGTTCTTGCGATAACTCGAAATAGCCTGGCCCTCAAACTCGACATTTAGATTTTTTGTGACCAGCTGATGACTCCTATGGATTTTGAGGTCAAAGGTCATGGTCATAACACACTCTTTCCTCACACTTTGAATGGTCATAATCTTAAAACTGCCTCAATGGCATCCAATGTCAGTGACAAACCAGATGTCATTTTGGTTCATGCATATTTCATTCAATTGTCCATATAATCCTGACAACATGGCGCTCAGGGGGGCATAATGTTTGACAAACATCTCTTGTTTTTTAAAGGCTTTCCTCTATCAGTCCTCCATTAGCTGTAGACTATTAACTGTAGCTGCATCTAGGAGGATCAACAATAACTGTATAGACTATCCCTGAGGATCAACAATAGCTGTATAGACTATCCCTGAGGATCAACAATAGCTGTAAAGACAATAGCTGTATAGACTATCCCTGAGGATCAAAAATAACTGTATAGACTATCCCTGAGGATTAAAGTGAATGTACCCGATAGTTTTATTTTGATACAGATCATTGTCAACCACATCCAGCTTTTAATATAAAAAAAATCATGTATTTAGTCTGAAAACTTGAAGCATTTAATAATTAATATGGAATTTAAAAATTCACTTAAGTATTTGTATATTCATGCATTCTTCTTTTAATAGGTCAGTGTGAATCCATCTTCAAGCCATGTTTAATGCATATTTTTCATTAGAAATAAGACCCAAAAAAAAACATAAAGGCTGCAGCACGAAATTTAAATGCTTGGATACTGGCCTACATGTATATGATACAGCAGACAAGTTTCAGTGTTCTCTTGTTTTAAAGGTCAGTAATCAATCAAGTATTAACATTATATTCTTTCAAAATCCTAATGCAAGTCAAAGTTTATACATTTTATTCAATTTAAGAATAAAATCTAATTGCCTCATCTATTTTATTTCCCTACATGTGATAATACAATGTACATATAAGATTAAGGTTGATGCATTTACGTATCTGTTTCCCTCACTATTTTATCCACTTTTGGCTTACAATTGGAAGTGACCATGTTTTTTACTTGCCAGTTTATATACTGAATGGGGTTGTCAAAATCTATAACTTCAGTCCACACTTGATACCCAGTATGTCAAGTGTAGTTTGTGTCATACATGTATACGCTAAGAACGACAATTCTCCTATATTTTACAAACCGTTGATTTGAGTTGTGGCTGGTGGCCTTATTGAGAAAACAATGTGATCCAGTTATTCAGTTGTTCATATTCCATGGTTGGATTTTGTTTTAAATCTTGGCAATGTGCAATGTTCTTATCGTCTTCTTTGTGATATGTTCAATTTTGTTATGTGCATGTAAACCATACATGCTATGTATATGTTTTCTGTCTTTAATCATGAAATGTGCTGTTGCAGAATCAAATATTGCATTTAATCATCTACAGGTGTACACAATCATCAGTTTCGTGTAACTAAAGATTTTAGCATGAAATTATTTTTTGTTTCCTTATAAAACATGTTATTCCTTGGTTTTTCTTACACTTTAAGATGTGTTTTGTTGTTGTAAGGTAGGTAAACTATGTATGTGCTTTATCCGTAAAGGAAATATACCATATAATTAAAACTTACTTCAGTTTACTTTAGTGGTTTAAGATATGATCATTATTACTATCTATCATCAGTTATATGTAAAATGTTCTAAAAACTTCAATTGTGTACATGATCGACACATATATTGTAGACCAATAGAGAATTCATGCAGTTAATTGTAATTACATATTTATACTGTTATTTGTAAATATTAAAAATTAATTTTATCCATTGGTAATGATCACTGATATGTGATGCATACTTTTGTGTTGTTTATTTGTGATATCTTAATCATTCCATTATCATAGGTAAATTGTATATTATGATTATTAGCAGCATCGTCTTATGGTTTCATTGTTTAACCTGTGGCTTACATTTTGCTTCTGCCTCATGAATAGCGCCATTTTTTATTCAAGTTGTTGCAAAGAAAATCTCCATCTAAAATGAACTGTAATGCTTTATTAACCCTTTACTTCATGTAAACCTAAGCCATTTCAGGCTGCCAGTTCATGGCTTATCAGTTCATATCAGTACCCCTACTTCATAGGAGATTATTGATATTATTGGAATTTTAACCCTAATGTATTACAAACCTATTTTCTTAGTATTTCTTTTGGTTTAATCAATAAGTCATCAATGTAAAGTTTATAGAGAATTAAATTTCCAATCCAGTCATATAAATTTTATTGTGTTATCTAAATTATTTCCGCATGATATTCATAAACAAACAGAAAAATATGTCAAATTTGATGAAAATTAATTTTTATTACACTTTTATTAATCAAACACAACACGAAATATTATATAAACAACATATTTTTATAATTCATTTAATGCAACCTGAATTGAAACAAAGATGGACAGAATTAAAAAATATTTCAAAACAAAGAAGCACGGTATATTTATATATATGATACAGAAGAAAAAAAAAGTTGATCAACAGTCACAGTACGTATAACTTTCGGTTATTTAACACTACAATGAACAAATAAAGTTATTATTCAACTACTAAATGAGGCCTGCATGTTATTGTTTACTAAATTTATATCGTTTATTGCATGTCCATGTATTGTCATTTGGGTTTGATTTTAAAAATCCTCATTTCTCGTATCCTTGTGTGCGTGACGCCGAGGTCTGAATTCTCGACGTCGTACTCAATGTCTCAAACTCATTTTAATTGAAGCCAGAATGTTCCGATTCGTCAGACAAACACTGAAATATAAATGACATTATTCAGGAATGTTGTTTTAAAACTGAAGTTAACAAGGGCAGAAATTAGCTCTACATTGCATTCTTGTGTATTCGAAAACACGTGTTTCAACAGCTGATCGATGTTAAATTGGGTCATGTCAAAGTTTAACAATAGGGATAGTCATTATTTTATAACACATTTGTACTTACTTTCAATTTGTAGAAGCAGATGCGCATTTTTATGACCGGATTAGCGAAACAGAAGTGACACATATGTCCCATATAATGATTTATGGCCTTTGTTTATACAAGCCAGATGATTTTTTGTTTATCCAACATGGCCGACATTTTGACACGTTTTCGAACCATGACCTGTGACGTCAGGCGCGTGATCAATAAAATATAGTTGTATTATTGGTAGTTAATTATAACTTGCAGTATTGTGTAAATTTCCACGAGGAAAACGAGACAGAAATGCCCACAAACCTGCGCAGTCAACGTTTTACGCATCTTTGATACCAGTGACCTTATTTCGCGATTTTCCGAAATTCTTTAAATAGTAACATAGTGTTTTTTTTAGTGCATTGTATTTATCGATGTTTATACTTCATGAATATGAATTTATAGCGCATAAACAAGCATCAGGTATGAAAATAAATGCCCCTACATTACGAATACGTAGGATTACGTATCTATGAAGCTATGGATAAAACGTTAAGATCCGTATCTATGAAGCTATGGATAGATAAGTAAAATTGCGTATCTATGAAGTAAAGGGTTAAGGAGGCAAGGCTTAACTAAGCTTACCTCAAAGTATGATGTTTATTAGTCACAGACCTTACCCACTCTTTTCCTATGTGTGAATGTGTGTATTTTTAACCAATAGGTCTTTTTATGCCCCCACCTAGTAAAACCTGGGTTATGGGTGTTAACTAGGAAAAATTGGCATTTCTGGACTTGTGTCTATATGATCAAGAAACATGAAAGCTTATGGGAATGTTGTTTTGGTGATGAAATTGTGCACCTGCGATTCCTGCTGCACTTAGTGGATCCAGAGTTATGGCCCTTGTATTAGGAAAAATTGGCACTTCTGGACAAGTGTGGATCAAAACTCCATAACTGTTTCATCTAGAGTCATGAAACTTGGGGTAATGTTGTTCAGGCAATGAAGTTGTAAACCTGGGTTTTGTTTGCTGCTGCATTATTAGTTTCAGAGTTATGGCCTTGAACAAGCAAAATTTGGCATTTCTGGACTTGTGTCGCTCAAAACTTCAAATGATTTCACCTAGAGTCTTATTACCTTGGGGGAATGTTGTTCAGGCAATGAAGTTGTGCACCTGGGTTTTGTTCCCACTGCACATAGTACAACCAGAGTTTTGGCCCATGAATTGGCGAAAATTGCAATTTGTGAACTTGTCGAACTTGTGTCACTCATAACTTAAAATTTATTAATCATACACCCATGAGATCTTTCAGGAAGGTATTTGAGGTTATTTAGTTGTTGTACTTGTAATTTTGATGCACATGTATGAAGAATGGACAAAATAATGGCTCTTGTTTTTGTGATATACGCAGCATTTTCGGGCATCTATGTTTTGTTGACACATTTTATGTTTAAATTAAGGTTGTTGCTTATGTACGGAGGGTTTTTATGTTGAACTATCTAATAGCGCTATGCCTTAGTTTGCCCTAAAAGCATTTCCAAATAAGAAATTTCTGCTGAAAACAAATAATTTCATAGACAGTCTGAACAGAGTAATTATATGCATGGTTATTTGTTTCATACCAAAAATCAACAGCATATGAAGTATCATGCCAAACTCATGCATAGCATGGCAGATCTTCCAAATACAAGTAATTGTTTTATCCATCTATTAGAAATGTGTCTATCTGCCATTGGCTGTGCATGTTAGTTTTGTTCATATGTTAGCAGTGTGTTTATCTGCCATTGGCTGTATATGGTAGCAACGTATTATGTAAGGGTTGTACATGAATATCGTATATTCTATTTCCTGCATTTGTTCTTGTTGGAAAAATGTTCTTTGTTATACTAGTTTCAAGTTATAAGTTATAGTTATGGTGCCTGTGGATTTTGATGGTGTCTATCTTCTGCATAATTTTTTATAATAGCAAAATACTCATAATTATGCATAAATAAATAAATTAAATTTGGCTTGTTTTATATAAATATAACAGTAAAAGCAATATTCATAGGTTTGCCCTACCCAAAACAGTTTAACTACTGTTTTTAGCTCGACTATTCGAAGAATAGGTGGGCTATACTACTCACCCCAGCGTCGGCGTCTGGTTAAAGTTTTAGGGCAAGTTGGGATTTTCACTTATAAGTCCAATACCCTACATTCAATTGACTTAATACTTCACACAGTTGTTCAGGGCCATCACATGATGAGGTTAGATAACTCCATATTATTCTTTACACAGATTATGGCCCCTGATTGACTATGGAACTTGGGTTAAAGTTTTAGGGCAAGTTGGAATTTTTATTAATAACTTCTATATCCTTTGTTCAATTGACTTAATACTTCACACAGTTGTTCAGGACCATCACACAATGAGGTTACATAACTCCATATTATCCTAAATACAAGTTATGGCCCCTGATTGACTTAGGTTAAAATTTATAGGGCAGGTTAAAGTTTAAGGGCAAGTTGGGATTTTCACTTCAAACTCCAATACCATTCATTCAATTGACTTAATACTTCACACAGATGTTCAGAGCCATCACATAATGAGGTTAGATAACTCCATATTATCTGTTATACAAATTATGGCCCCTGATTGACTATTGAACTTAGGTTAAAATTTTAGGGCAGGTTGGGATATTGTTTAATAACTTCTATACCCTTCATTCAATTGACTTAATACTTCACACAATTGTTCAGGACCATCTCCCAATGAGGTTACATAACTCCATATCCTTAATACAAGTTATGGCCACTGATTGACTTAGGTTAAAGTTTTAGGCAAGTAAAAGTAAAGGGCAAGTTGGGATTTTAATAAAAAAAAACGTCTATACCGTTCATTAAAAGCACTTAATAACAACAAGAAACATAACTCCGTTTTAAGCCTAAATACAAATTATGGCCCTTGATTTTTTATTTTTTTTTAAATTCCTTTGAAAGGCATATTTGTATATTCTTAACCACATTTTCATAATGGGAAAGGAAGTTATTTGAATGACTTGCGTCATTGTTTGGGCGGGCTGGTGGGAGGGCAGCATCAAAGTCATCTTATGTATCGAATAATTTTAGTTAGGTTTGACATAAAGAGACCAAACTTGGTATTATTAATCGTTATTGTATTCTAAGTCAAAGTGGCGTAGTCGAGCGCGCTGTCTTACGACGGCTCTTGTTAATATATATTTTTCACATATTTTGATGTCGTCACTCCACCATGTGACAAACCATTGAAAGTGGTCTTCACTGCAACATGATAAAACAACTGGAAATAGTATAACCTCAGCACAGTAGTATGTGTAGCCTATGGGTATTTCATAGCAATATTTTGTGTATCTATAACTTTGTTTATATTGATAGGATTTCAATCAAACTTGAAAGAATTATACAGCAGGAATTTTCGACGCACATATTTTTACTCTCTCTCAAAGTCAAGGTTATACTTGGTGGTCAGTACAGCCAGGGAGTATGATGGTGTTACTTGAAATAAAACAAAAACAGTTAGGATAGATGTATAGTGATGAAAGTGTGTAGCATGCACGAGTGGGGACAAAACTTTGGATTGCAATGATGGTTGGCAGGGCAAATATTGCAGTTACTCAGAATAGAAAAAAGGTTTCCACTAAATAACTTGATAGGATTTTTATTTTAAAACACAAGGATACAAGTGAATAAATAGCATTGCATGTCATAGTATTGCATTTGGAGTCAAGGTCACTGCATGTAGAAATAGAAAATTGGTTTCTGCTTAATAGAATGGTATATAGTGATACACATTTGAAGTAATGCTGGTGGGGTCAATGTCACTAAAAACAGAACTAGAATTCTTTAGAAATGGAAGTGACGCTTGTTGGAGGCACCCATCAATTCTAAACCAAAAATAATTCAAATGTAAAAGGGACATATTGTGTTGTACATTGAAAACTTTGATTGTTGTACCACTACAGTCAGCTTATTGTCTTTTAATGAGAAAGGGGCAAATTGTGACCAACTTTCATCATAATTTTGTAACGAATATGCACAATGAGTAAACTAATTATATTTTAGCATAAAAGAGGCATAACTATAGTAATCCTGTTTTATCTGATTATCTTTACATTTTAACCGAAAACACTATCAACAAGCAAATTCGTTGAATTGATATCCCCTGCCTGATTAGGCAAAGTTCATGGATTTGAAATGAAAAGTAGGTGGAATATTCCTATATTAACATTTAGTATGGCTGCAGAGAAATGGACTGTTATGAACGTTGGATATAAGTTAGTTTGTTTGGAATTATTTAAGATAAAAGTTTTGTTTATAGAATAACATTTGTAATAGTTTCTATGAATTTGAATGATTTCAAAGTGAAAGTTCAGATATATCTGAAGTGGTAACAGTATATTGTGGAAAATGACATTTTAAGGTACCTGTTGATCATGTTCACTGTGTGTTATTTTCAAGCTCATCGAGTTTCACTGCTATCAAGGAAAACAATCTAATCATGTTTCATGAATATTAGACCATACATAATGCCTCTGTGTTCCAAAGATTTTTCTAAGATTTGAGCTAGTGACCTAGTTTTTGAACCCATGTGACCCACATTTACAAGCGGTCCATATTTCATCAAGGCGTACATCCTGACCAATTTTAAACATAATCTGACCAATAATTACCATGTTAGTTTCTGACAAACAATTTCTAAGATTTGACCTAGTGACCTTATTTATGATCATATGTGACCCAGGTTTACATACGTCCAAGAGTTCATCAAGGAAAACATTTTGATAAAGTTTCATGAATATTTGACCATGTATAATGCCTCTAGTTTGTTCCAAAGATTTTTCTAAGATTTGAGCTAGTGACCTAGTTTTTGAACCCATGTGACCCACATTTACAAGCGGTCCATATTTCATCAAGGCGTACATCCTGACCAAGTTTAAACATAATCTGACCAATCATTACCATGTTAGTTTCTGACAAACAATTTCTAAGATTTGACCTAGTGACCCTATTTTCGATCATATGTGACCCAGGTTTACATACATCCAAGAGTTCATCAAGGAAAACATTTTGATAAAGTTTCATGAATATTTGACCATGTAAAATGCCTCTAGTTTGTTCCAAAGATTTTTCTAAGATGTTACCTAGTGACCTAGTTTTTGACCCCATGTGACCCACTTTTACAAGTGGTCTAGATCTGATCAAGGGGAACATTCTGACCAAGTTTGAACATTTTTGGATTAATGCCTACCAAGATATGGTTCCGGACGGACGGACAACGCCTAAACAATACCCCCCCTCCCGAAACCTTCGATTCGGAGGGGAATAACAAGTGTCAACATGATTGGATAATAAATACTTTGTCTGCAGAAAGAAAACACAGTTATAATATATATGGGACATAACTTTATAATATATATGGGACATAACTTGGGAGTGGCATGGAGGCAATTCCTCTTACTCCTGATCTGAAAGTTATTGTCTATGCAATATCGAACCGATGCCATGGCCAATCGATTCCTCCAAATCATCTGTATTTCGCATTTTTAGGCAAAACAATAACTACTTAAAAACTTGCGTTACAAATTATGTATGGTGATGAAACTTATAATTATGTAGCTCTAGAAAGACTAATAATAGGAGAAAGCTTTTGTGGTCAAACTCGTGGCCATTGTTATTCAAAATATAAATACAATTTTTGGGCAAGTCAGTGAGATTGAAATTGTGAAAGAGCATTCAATACAAAATGCTTTCCATAAGATATATGGTAAGATATCCATATCATTAACCATCAAGAGTGACTGTGACCCTCAAGTATATTACACATATTCATCTAGTGCTGAATAATTAAGTGAAGTACAATTGAACATCTATTGATAGAGACAAAGCTTTGGCTGACATTCAACACTTATAATTGAACGCCTTTCTGATCAAAGAAGGTTTACAAACTTACCAGTTCAAAGTCATGTCAGATGTCATCTCCAGTCAAATCGAGAGTGATTTGTGGAGACAACTTCTATACGAATACCCCTTTTATCAGATAACTTATAAATTTAGAAGACAACTCATTTAGAAGACAATATGAGGCTTAAACGTAACAAGGCAATCATAACACTGATGAGTGATGAAAATATGATTTTATTCAAACATGAAGACAATTTACAACTTCTTGTTTACATACAATGCTTTCCGGAAGCTTTTATAACATTTACATTGGAAAATAAGCAAATACACAACCCTTTCAGCTGATTTCGTGTCCTTGAACACTGGTATTTCTGTAGAAAGCTCAGCAACAGGTTTCAGACAGTAAATGATGAATGATGACAGAGTAATATAAAGATTATAAAACAGTAAATTACTATCTAAAGATGATGAAGTTAAACACTACTCAATCCTGATTACATAATTTCATTCTAAATCAGCTTCAAAGAATCAATGCATTTCAACTCATAACGCTTGTATGTACAATAAAACTTGTCAAATATATATAATCTATGTTGGCATGTACAATGAATCAAATAAGGAAAACATCTGAAATACCCATATTTAAATGGCAGTTTGTTTTTTTCAAACTGATAAGGATATGAAACTTTTACTATTGAATAGCAAGTACAACTAAAAGCAGGACTTCTAGGGTATATTTTGGACTAATGAGCTAAATGCACTTATTATATAAAATAAAACAATGCAATATCTTCAAAAAGGCAGTACTAGTTTTACGGTGATTAATGCTCTTCTGAGGAATAAATATCTTCTACATGGTATGGTTGGGTACAGTTCACTCTGTCATGAAATACAAATTTTGAATTGACTTCACATCCAACTTGTCACTCAATATGTTCTTCTACACTACAAATAATAGTATAATTTTTAAGGTTACAAAATAATGATACACACACAATGCATATATATGAAACATTCATATCAAGCATGCAGAAAGTACAAGTGCCGCAGTACATAATAAATATTGCAACTGATCTATACATTTCCAGTTTTTGTTCTCTCTACATGCTTGAAAATGAAACGTAAAACGTAATTCATTATACTGATGGAACGATGAGTTCAAGAATGATTATTCACTAGTCCAAGTCACAATTTCCCTTGGGTTATATCCAATCCCTCGTTAAAAGGTTTGTTTATTTTTCCAATATGAAGAGTTCACCATCTCCTATTCGTCAGTTCACATTTTATAAGGAATTTCACATACTTTTGATTATATTTCATTTTTTAAACAAGTTCAATTTTAACTGTTCACGAACAAGAAAGTCGTCACTATAGTTAATATTCACAATTACTTTTTCAGATAGCAAAATAACAACATGCAAAGTTAAAAATAATGTTACAGTTTCTGCACAGATCTACAATATAAAACTTTTTTTGTTTGCTTTTTCACTTTTCATAAAACACATGCAATATAAATTATATCCATTTCACATGACACTTTTCCATGATTAAGCTTTGTTTTCCCCCATCTTTTTGGCTCACTGGCTCAAACAATATATTTTAAAGACCTAATTACTTAAAACAAACTTTCAATTTAATCTTTTCATGATTAACTTTTCCAATATTCTGCGCCGCTCCTGCCCACTTCCTGTGTGGTGGGCCTCATAGGTCACATGACAGGAATTTACTCTTCGTCCTCCTCTGATTCCTCATCGGCCTGCTCAAGCCAGGTTAGCCACTGGTTCACCTGAAAACCGCAGTAAAAATATAATGGACACCAGTAAGTGAATAAATTTCAGTTATTTTATGAAAATAATGCATTGAACAGAGTGAAAGAGCTGCAAAAATCTTTCAGATTATGCGATAGAAAGATAAACAAACAGCTAGTATATTACCTGGAAGAGTGCCTTTCCCTTGCCCGGGGTATTCATCATTGACCTCCTCTTTCCACTTGAGGAAAATCTCCTCCTCCACAATCTCCATGTCATACAGGTTCATAAATATCCTCAACAGCATGCCTGAAACACATAAAGGAAATCTCATCTTCAGTCTACATGGTACCAGAATACATTAATTTACAGCTCACTATATACTGGTAATCTATATACTTAAAACAAGGTTGTTAAAATCTTTCGTCAGTACTCTATGTTGACATTCATCTTGCCTATGCCTGTAACACTCTATAGAAAGGTTGGTAATTGCTAGAAGTAGAAATATAGACTTAAATTACACTTTTTTGAAAAATATTTGCCAGCTCCACAGTATACATGTATGCGCTTATATCTCTATAAGCGAGTTTCTGGTCAATCTTTATAGTCAACCTTCTTGTAGAAACAGAAGAATAAAATATTTACCTTTAGGGAAAGAGGTGTTGTAACAGAAGACTTGAGCTGCATACAGACAGTGCATCTGTAGTTTGGGATTGTCTGTTACATACTTCTGTAGCACATCCTGCAAAATAACATTGCAGTGTCAATATCATCTCTAATACATGCACTTGATCAATCAAATTGGACTTTTCCATGAAAAGGCCGCAATTCTAAATCTTACACTAAGGCTTATACAATTTTTAAATGTATAATTTGAGGAAGGCATTTTACTAAGTACAGGTCTTGTGCTCATTTCTGTCATTTCTTTATTCTTCACTTATCATTTTTGCATGTAATATAACTTTATCATTGTCTTACATACAACATTATTCTACATTAGCAAAACTGAAACCTTTTAATATAGCTTAAACCATCATGTTCCAATGAGACTCAACCAAAGCAGATGGAGACAGATGTCCTGTAACGGAAAAGTCTATTTACATATACTGAAGAAAAATATATAATATCAGAAGGAGTCACAGTTGATCAGTTTGCTTACCTTCAACGTATTGAGGAGCTGTTTCTCCTGCTCCTGCACGGCCTTACTGGGGTTACTTCCCTTGTCCACATCGGCAGCCAGTGTTGTCTCCCCTGTCACATATCGCAGAACACTGAAACATGCACAATAACTTCATTAAGCATGACTCAACAGATTTTCAAGCCGCATGTTATCACAACGGATATCTAGGTCGGCAACCCTAAAGGTTTCTGCCTTAAGAACTTAAGGAACAAAGAGAACACTTAGTGCTAAATATTATCTTGTGAAGTATGAGGCCAAAATAAAAAAACAAAAATTTAAAAACAAAATCGCAAAATACTCTTTCAACTTGGTTGAAAAACAAAGACCAAATTAAAGCCCAAACATGAGCTAGCCCTTCTCTTGCGGAGAAAGCGTAGCAAATAACAAACGAGGTAAACAAGACTTTTTGAAAAGAATGAAAAAAATCACATTCTGTAAGCAATCCCACTTGGCTCCATATTCTAGAGGCTCAAAGTATTTTGCCCAGTCCCTAGAATAACGAGCCAACGAGTTTCGACTAACTCAATTCAAACTTAAATATGAATTTACATAATTTCCCTATGTCATGTTAAATGTAAGACTAGTCATGCCAATATATTACCTGGTGGTTAGCACATTGATAAATCCTGTGGTGTGGTGGAGGTCTGTGCTGACTTTGTCCGAGATCCAGGCTTGCAGGGCAGTGGAGGATGGGTCAGCCTGAAACTGCTTTGAGATCTCTGTCTGTACACGCAGCAGTGGGAACATGAAACTGAGACCTCGCTCCTCCAGTATCTCCATCATACGCTCCTTGCTACGGTCAACCTCTGAAGATACGCCACAGAGAGACATGTTCAAGTTACTTAACTTTCAAGTATTTAACATTTCTCCGTAACTTTATTATTGTAATGATGGTACTATTAACTCTCCCATAGGTTTCAATGTTTTTTTATGTATAAGCAATCAATAAATGTTTTTGAGCTGTGCATCATTCTTACCAGGCAGCATAGTTTGCAGGTCCATCTTGCTCTCATTGAAGACATTAACGAGCCATTCCTTATCCTTGCGTTTCATCATATGTTGGAGGCAAATGAGAAACAGTGGGTAGTATGTGCCTTGCTCCATAGGCTCTGCTAACTCCTGCAGGCTCACTACACTCTCCGTGACTGCGAACGCTCCAAATCCAGCCACGTACGTCTTTATCAGAGGCACATTCGCCTCCAGGTCTGTCATCTTCTCAAGAACACCCTTGTAACCCTGGAAAACATAAGACATGCATCGACATTTCGCTTTTAAGGAGCAGGACAGGTAACTTTGTTAACTTTTGACATATTTTCCAATCAGATCAATCTAATAACTGACTTTTACTTTTACAGATTATGATAAATTTTTTAGTGACATTCCATACCAGAAGCAACATCAGCAAAATCTAGTTATACTTACATCCATGAAGTGTTGTGATGTGATGAGATTCTCTGACTTCATGGTTAGGACAAGCTTCATCACGTTTTCCCTGTCTGTGTCAGACTTATCTATGGTGCTCTTTATCATAGAGGACAGAATCTCCGCCATAAACCTGACAAACAAACATTATTTCATCAATCACAATAAATAAACATTTTAAAGTAACATTACAAGCATTTCAAATACTTCAATGTGATATTCAATGTGACATAATTTATGCATGACATAATTTATGCATGACATATAACTCTATATAAATTTTTGTGTCTTAAACTGTTTATCAAATTTTCTATTGAATCATCTTCAAAGTTGGCCTGATTTTTGATAAATTATTGCTAAATCAACTGCCTAGGCCAAAAAACAAAAGTTTTGTTAGGGTTACACACTCTTTGTTTAAGTAATCTTCTGCACTAAAGCCTTGAAGGTTTTAATTACATATTGACCAAAACACTTGAAAAACAAGAGATGTTTGTCAAACATTATGCCCCCTGAGCGCCAAGTTGCCAGAAATATTTGGACAATTGAATGAAATATGCATGGACTGAAATGACAGCTGATTTGTCATTGGATGCATATGAGGCAGGTCATCTACTGGTCATACCTAATCTTCATGTCAAGTTTGATGACCATAGGTCCGGGAATTGTTGAGTTATCACTCGGACAAGCTTTGGTCTTCCAACAGACCGACCGACATGTGCAAAGCAATTATATAACCCCTCTGCTTCGAAGGGGGGCATAATTAAACTAGATGTTCACTGAAAACTGATACTTCAACTCATGCATTTAGTGACATATAAATTTCTACTGTCTACTATATAAGAAAATATGGACAATCAGAAAACCTTTTTTCAGCTTACAGTCACACTGACCTTGACCTTTGACCCACTGACCTCAAAATCAATAGGGTTCATCTGCTGGTCATGACCAATAAGCCTACCTAGTATGAGGTCCCTGGGTCAAAGCGTTCTCAAGTTATTGATCGGAAACCGTTTTTCATGTTAAGGTCACACTGACCTTGACCTTTGACCCACTGACCTCAAAATCAATAGGGTTCATCTGCTGGTCATGACCAATACACCTACCAAGTATGAGGTTCCTGGGTCAAAGCGTTCTCAAGTTATTGATCGGAAACCGTTTTTCATGTAAAGGTCACACTGACCTTGACCTTTGACCCACTGACCTCAAAATCAATAGGGTTCATCTGCTGGTCATGACCAATAAGCCTACCTAGTATGAGGTCCCTCGGTCAAAGCGTTCTCAAGTTATTGATCGGAAACCGTTTTCATGTTAAGGTCACACTGACCTTGACCTTTGACCCACTGACCTCAAAATCAATAGGGTTCATCTGCTGGTCATGACCAATACACCTACCAAGTATGAGGTTCCTGGGTGAAAGCGTTCTCAAGTTATTGATCGGAAACCGTTTTTCATGTAAAGGTCACACTGACCTTGACCTTTGACCACTGACCTCAAAATCAATAGGGTTCATCTGCTGGTCATGACCAATAAGCCTACCTAGTATGAGGTCCCTCGGTCAAAGCGTTCTCAAGTTATTGATCGGAAACCGTTTTTCATGTTAAGGTCACACTGACCTTGACCTTTGACCCACTGACCTCAAAATCAATAGGGTTCATCTGCTGGTCATGACCAATACACCTACCAAGTATGAGGTTCCTGGGTCAAAGCGTTCTCAAGTTATTGATCGGAAACCGTTTTTCATGTAAAGGTCACACTGACCTTGACCTTTGACCCACTGACCTCAAAATCAATAGGGTTCATCTGCTGGTGATGACCAATACACATACCAAGTATGAGGTCCCTCGGTCAAAGCGTTCTCAAGTTATTGATCGGAAACCATTTGGTATTCCGACCGACCGACAGACAGACCGACCGACCGACATGTGCAAAACAATATACCCCACTTTTTTCAAAAGGGGGCATAATAAATACCAACTAACTGACTATGAAATGGTAGGGTCAGCGCCTCTTTTTTAGATAGGGTCAGGTAACCCAAACCAAATGTGTTTTTAGGACCTACACTGTCAAGTACAAAGTTAAAAAACAGGCACATTGTACAGGCTTACTTTTTGGGAGCATTGGCCTCCTTTACAATAGCCACTGCCTCGTCAACAGCTCCTCCTTCCAGGTACTCTGACACAGCATTTGACTGGAATTTAACAGTGACATTAGTTTATAACTTAACAAAAAATTAATTGCCAACTAGTTAAACCGGGAATTTTATTTTTAACATTTTTCTTTTAATTTAAATTGAAACAGTTATCTTTTAACAAAGCCAAGGATGAATTCTACATGACATTGAATGCTTTGATAAACCATTTTAGACATATTCAAAATACTATATAACAGAAACTTGCCACAGTCTTTAATATTTCCTCTTTGCTTGGTTGCTGGGACTTTTTCTTTACTGGGTTCAACTTTTCCTTCGGAACCTCCTTGATGGTCACCGCAGCCTGTAACAACAAAATCCATATTTATTCTTTAATTATATAGACTTACTTCATGATATATGCAGGGCTTCCGTTAAAGGTAGTTTGGAAGTATGTTACTCCCTAGCAATGGGTTAAAACTTCCAAAATTGATTCATTGGAAGTACAAAAACTTCCATAATTTTGAAGAAAACTTCTGAAGTTGAAAGCTTGGAAGTTCAAAATATCAAAACCTATTGTCAATATTACTTTTATAGTCACAATTTCAATCAGTTCAACTGTTTTTAAGTAGAATGAATTATCATAATATAAGTCTGTGAAATTGGCAAGTTAAAGATGAAAATTATTTGATTATTAATATCCTTGTTGAAAAATAGTTGAAAAGATATTGTATTCTGGAGACTTAAACTTCCACATTTCAGTGTAAAACTTCCAAAATTGATTGATAGGAAGTTCATACTTCCAGTTTCAAATTCTTAATGGAAGCCCTGGATATATGATTACCAAATGTTTAATATGTCTCTTGTCATGAATAACAAGGAAGTGTACAAGGTCAGTCAATTGTTTAAATAAGCTTGGGCAAACTCTTACTTCTATTGTCATATATGTACATGTAAGCAACAATCCCTGGTAAGAGGTTCCATAATTTAAATTATGCTCACATTGGCTTATGACTGCTCTCAAAAACTGTCATCTTTGTTTAACAAACAAATATAGGTCCGAAGTCCACATGCATTTAATTGTTCAGTGTCAGAAAGTAAATCTCTCTTTCGATTTAACAGTTCTAAATATTTATATCAGTGACAATGAGTGTTATTTTTTAAACCACTGGCTTCTTCAATTATCCGAAATGTTATATTTTCTGAAATTAGCATTTAGAAATACGCTTTTCTTCAAACAAAGCACCAATATTTGATTAATTTCTTGCCTGTTTAGCGAGGAGAGGGTTGAGTGCGTTGATCCGCTGCTCCATTGCCAGGTTCATCAGTGGAGGGTGGTTTGAGGGAGAGGCCTGGGCTGACTTGGGCAACATTGTGGGCACACTCGGGCGCAGAGCTGTCGTGAAGTTCCTGTTCAGATATATATATCCATTTCACTTGATCTGTTCATTTACTTACAGATGGCCTCTTTACCGAGAGATGATTGAATATTTTTTTTTAGTTTGGTTGCAAGATTCATTAATAGTAGCTTAATATATATATATATATATATATATATATATATATATATATTAAATAGGGATGGCAACGAGTAGTAAAATTAATACTCCAGTAGTCGGACGATCTTTCGATCGAGTACTCGGGTACTCGATTACTCGGAAAAATTTAATATGTGTTGCCAAGACATGATTGTGTATATACATGTATCGTTAATGACGTATATTGTGCGTTGGTCGTATTTTTGTTCATTTTCACATTTTAAGTAAACTTTCATTACATATTTTAACAATAAATGATATAAAAAGAAAACAAATGTTGTTTCAGTCTTTTCATTTGTCTTATTCGTTTCATTTTATACAAGTATGCACTGCAGAAATCAGAATTACAATGAAAAAAAATTAATAGCATACATAAAAATAGTGAACGAAATTCAATACCAAGCTCATTTGTTTACTCTACAATTATTTTTTTTAAATGATAATTTTTCATACTGTGTAATTGTTGTTTACCTCATTAATATTCATAATTCTTGATTTAAAATATCAACCAATTAATTGTGATAATGATTGCAAAAATAGTTAAAATACGCCCATTAAGAAATCAATTCTCGTAACCAGGGCTTCTAAAACTTTGGAACCTCAATCGGTCCGGACCCGGCGACAATCGGTCTTGGATTAACAATGACATATGCACATTTAAAAGAACAATTTAAATTAAAGTTTGGTAATCAACAAACGGATATATCATGTAATGATCGACGACGACATAGCATATTCATATTGCCATGTGAAAATATGGACCGATTTTAACACTTAATCAGGATAGCTGCAAGCACACAATTAACACATATAGTTTGTTTAATTGTGTCTTCTGCGACCTATCAATACACGTGATTGGACCGATTGCAAGCGTCTGCTAATTAACAGATAGGCTATAGAGTGATCAGTGTTGCGGAAAAAGCAGCTGGTCGCATTAGTCACATGGTAACTAAGACACTTTTATGACCTATTGGGGGTAGTTTTGAATGTGTGAATGACCCATGAATATTTGTGTATTACAATTTCTGCAACTTTTACTGGCCTAGTCGTTTTGGACCAAAATTATAAAAAAATGACAACATTTCGGACCGATTTTTTTTACACTTTTTGAAACTGAAATCGGTCTGGCCTGGTCAAAATCGGTCCAGACCGGCAAATTGCCGGTTTTTAGAAGCCCTGCTCGTAACGGTCGGTACTCTTTCGCTCGTTAACATCCAGTGTTTGGTGAAAGGTCTCTAATTGGTATACAATAGAATTGTGTAGATGAAAGTACCGCTATCAAAACTTCGCTAATTGACATCAGTGCTAATTTGAAATAGGGGTCCTTTGGTGACAGTTTGCAACTATCACTGTCAACTAATTTATTGAGGTCAATTGTGTACACAGCGGGGATTAGAGGGACCGTAAATTGTCCTCTTGGTAACTAACCAGATCTGATTATTTTATCTATAAATCGTGTATTTGGTGATTTTTATAGATTTATTTTCGAGTACTCGAGTAGTGATTTGGTACTCGAGTACTAGGACGTTCGATCGAGTACTCGAGTACTCGTTGCCATCCCTAATATTAAAGCTAACATCAGCTTATGCTTACTGACAGTGTTACCTGTTAGGCCTGAGACTGATTTCCTCTTTCAGCTGAAGAGGTGGCGGGGGTACACTGATATTTGGAAGGGGTATGGGCATTTGTCCATCCTGCATCATCATCATAGCCTGCTGCTGGGAAGGGGGCAGGGGGGCTACTGGGGAGCCCTGTGTCGGGGCCCCTACATTAGAACCTCCTGCCGCTGCTGCCATCTGCTGTTGCTGAAGCTTTGCCAACCTCGGAGGCAAATTGCCTGTAATGGAAAGCAATATAATAAATAGAATTTAAATTGGTCTTTCTTGTCCATTTAAATTGGTGTGTTTTGTCTCAAATGCATATCCTATTAGTGTCCATATGGAGGAGCCACAAAAAATTTCCAACTGTGCATCAAACCAGGGTCATTTGGTTGCTTGCTTTACAAAACTAAATCTAGTATGATAATTCAACCACAGACTTCACAAAAATTGAGATTTAACTGGAGGTTTACATAACAAGGGATGATTATCAACATACTAGGCTTTTTTTGCTGGAACTGGTTGTTGGCCTGCTGAGGCTGGCTAGCCTGTGGGGAGAGGCGGCCGGTGCCCTGCTGGTTCTGCTGGTTTTGGAAATTGTGTCTCTGTGAGCGCGGGGAACCAGATCCCCCGCCACCCTCCTGGGGAGACGCCCGCTTCTGGTAATTGTTCTGATAGTTGTTCTGGTAGTTATTAAAACCTGACCAAAAAAAACTGGCTTGAAAAATATGAAAGATAACTAAACTCATACGTCATTAAAACAGAGTTATCTAAAAAAAAAAATTGTTTAATTCAAAGTTGATTAATTCCCCACCAGGTTTCCCAATTACATGTTCTGACATTAAAGGGCTGTTACCTGTGTTTTGCTGGTTGTTTCTGGGTTTGTTGTTGTAGCTGGGAACGTATCCATCCAGCTGTATGACCCCAGGACCTGTACCCAGCCCTCCCTGAATCACTCCTGGACCTGTACCTAAACCACCTGCAAATGAATTTAAAGCATTTTTTTCAAATCCAGGTGTACAGTATAGTACATTGTACAGTATTGTTTTAATGGTGTAGATGCTCAGTGATAATAATGTAAATGTATGCATTGAATGTTTTCAAGCATAAGACAAGGCTCGAGTTTCCCAAATGATTACACCCACCTATGCCTGATGACGGCATGCCAAAGAAGTCACCAAAGGCTCCAGAGCTGCCCTGTGGGGGAAGTCCAGGCTTCCAAGGCGCCCCAAGACTGCCATTCATTGCTCCAGGGGGGCGGGGACCACCCATTCTGTTCTGCTGAGGAATGTACACACCAGTTTCCTGTAATATACATTAGTAAATTCACAACTGTAAAGAATTATTTATATGAATCAGATATAATCATTGAATTTACGATCAGTAGTGTTTACCAATTCACAAATGGTTGCGTATATTATAACATGTACTTACATCAGCTGCTTCCTGCCTTATCTGTGTAATAGTCTTAGGACCATGATCCCATAAACTCCGTCTATTGTTCCACTGGAAAACACAACCACATTCATTCAAGCAATGTTTTACTGGGAAAATCATGTACTTGGGAGTTTTGAAAAAAGCTATGAGATGGTTGAATTTTTCAACCATTTTGAGAATGTCATATAGTTCCATGCTTATTTGTACAAAAAAGACATGACCAACAACATAATCACATTTACCTTTTTTTCTCTAACTTCTATGACATCTTGCAACATAAACCTAATTCTTGAAGGCAATTCTTGAATTCCAGCAAAATGTTTGATTCTACTAAAATATTGATCCATCCATGCCTGAAAAGAAAAGCATTTTTTTAGTTTCCCATAAAAGGGTCAAGCCTGACAATCAAAGTTGTGGTTAGATACAAAACTGATTTTCAGTTTCAATATGAATCGTACACTTCTTCTAATCTTAGGAAACAATACTTGAATACAAAACTTTATCAGGAGTATACAAGATTCAAATTGTTCTGAAAATGATGATCTGTAATCAATATGTTCAAAATGGTGGACAATGGCCTATGCTCTTTGCATACCTTGGCTCTGGCCGTGTCAAGGCGTCGTCCAACTGTGGTCATTATCTGGCAGAGGCATTCAAGGTCCTCGGCTGACTCTGTAATGGGCAGGTTCTTCTTCTTCTCCAACAGCTGCTTGATGCACCGATGCAAGATGCCCTCATGCAGCATCTCAAGCTTCCCAAGTTCACCTGAATAGACACATCACATGACAAATGAGAAGAATGGTTTGATCATGGTTTACATAGCACATTCAAATGCCTATGTACATGTATTTCCTTTCCCCTTATGGCTGAAAGTAGCTCTGCCTTTATATATAATGAGGATCTCTAGACAGTGTGCAGTAATAACAGTAGCCTGATTGCCAATGCTGACTAAAATAGACAGGAGACCATTAAAAGTTGAAATCCTATAGCTGAATTGTCTGTCAAAAATTATTTGGGATGAGTTTTATATTGCTGTAATTTAGTTTTTTTTAGGTTCTTCTCAAGTAATTTTGCTAATAAATGTCAATTTAAGGCATGGTTGCTTGCTGGTTTGAGTTAAAATGTAGTTCACATCAATACCATTGGCATATAATGTGTAGAAAAAGGAACCTGTTTTACAGTTAGTTCTTGACCTACTGTTACACAAAAAAAATGGGCGCATGATGTTGGGCATGAACCATGCAGACATAACAATAATAATTAGAGAAACATATTAATAAAATTATCGGGCAAGATAACATTTATCCATTCAAATGCCAATTTAACACATGTTGTTCAATTTAATGTATTATTGTTTTAATGTGAAACACTTTCATGACTTTCAAGTGAGATGACAGGTTTTACCTGGTCCATTTTCTGTGAATCAAACCAATTCGTAGGTCAAAGTTGAAATCATATCCGACACAGAATGAACATCAACCCATGCAACAATGACCTTGAAAATGATTTAATAATGGTGACCGTGATGCTTGGGATATTGTTAAGAGTGATAAGGGCATTCGAAGGATTTTGTGGTAAAACCCCAAGTGCTTATGACCAAAAAATGCTTAGAATAGCTTGGCACCGACAGCTTAAATTGCTTATGTTCTATAAAAAATCAACAAGTTAGTTGGCAATTTACAGTGTGTTTAACACAATATTTTGAATTGAAACATTTATAATGAATAGAAATATGAAGACATGATTTGAGTTTTTGAAATAGGTTGGGCGTTAAAAAAAGTGTGGTGGCTGTGAAAATTTGAGTCTGACACCCGATGTGCTATTGCATTGTAAAAGTTAATTTCGAATACTATTGACTAGATCATTCATGGTTTTATTCAAAGAAAGAATGTGTTGTTTGACTAACATTTTTGTCTCTATGTATATTGCATAAAGCTATAATTAATGAGAATACTTCACGTCTTCAGTTCAACACTCTCTCCAGTGTAAAAAAACATGGAACTGGTTAACTGGCAATTCATCACAAAATCATTTCCAGAAATCAAACATGATACTATTAGAAACCAGTAGTGATGAAACAATTATCGAGTACAATTGATAAATCGTCGCTGACAATGCTATGTCGGCGACAATCGATAGTGGTTGTCCAAAATCGATGTTGCTAATGTTACTTCCGGTAACTACGTATTTTTTGTGATGTGGTAAATGTCAGTAAATTTTCGTTGAGTTCATTTTAAAGCTGCACTCTCACAGATTGAACGTTTTGACAACTTTTTTTTGTCTTGGAACGAGCCAATGTTTGCGAAAATCCATGGAAACCAGTGATATAGGACTGCTGACAAACAATTAGAACGCAGATTTTTATATTTAAGTTCAAAAACTGATGTGTTATGCATTTTTCTTAAACCGTTAATAAGGCATAAAACATTAATTTTCGAACGGAAATATGCAAATCTGCGATCTGATCTTTTGTCAGCAATCTTTAATCATTGGTCTCCAGATATTTACGCAAAAATTTGCTCTTTCCAAGACAACTAATAAACAGTTGTAAAACGGTTAATCTGTGAGAGTGCAGCTTTAACAGGGGAGATCACTCTATTACACAAATGCGCTGAATGTAAACACTTTTACTTTGAAACTTACAAACTCTCCTAAAATTACAAATTGTTTTTAATTGTTTATATATTTAATAAAACCTCAATAATCTGTCCCTATGGTGTAGTTGGTCCGGTCTTACCTGCAAGTACCAAAAATCACGGCTCGATGCATTCTGTTTTCGAAACCTTTTTTTGGTATCGTTTGTTATGAACAAATTTACTTTTTTTGTGAAAGTTTTATGAAATTAAAATATTTTAATAAAATCTTCAATATTACAGTTTATTGAATATTAAGCTGGTTAACAAACATTTTATATGCTTTTACATGGATAAAATGCTTAGATAACTTACTTGATGCGGTGTGCATCATTTTGCATTTGATGTGCAATTATTAAGCAACTATGTGTTTTGTTGTTATGCTTTTTCGTTAAGTAATTGAAGACAGAAACAGGTTATGGATATTTTCTTACTGTTGCAAAAAGCATGACTATAGCATCACGTAATGATTCCATGTTACACCATTCAAATGATCATGATTATACTATGTATAAAAATGTATTCCTAAATGAAATTATGAACTTTCGATTATTGTCCAATAGTAAATCGAAATACTTTGTCCGATTCAATTTGATTATCGATAGCAAATGGAGTCCGATTTTCAAACACTAGAAACCAGCCTTACCAATGAACTTGATGTTGCCAAGCATTTTTCTTTTGGCGATATGGTACTGTTCCAGTTCATCTTCAGAAAGTGAGACATCCTTGTCAAAGGCTGAAATACACATTAAATAACTATAAGAAACAGTTTGAAACAAAAATTTGTTGGATTTCCAACTATTTCAATATGCTCAAACTTTAAACGTCTGCTTAGAAGTATTTTCATTTTCAATGAACTTACCATTTGTTGCCTTCGACCTGTTTTCAAATTCATCTTGGCACTTGTTCAGAAGAAGTCTGCGAAATGTCTATGATAAAAAAGAGAGAACATGTAAACATATACTGAAAAATGAACAGTAAGTAATCATAAAAACAATACTAAATTAGTAATATGAAAAAATAAAAACTCTTGTCACACATCTCAAAACTAATAAGAAATATCAAGCTGTACAGGTTAACTTTTGCATGGAATTTATTTTTCTGGCACTAGAATGACTTAACATGGAACACAAAAAATCATATATGAAGAATTACAGTGAATACAATCTTTAATCTAGAAATAAGATACTTACAGTGATACTGGAGTCTGCAGGTTCGAAATTTGGTGAATCTTCACATAGCATGTGACATAATTTAGCATAAACAGAACTGTATTTCGGCTCGTCAAGAGCCTTTTCAAAGATCTGAAACACAAAACACAATCATATTTTAAATAATGCATTCAGTATAAAGACATGATTTTAGTTGATCATCAACAATTCAAATATAAGCTGACAAAGAACAAAGTTACTTTAACCCTTTAGCACATAGACATGTGGCCAGATTACACCTCCCAGTCAATAGCCATCTTACTGATAAGCAGTCCTTATCTGTATAGGTACTTTTCAGGATATTTGAAAATGAGCAAATGAATACAGCAGTATGACCTTAAAATCAATATTACTCCAAATAATTGTTTCCAAATCTTTTTATTGTGAATACATTTTTTATAGATAATTAAATTATCTAATAAATGGTGTCAATGATGAAATATAAAATTATTTTATTTCATCTGTGAATGCATTTCCAAGATGGAATTGTAACATTTCTTTAAAATGTCATAATTGCATTAAATCAAAGGGTAATAAAATGCTTGGATTGATCTAAATTTTATTACCCCTATCATAAAAAAACCCATCTGGATTAAAAAGCCGACAATTGATGTTCTTGTGTATAATACACAGAAATGTGGCAGGAATATCCGGTGTCATCCAGCTGAGAGATCCAGTCCAGAGTGTCTGTTTAACTTTATTACCCCCTCACAAAATTCTTTACTAAAAGAAAGCTGATAAATGTTTTTCTAAGTAATGAATACAAAGAGCTAAATCCTCAAACGCTTGCACTAATTTGTTTACTTGACCTATTTTACGACCGGAACCATGCTGGCTATCGATTTGCTCAGCAGAAAATTTACTCATCATTTTCTCAGCTACTTATTGTTTCTATTGTTTGTAACACAAAATATTATCTACAAATAATTATAGTCTTTATTAATTTTAATGGTAAATTAAACTGACATAATATATTCAATGATTTACGCATCAATGTTTTGGGGGAATTTCCATACTGTACAGTACTGCTATTCCTCTGAGTTTTTATTACGTAACTGTGGGATCTCACACCTGTGATTGGCAGTATAAATAATAACCTTTAAGTTTTAGCAGACGTCATTTTTGAGGGAAAATCAATACACAAAAATTTAAGCTTCAGCTTTATAAACATCAAGGATGTTGTTTACTAAAAGAAAGATGCAAAATTGAAGTATTGAAATGACCCTATTGAAATATGCGGGAGATGCGTATACATCCAGTAGTGTATAGGGTCGGCCAGATGCGTTTACATCTGCTAATGAGCTATGTCGGCCTATCTCGTATACATGCGCTAAAGGGTTAACACTGATAATATGTATCAGTTTAAACGTACGTGCCTATGTATTGGCCAAAGTCTAAAACACTGAACATTTCATTCAAAACAGGTGACACCAATTTACTTACCAAGAGAATGATTCCTTTGAGGATCACTTGTGATTCAATGCCTACATTGAGAAGTTCCAAACTCAACTTATCAAATTTCTCCGGTGATAATTTGTTGAGAATTCTGAAAAAAAGAGTGTTCAATGCCAGATTTCAACTGCCTAAATGTTGTTTTTTTTAAACAAGATAGAACAATAGCAAGAGAGTGCAACAATCTTCCTTTTTTCTCACTTATTGGATTAAGTACCACAATTAAAGGGGTTACCTTTGAAGAGTGTAAATTCACAGTAAACTTGTTAAGCAAAAGCTTCATCCTTGTATCTAATAATCATTTTTAATTCATGGCAAACACATTGAAGAAAACAATGACAATACCTAATTTTTTTCATGGAAAAACAAAGCAGCTGGTAAGGTTACATAAACATATAAAAAAAAATACTTACGCTCTGACCTTTCTAAATACAATGTCATGTTTTTCATCATGGGTGAGAACATCCCTTTTCACGCTACTGGGGGGTATCCAACGTTGAACTGGAGCTGGACTTGAGACTCGTCTCTCATCCCTGTATAAAAACAGAAATGGAAATATTGAACTAGACCATTAATAATAAATAATTGTTTATAAGTGATTGTGAAGAACAAATATAAATCCAAATGTAAAACTATAGCCAAACTTTTGGCTTCATATTGTTACTTAACACCTGTTATATAAAAATCACTGCTTTAGAATTCCAGCTCAAAATACCTAGTCTTAAACCTAAGATTAAATCCTGCTATCAATCTAAACCTTTTTTTCAAGTTTTCTTTGTTGTTTTCAGAGTTTTCACACAAAAAAATTCTTTCATACCGTCTCCCTGCGTGTGGAGAAGTACCACCCAGGTTTTGCTTTCCGTCCAGAATTTTGCCGGTTTGTTATGTTCTACCGTGGATACTTGGTTTACAAAATATCAAACAACAAAAGGTTGTAGTATGTGTTGGATCACATCAAAGTTGAAGAGTGCATCTGCAAAAAGGAATACACTTATATCTGTTAGATCAAATGTATCTGCAATATTTCATAATCTTAACAAATTCTTTAACATTAGTCATCTCACAAAAACACTAAGGACGGTTAGGTCGTACAGTTAAGTTTTGACAGAAAAAATACCTCTTCTATTTTTGCGTTTTTAGACAAACAAATACGTAAAACTTGAATTAGAAAGTTTGAAATCGGAAAGATGGGTAACATATTAACACGTTCATAGAAACATTATAAATCTCAAAAAGGTAAAACATTACTTTCACAAGATTTTTCATAACTAATTACCTGCAACGCTTTGTTCATGAAAATCGCTTGAAGAATATTTCAACTTCCGGTTGACTCACGATGGTATTTTTTGTTAAAATTTCAAAAAATGGTAGTTTATAGACTTAATACCTCACAAATTTAGAACTCTAAGTGAATTTTCTTTAAATATTAAAAATAAAATAAATAAATTAATACATTATTTATGAAAACCTGTGCCGCAGTGTACTACCACGCCATGCAGCTGCTACCTCCCTTTGCATTTGCTTCATAGACATGACCTTTAAACCATATAGGTTAATAGGTGACTGGTCCGTGATTCGAACAAATAAATAAAACGTTAACAATACATTACTTTTGTGTTGTTGTTTTTTCAGATCATACATTTTTAAGTCTGATTCAATTCTCTAGGTGTAAACTGGGACCAATAATGTAATCTTACTCCCAGGTGTAAAGTAATAGGACAGGAGCACAGATAATGCATATTAGAAAAATTCTCACTTTCAGACCCATCGGCCCAACAGTGTTGTATCGCGGTTTTGCATTTTTAAGAAAGTTTCAATATCGTAGCTGCATCTCGTTTGTATTGCTAAGACATTTGAACCTTATTATAACCGCGAGTCAGGGATTATCGAAACGATTTGACAAAACAAACAAAATGGTCATGGTACACATACTGAATTTCAATGACGTGTACACTTATTAAGATACTCCGATAGCTTCCCACGACGTGCATGCAAGCACACACGCACGGGCGAATACACACACACGCACGCAAGTACACACATATCCCCATACAGGTTTCAGTCTCCAGCCGAACCTGTTAAGTGAAATTTGCGGGGGGGGGGGGGGTACGTCTAAAAACACCAGGCAACTACTACACATTTAACCGAACCCAAAACACATCACACATTTATTTTTATGGCTTTCGACTTGAGAGTACCTTTATAGTACCTCTAGTGCGCTTGTTCCAACTTGCACCCTCTATCAGGTGTCGTGAATCATGGCCCATCCTGGACCGTGATAGGCATTTGATTACGTTGCATGAACAAATACCAATTAGTACGGTGACTGTTTTTTTTTAAATCATATATTGTATGTTTCCAGTGGTTTATGGAGATTTATCTGTGAAATACAAATGAAAGTTCACTGTTTCAGACAGTGAACATATCAATTTAATATTTTTTTAGTTTCAAAAATTTAGCCCGCGCACCCAGGAATATGGCACAATATCAACAACGTCATTTTTTTCAAGCCCAAATGGCGCTGTAAACGTGGAGGTTGGTGCACCTCGTTTCCGCATAACACCATAGATAGATAGATAGATAGATAGATAGATAGATAGATATATTTATTCGTGCATATATATGTCATAGTAACAAACCAAATATCTCATAAAGTTATAACACAGACTGATTAACAAAGTATTAGTTATGATATCTATACTAAAGCACAACATCATTAGAATGCTTTGGATACATACGTGCGTTAACAAAGATTTAATTCAATGTGACAAATATATAACACAGGATAACCCATTAGAGTTATTCAACTTATTTCCAATGGGGTCCTTATGACAAATATTATCAGTTGTAAGCTGTTTAAATTAGGTTTACTTAAACAAAAATAACATGCATGTACTCTTGACCAGTTAAAGAATGATTAAATGTTTGATATCGAACTTTGACAGTTATAATGCAACCGACTGTTAAAACCATATGACACTTAAGCATAATATGACAAAAATCTTTGGACTGATATGCAACATTAAATGAATAACAATTAATAAAATAGGAAATCTTCCATTTCTGCACATTTCATACCAACAATGAGATGTGATTTCACTTCCTTTTTAAAAGTATTCTTATTTTTCAGTTCTATTAACTTTATTGGAAGACTGTTCCAGTCCTGGATTGCTTGATAAAAGAAAGTATTTAATATAAAACTGTCAGCCTGTGGCACTTTAAAATTTCCAGCACTATGTCTACTGTTGTAAGAATGTGTGGATGAGACTAAAGTAAAATGTTCATGTAAGTATGATGGGCATTTGCTATTAAAGATTTTATGTACATGGTTTAGTCGTAGTTGCTTTATCCTATTTTCTATATTAAGCCATCCAATATCACTGAAAGCCGAGACTTTCAGGGAAGTTCTATAATCATAGCCATAAATAAATCTGACAACTTTGTTCTGAGTGACCTGTAATCTGTTCTTGAATTGTTTAGATATACCACTGTACCAAGATGTCGATGAAGTCAAAATGACATTGTATTAAGGAGTTACATAACAATCTTCTTAGATTCATATCTAAAAAACGATTTTGTCTATATAAAATTTTTAGCCTAGAATTAACCTTATTGACAATATTGTTAACAATAGATGCAGCAGTGAGATCATTGTCCAGTATATTTCCAAGATATTTAACAGATTGTTTAGGTTTTATGATATGGCCATTGCAGTTTACATTAAAGCTATCAATTTTTGTTAGTTTTCTTTTAGACCCAAATAAAATACATTCTGTTTTTCCAAGATGCAAAGACAGTTTGTTGTCAACTAACCACTTACTACAGTTTTCAAGTTCCTTGCCGAGTACATTACTAATAACAGACGGATCTTTGTGTGAGAAAAGGATAGCACTATCATCTGCATATAATATTAATTTACATTTTTCACTTATGCTTATACTCATATCATTGACATAGCATAAAAACAGCAACGGTCCAAGTATGCTTCCTTGAGGAACGCCACAAGAGATGTTCACGAATTCAGACGTTGTATTATTTACATTGACAACTTGTTTACGTCCAGATAAATATGATTGAAACCACTCAATTGAATCCACACCAATTTCTTTTAACTTCTGACATAGAATTTTGTGATCTACGGTATCAAACGCCTTTTGAAGATCCAGCATAATCATTCCTGTATATAGACCTTTGGAATTTTGTTCTTTTATATGGTCGGTCAAATGAATTAGGCAGGAGTCAGTTGAATGGTTACATCTAAAACCACTCTGAAGTTCGTATAATAATCCATGTTTAACAAGAAAAGATTCTAGTTGGTTGTATACAACTCTTTCTAAGATTTTTTAAACTATACATAGTATGCTTACAGGTCGATAGTTTGAAACATCAGATCTGTTGTTTTTCTTAAACAATGATTTATCTTTAGCATTTTGGAGTTCAGATGGTACAATGTTACTTGTGATAGAGCTGTTTATCAGAAATGTTACTGGTATCTTTAAAAATGGTGCAGCATCTTTTAAAAATCTTGCAGGAATGTTATCTAACCCTGTGCTTTTTGAACAATTTAGTTTACATAGTTCCTTGTAAATGTATTCTTTACTAACAGTGTGAAGTTTAAATTTAACAGAGTCAGGATTTCTATCTTTATAAAATCGTTTAAAACAGTCAGACTCATAGTTAAACAAATTGAAGGGCAAAGATAGTTTTTTTACTAAAGTTGAGGCTACAGTAGTAAAAAAAGTATTAAAGTGATTTGCAATCTTACATGGTTCAAAACAATTTTCATCATCAATGTTCAAAACAATATTTGGAGAAGATTTACTTTTACTACTATATCCAAGATTTTTTAAATCTGACTCAGATTTAAAAAATCTTGGATATAGTAGTAAAAGTAGTGACCACAGCTTTTTTAGATCATTTTTATTTTCTTCCAGCTTGTTCGACATATATTCCGATTTGGCCTTAATTACTTCTTTCTGAACAAGGCTTCTGTAAAAACGATATTTATCTAACATCTCCTTCTGTTTGTATTTTTTGAATTTGAAATAAAAAGCATCTCTTTGACTGATGAGTTCCAGAATGTTAGAATCTAACCTTGGTTCACTTCTTTGTTTTAGCCTGACTTCCTTAACAGAAGTACCATACGCAAGGTAAGGATAAATCTTCCATACTCGAGCGGCCATGGGTTCTTATAATTTCATAACCAAGTGTAGCTACGGTACTCTTTCCCCCTTAGTATATATATATGATTCGTTTAAATTGATAGGAAAATTAAAGAAATTACACAACATTATTCTTTTTCAATCGGGCACTTTCGACTTTAGGCGATATCCAAATGTGACGTCACAAAAACACACAAACTGTTCACAGTGCTACTGAAAAGTATGCCACATCAATGTTTCCCCCCACCGGACGGGTGTGCGTGTGTGTGTGTGGTGTGGTGGGGGTGGGGGGTGGGGGCTATATAAAGGACTTTAGACATAAGTGGATATTGACAAGCTCGGTGAGACCGGTAGGAGAGCCACCCGGGAAATAAACCTGACCGGATTTTCTTTCCAACGATTTTAGATGTTTGGAACACTTCCGAGACCAGCGGATGTTGAAAAAAATCCCTTCTCCATTGGTGGGGCTTAGAAAACACGCCTTTCAGTTTGTCTAAATCCACTGGGTGTGTTGGGATGGTACAATAAACGATTGCTTGATTTTCCACCTTAAATGATTTGTCTTCTTTTTTTCGAAATATTATTTTCAAATTAACATTATTAACATACTGCAAACATCAGTGTCATTTGGACATAGTTTATTAATATACACAGTCATGTACTATTTATAAATATATATTCATTGTACCTATCGTATAATTACACATACGTACAGCCATTTATGCACTATACTCTATTACTGTTGCATGGCAGTATGACTCTAATTGCAATATGAAATCATCGATAATTGAACAGTTCATTTGATAGACGTACACGCATTCCTTCATTTATATACTGCATTGTAAGAATAAAGTCAATCTTTACATTTTATTTATCATCATCCAACGATTGGAGCGCTGGTTCCATGTTGAAGCGTTATTAAACAAGGCTCTGTGGATATAACAAATGTCAAGTTTTGCCCGCACTGACTAAAATCTGATATCGGGACTATCGGTTGAATCGAGGAAAATCCGGTAAATCGTATTCCGGATGTGGAATGGATGTCGTGTGGAAGGGGGATGGTCACTTGCTTGAACGATGTGTCATCTGCGTCGATAGGCAACCAGGCAATAATGTGGGAGGTATTAGGTGGGACATGTCCGCTCAAATCTCCGGATACTGTATGGTTTTGTGACAATCTGCTCAATGTGTAAATATACCCATCGGCGGACTCTTGCCATACTGATTGGAAGTAGGACTCGCCTATGGTTGACAGCAGTGCTTCAAACATAGTAAATACCGTTTTCTTTTTGAAATCTGCTCTATGTGACGATGTTAAACCACTTCTACAGAATAACGTTTCACAGTCTGTGTTGGCATAGAAGTACCACGTCGCCCGTTCAATGTTGGACCTGGCCAACAACATTAAACCCCTGACCGCGTATATAGCCTGCGCTCGCTCCGAAACACACTCGGTGCCACTGCAGTTCTCCCCGACACCATGGGAATCCCAGCCCCACTCCGTGACCCATAGAGGCTTGTTTGGAGTGTTGACATCCCGCCATCGAGACAGCGGGCGGATGTTGTTGAAGGACGATAGTTTGTTTTCTGGGTATGTCCCTCTGCGGACTCCATTGTTGTCATTGATAAAACTATACGTATGGCAATTAATCACGTCAATGTTAGTTGCCACATCCTCAAGAACACGTGTTCCTATGTAAGTGTGAACATCGTCTTTATTTTCCGCTTGGAATGTTGCAGGAACCACGATCATACTGGTGTCGACGCTCTTAACGCCTGCGCTCATACCCCTGAGAACAGCGGCATAAAAGGGTGCGTCGTAATCCCACGGTTCATTACCCACTTCAATAGCACTGATCAATCCGTTGCCTTTCTCTGAACCGAAATGGTTAGCAAACTCTTGCCCGTAATGACGGGCGGACTGCTCTGGAGTGTCCCACACGTAGTCTGGCATTGTCTTGTTGGTAAATTGTATCGATGCATCAATGGTCATGTTTGCATTTCTCCAAGCTTGATATTCCCTGTCCCAGTTCAGCCACCCCATTGCTTGAGTTCCTCTACCAGCCGCCATCTCCATATACTCGGGATCAAGGTCAGGGTCGGTAACGTCCCAGTTGAGGTTGTGGTAGTTTCGGGCATGAGAAGCTATCGCATTGTACAGAAAAGGTCCTTCACCGGGCCCTAGCATATAACTATACTTTTGATTTCCCCATCCCCATATTCCGTTGACTCCGAGCATGTCCCGAAAACTGTGCTTTGCTGGTTTGGGAGCGATACTGGGTCCCCAGATACCATTAGCGTCCCACGCGTCAATTTCATAGCAGTAAACTTTATTGTAATTTTTCATGTTCACACTATACCTTAATTTTATGTACCGCGCAATTTGCAATTTTACAGTGGTCGTCACAGCGTGTAAAGCATTTGGTTCTAGGGAAGTTTGAGTCCACGTATGCCCGTCTGCCGACAACATGAGAGCCAGCGCGGAGGCCGAATTTGTTCCGGCCCAGTGGCGGGTCCGCACAGTACCAACTGACCGTGCCTCTCCAAGGTCTACTTTCACTTCTTCCGAGCAGCCGTCTGGACCGATGGCCCCCAACTCTTTAATAAGAAATTCCGAGGATGATTCAATCTCGACACCGGTAACTTGTAATTGGTCATCCTTAATGAACGAGTTTATGTTCTGATAATTATTACTGGTGTTCAAGGTTTTAATTTGCTGCCTAGAGTTAGAAGTCAATACAAAGAGTTTGGTTTCACTGTTGTACTTTCCACTGAGCGAAATAACCTTCACGTTAGATGATGTTTCCAACATGACGGAGAACGTTGCCGTCGTTGAAGCAGCGCTAACAGAGACAGTGGTATATGGGTCACCATCAGTCGCATGGTTAACAGTGTTGACAACATTTCCATTTGTTGTGCATCTCCCACTCTCACAGGCATTTAATAAAATATTGACGTCACTTCTGTGTAAATAATAACTCGGGAGACAACTGCCGGACACCCAGTTTGTGTTGTCATTTCCGTCAATAACGCGGCCTACGTCACCTCCGGAAGTAGCCTGTACGGTCACATTATCCCTTTTCGTGTAGGACAGAACGATACCAGCATCTGGATCCCACGACGAAACCAACGCTACGGGCGTTGTTACCAGAATGAAGAGCACTGGGATGAAATTCATCTCCACCAGCTGAAAAAAAGACAAAATGGATCAATCTTATCACGTGAATGATTTATATCATTTCGCAGTTTCACCTCGCCACTTTGCGCATTTTCTCTCTTCCCCACTGGAAGACCGATATTGCAAATGTATTTATTTTGAAGAAGTCATAAGCAAAAAAAATCAAACTAAGGTGTTTTCTAAAACTGAAACACTTACTTTCGAGTTGTAACTTTATATGATGTTAAAATGTGTTTGTCCTTAGCACTATTGACAATTGATGGGCATTGTGAAGTGTTTTATATACAAGTAAAAATCTCAATAGGCCGGAACCAGTGTTGCGTTTGTAAATATCCTAAAACCGGACTTAAATTTCACTGATGACAGAGCATGGAGATATGTCATAAGGTATAGTTTCACCAGTTTGTACAGGCAGATGTACACGGCTCATTGCCATCTGAAGGTGCGGGCATTGACGTAATTTTGGTTTGATTTATATTGATGAGCATTATATTGATGAGCCTTGACTCATCAACATTATATACTCTTGTTCCAGTTGTTTACGGTAGTAGTTTTTACGCATGGTACAAATAACACACATGACTTACAGAACTGTACTTGCTAAGAAGACTCTTGAATGGTGACCAACCTTACTAGACTTTCTTGTTGTTGACAACATGACCACCCTCCGATTTACATGAATGGTTTAAGCAAGAGATGCTTGTAAAACTTTATGACCCCACCCATGAACGCAGTTTTGTCAGAAACATTTGCCTGGCTTTATTCAGATGGTATAAGGAATGCAATGACCACGACTGTGACAATAAACCTACCTAAACGCAACAACTTACATGTCAGCGGTTCTCGAGTTATTTTGCAGACAACGTTGTGGACACACACTTTGCTGTGATCTTAATTGTGAACAATACAGGTCCGATCATTGGTCAAGTACAATCTGCATGTACTAATATTTTTCATAACTTGTCCAAACATCATTCACTTTGATCATGACCTTTGGCACACTGATCCGACAACTAGTAGTGGTTATCTATTGGTAAAGGGCAACTCACTAGCTAAGCGTTAAGGTCAAACAGTTCTTGAGTAATTGTACATACACTGTTTTTACAAAACAATTGACATGTACCATGACTTTTGACTTACTAGATCAAAAACTAAGAAAACTGGCCAAGGGCAAATTAATACTGAGGTTTGATTGTCCTAGTCCAAACTGGCATCATGCGTTAAGCTACTGTCCGGACGAAGTCAGTTACACAACACTGTTGACCAAGACCTTGACCATTAACCTACTGACCACCAAATCCATATAAGTAAGCTTCTGGTGAAAGGCAAATTACCACTGCAGTTTTATGGTCCTAGGTCACAGGTCGAAGTGGTTTGAAGTTATATTGCGTATATCGGTCATCTACTGGAAACAAAAAAATAAGTTTCATGGTCTTAGGTCCGGCTGTTCTCTAGTAAGTGTGCGGACAGTTTTTTTTCATAAAAGTGTGGACTGTACCATATAGTTTGACTTATTGACCCCAATACAATAGAGGTCAACAATTGGTCATCAACTGGCAACCTACCACTGACGACTCATTGTTCTTGATTACACTGTCCTTGAGTAATTGTAATATTTCTAACAATGTTGACCTTGACTTTAAAGCTGCACTCTCACGGATTAAACGTTTTGACATTTTTATTTTTTGTCTTGGAACGAGCCAATTTTTCCGACAATCCATGGAAACCAGTTTAATAAGACTGCTGACAAAAAATTAGATCGCACTTTATCATATTTTCGTTAAAAACAGTTATGTTTTAAGGCGAAAAGCGTTTCTTACGCTTTAAGAAAAATCATTTTTTCGACAGTTTACCAAACAATGGAGAGCTGATCTGTGAACCGTCTAATATGACTGAATTGAAGGCATTGCTGCCAAAATCTGCAGATTCTGAACATTTATTTGAAAACGGTGTCAAAACTGACAATCTGTGAGTCCGGCAGCTTTAAAGTTATAGTGCTGACAAATAGTTAACAACAATAGGGGTCATTTACTGGTCACCGCAACATACAGCTGAGTAACATATCATTATAGTATTTGTTCTAATCGTTCTCGACTTACAGTGATGACAAGACAATGAAACCGACAGACGGAACATCCGACCGACTTACCGACCAACAGACCATCCGACCGACCGACGGACGGACGGACCATCTGACCGACTGACTGACCGACCGACGGACCATCCGACCGACATTTGCAAACTTATGTGCACCATCTTCGCAAGGGGCAAACCAATATTATCTAACACTTCAATGTTAAGCATGAAATTGAAACGCTTTAAGTATACAATATAATAGATTGAATTTCATACCCGATTCGCCATTTAAGCAGTTTTGCTTGTTCTCCGTATTCAATCCCTAACTCTGAAAGATACTATGTATAATGACTCCTTTTCCGTAGTGATAAACGCTTAAAATTTAAGTATATACAAATAAGACAAATATAGTAGTATATATGAATATAAACGCTACAATGATGACTTTTAAGATAAGACAATTTTCTTTTCTGTGGTCATTCCTATGGTGGCATATTACTGCCATAAGATAACATGATAACGTTGATTTTCGCGATAGTTATCTATTTGACTAGTTAATATTCGCGAAACCTTTTCGGTAAGATAAATAACATACGACTTTAAACAGGCCTGAAAGTGCCAAGAAATGCCACCTGTTACCTTTTTATGCTGTACAACACTAACAGTTATGGTTTGCGAATTCCACATAATAAGTAACAAAACTGGTTAACTTATGGTGGAATATAACTGCTGTAAGATAACCTGCTCACGTTCGCGTATTGTTTCGTGTTAACCACTTAATTTTCGCAATAAGTATCTACCTATCTAGTTAATATTCGCGAAACTTTTCGGTAGGATAAATATCATAAGACTGAAAACTGCCACCTGTTACCTTTTAACACTGTACAACCATAACAGGTTAACTAGTCATGGTTTGCGAATTCCACTTCGTAACTTACTAACTGGTTATCTAAATAGGATTCGTGTGACCAGTCACCTATAAAGGCATTCTAGATTCAGGCGCTAACAGGCTATCTAGTTATGGTTTGCGAATTCCACTTATAATGTAACATACTAACTGGTTAACTAGATAAGATTTGTAACCATAGCTTAACCACAGTGGAATTCGAAAATCAGATAACCACCAGAAATAAAATTATATAGATAAGTGATAAGCATAACATCGTATATATCCATTTGATTGTCTTCGATTAGTTACTTAAATGGCAGACATGTAATCGAACGACTCAATGGAGGCGCTCTATTTTCGACCCTTCGCTCGTACACACACTGGTTTGTCTTATTTGTTTGCCCATAATAGACGGATTAATGTTACGAACAACATGTTAAACCAATCACACGCATTTATATTTTCAACAAACTTATGAAACTTTCGGAGCATTTGGAACTAAGTTGTAAATACGACACAATGGTTTTCAAATTGCTTTACTTGTATTCAACTTCAATACAGCCAGAACGATACGACATTTTTATTAATTTAACAAAATATATATACATTGTATATGAATCCATACCAAATGAGTAATTTACTACACTTCAAAAACATCCGGGTGGGTACGAATTGAGTGTTTTCAAATTTCAAAAAATATATATAATGTATATGGGAAGGTTACCGTAATGCAACTCCGTGAACTTGAAACGTTTTAAAGGCTGTTTTAACATTCTATGTGGCTTATAGCTGAAACACAAATTTACAATACAACATAAAACAAGGCTGATAATAAAAAAGAGTGCCACGCAGCGAACGTCAACGCTATTCTGTTGTTTTCGTTTTCTCTTCCAAACAGGGGACATAACTCGTGGGCATTCAAAACGATGCCAAATGCGACACAAAGGCAACCAAGGCTATCACAATAATCCGACTGTTGTTCGTTGAAAAAGAGACGATCTAATAATCAGTGAACGTTTTATTACATAATTATGTGTGAACTTAAAGATAATTATTGTATTTTTAGGCAAGTAAATGTTCAATAAACACATATGTGTACACATCGCATGAAACATCGTTATATTTGCAGTCACTGTATTCAGAATTCATATACCAATATGTTTTCTTCATTATGTATCTATACAAATAACGCATTTTGGCCAATAAAAGTCTACACAAAAAATCCCATTCTGAATGCAGCGTCATTTGGTCCAAAATTTTGATCAACTAAAAAATAGAGAGAATGAGTTGAAACAGAATCATGGTGAGGTCCCAGGAGTTTCTCAAAAAACCTGTGGATGAGGTATAAAATAATTCAGAAGGCACATTCATCTGTATACCTGAACTATCAAAAATATTGTAATTGGATAAGAATCACGATGTTGTAGGCTTAAATGATCTTATATTTAAAATACATAGAATCTGAGATCAAAAACAAATTATACTCCCAGATAGAATAGGCCAATAAATTTATGCCAGAACCAAGTTCATAAAAAAAATATTAGTGTAAAAATACAGCAATTGAAATTCCAACACACGTATTTAACAAGTCGTTCACAGGAATATTGGCATACCTAGAGAAGATTTAAAGAGAATGGCTTTGTCAATATTTGCTCAAAGACTACGCACAACAAAATATTTTTGACAGGACTCATTACTCTAATTTATTACAATAACAATAATCATATCCCTACAGTGACTTGAATGCAGGCGGATTCATGGATCAATTACAATTTAAGCCTACGCGTTTAAAAATATCAGGATCTCCCTTTATGGTTTGTATATTTTTTATAATTTGGTCATTGTTTCCACCCTTCCACGTTTATCACTGAGAACATCTACATAACTGCGAGAACATCTATGTACTAATATCAGCCGACAGATTACGCCTTTGATGCCGGTGTGTAGTGCGCGGAGTAATCACCGCCGCCATACTGGTCGCTGCTATTGCTGCGGCACAGACGGACGGACACCGCTAATGTCGCCATCAACGCCAGGGACGCACCTATACCTGCAGACGATAGAAAACACGTGCATGAATGGAGAGACGCCGTAGCGTGATTTCTTGACGACAGGATTACACTTTTAAAGCTGCACTCTCACAGATTGGAGGTTTTGACAACTCTTTTTATTTTTTGTCTTGGAACGAGCCATTTTTTGCGAAAATCCATGGACACCGGTGATATAAGACTGCTGACAAAAAATAGATAGCAGGTTGTTATATTTAAGTTGAAACATTACTGTATTCTGCATTTTTCTTAAACCGTTAGTAACGGTTTAGCCATAAAACATTGATTTTTTGAACGGAAAAAAAGCAAATCTGCGATCTGATCTTTTGTCAGCAATCTCTTGACAATTTGCTCTTTCCAAGACAAAAAATAACAAGTGATGTTTGTCAAACATTACCCACCCCCCCCCCCCCCCCCCCCCCCCCCTGAGCCCCATGTTGTTAGGATTATATGGACAATTGAATGAAATATGCATGGACCGAAATGACAGCTGATTTGTTGCTGTTTTAAGATTATGCCCATTAAAGTGTGAGGATAAAGTGTGTTATGACCGTCATGACCTTTGACTCTATGAACTCAAAATCCAGAGTCATTAGCTGGTCACCAGAAACCTAAATGTCAAGTTTGAGGGCCATGGGTGCAGGCATTGTCAAGTTATCAAAAGACAAGTTTTTTTCGTTCAAGGTCACTGTGACCTTGACCTTTGACCCGATGACCCCTTAAATCATAAGGGGTCATCTACAAGTCAGATGCAACTCCAAGTCAAGTTTAGAGGCCATGGGTTCAGGCATTGTTGAGTTATCACTCGGACAACCTTTTACCATTCAAGATCACTGTGACCTTGACCTTTGGCTCTATGAATCCTAAAATCAATAATGGTGATCTACTGGTCAGGCTTAACATCCATGTCAAGTTTAATGATCATAGGTTCAGGCATTGTCGAGATATCATTGGGGGAAGATTTGTTAACTTTTTTGCATTAAAGGTTACTGTGACATTGACCTTGGCCTGATGACCCCCAAAGTCGATAGGGGTCATCTACTTGGCAGGCCCAACCTTCATGTCAAGTTTAATGACCATAGGTCCAAGAATTGTCGAGTTTGCTTTCAAGGTCACTGTGACCTTGACCTTTGACCCCTAAAATCAATAGGGGTCATCTACTGGTCAGGCCCAACCTTCAAGTCAAGTTTGAGGGCCATGGGTGCAGGCATTGTTGAGTTATCACTTGGACAACCTTTTATCATTCAAGGTCACTGTGACCTTGACCTTTGGCCCAATGACCCCTAAAATTAATAGGGACAATCTTCTGGCCAGGCTCAACCTCCAAATCAAGTTTGAGGGCCATGGGTGCAGCCATTGTCAAGTTATCACTCGGATAACCTTCTACCATTCCAGGTCACTGTGACCTTGACCTTTGGCCCAATGACCCCTTAAATCAATAGAGACCATCTTCTGGCCAGGCCCAACCTCCAAGTCAAGTTTGATGGCCATGGGTGCAGGCATTGTCGAGTTATCACTCGGACAACCTTTTACCATTCCAGGTCACTGTGACCTTGACCTTTGGCCAGATGACCCCCAAAAACCATAGGGGTCATCTCCTGGTCAGGCCAATTCTCCAAGTCAAGTTTGAGGGCCATGGGTGCAGGCATTGTTGAGGTATCAATCGGACAACCTTTTACCATTCAAGGTCACTGTGACCTTGACCTTTGGCCCAATGACCCCCCCCAAAAAAACAATAGGGGTCATCTACTGGTCAGGCCCAACCTACAAGTCAAGTTTGAGGGCCATGGGTGCAGGCATTGTTGAGTTATCACTCGAACAAACTTTTACCATTCAAGGTCACTGTGACCTTGACCTTTGACCCATTGAGCCCAAAAAACAATAGGGGTCAGCTACTGGTCAGGCCCAACCTCCAAGTCAAGTTTGAGGGTCATGGGCGCAGGCATTGTCACGTTATCACTCGGACAACCTTTTACCATTCAAGGTCACTGTGACCTTGACCTTTGGCCTGATGACCCCCAAAAACAATAGGGGTCACCTACTGGTCAGGCCCAACCTCCATGTCAAGTTTGAGGGCCATGGGTGCAGGCATTGTTGAGTTATCACTCGGACAAGCTTTAAAATTATTTTACCATTAAAGGTCACTGTGACCTTGACCTTTGACCCGATGACCCCCAAAATCAATAGGGGTCATCTACTGGTCAGGCCCAACCTTCATGTGAAGTTTGATGACCATACGTCCAGGAATTGTTGAGTTATCACTCGGACAAGCTTTGGTCTACCGACGGACCGACCGACCGACCGACCGACATACCGACATGCCTGTGCAAAGCAATATACCCCTCTTCTTCGAAGGGGGGCATAAAAATAGTTGTAAAACGGTAAGTCTGTGAGAGTGCAGCTTTAACGTATGTATATACACGGTTGATTGGAACGCAGTACTGTATACATGCCATGATATTAGTCAACTGATATTGGCACGAGTACACTTTCCCTAATCAACCGATTATTTTCTCGTAATTGAACAGTGGCCTTTAGAAATGCCACGTTTATATTCTCCATCAAGTGAAGTCTCCACAGTGTGTGTTGATTTTAAGCTGCACTCTCACAGATTTACCGTGTTTACCATTTACCATTTAAGCTTGGAATGAGAAAATCTTTGCGTAAGTATCTGCAAACCAGTGATAAAGGACTGCTGATAAATGATCAGGTCGCAGATTTTCATATTTTCGTTACTATAAACGGTTAAAAAAATGCATAAAACATCAATTTTTGAACTTAAATATAAAAATCTGCTATCTAATATTTGCCAGCAGACTTATATGACTGGTTTCCATGCATTCTCGCATACACTGACTCGTTCCAAGACAAAAAAAATAGTTGTCAAAACGCTCAATCTGCGAGAGTGCAGCTATAAGACAGGATGAGTGAATACTGGCCTATTGAAATGTCATGTAATAGACGTAATAGGTCATTATTCACTTATCTGGTCTAAAATCAACACACAGTAGAAATTGTGGAGATTTCAAAGGAGTTTAACTTTGACATTCATTACGCATTGTTCAATTGGTATTTGAAAAGGTTTCGTGACGTCATCATTATTGGGGCTAACAGGGGCAGGGGTGCGTTACTAACTTACTACTAATTGGTTTCAGTTATGTACAGTGTATAGCATAAATGGAATTATATCGATGGCTCTGCCTGACAAAATGTCCTTTACAAATCGATTCCAAGCATCGAGGGATACACGCATTAGATGTTAGAACGGGGATACGCCGTAAAGTGATTGGTAAGGCACGACTGTTGTATTGATCTGATCTGCTGGAGACATTGGCCAGTTTTGAATACGGCAGCTGATTTGTAAATGACTCATACATGTATGTATCTTTGCTTGTACTCGCTTTACAAAAGCGTGGCATACCATTTATCCGTTCTTTGGCAGAAAGAGACGCACGCCAAATGTTGCCTCGGACCCCCCCCCCCCCCCCCCATATCGCCAAATCCTTGATCCGCACGATATTTGAAAACTCATCCGACTAACCTGAGACGAGGATGCCCCATGGGAAGTACAGCTCTATGGAGATTCCCTCGAAGGCGTCCATGGATTCCAACATCTCAAGGCCGCTCACCGTGTTCGCGTGCCGGAACCCCTGGATCGCCACCGCCGCGAACACCAGGAGACCTGCAACCGAAACAATAGATAACTCACACATTTCTACATTCGCTATAAGACACTAAACAGGACCTTTCTGCATACCAGTCGGGTAAAAACAGTTTGTGAAACTCTGATTTCGAAGGCAAATTTCAATAACCACTTTTCGTTGTTATAATGTCAGATAGTTATAAGGTGTAAGCACAGTGCAGGCGGGTTACTTTTCAACCAATGCGAGGTCGCAGAGAGTTCAAATTAGTAATGTCGCAGTCGATTGCAGGTCAGGGACAGTCGAGTATTCGCGTTCAGAGAAGAGAATCAATCTGAAAAACTATGGTTGATCCTCTTGTATAAACATAAATCCACTATTAAGATAAACGACCCAAAAACTATCATATATATTGTTTATACATTTTTGTTTCTACTTATATTAATTCTGGTCATTTAATAACTATTTTTGCAGCTTTGTACAATTTAATTGTATACAGACCACAAAGAGCCCAGGCTATGGTGCCCAAGATCGCCATTGCGCGACCGGGAACGTTGTTGTCCTCTCGCCGGAAATGCATGAGCACGAGAAGGAACCCCACGAGAGCCAAGATTCCACCAGCCAGTACCAGGATCTTCAGGATCGTGAAACTTGACGCAAAGTTCTGCTGGGCCACTGTAGAAGACAACATAATGATAGCAATGGGATCGAAACTTGGCCTCAAACTATAGTCTTTAACCGGAAATCACCAGTCAAACCATTTCGACTGTTTAAACTTCGTGGAAAAATAATAATAATCACCTGCTTTTAAATGTCCATAATTGTACTTATAAGAACCAAAATAAAAAATAACATATATGCAAATTCGTATGCTGCATTTCGGTTATTTGGAATATTTTTTTCTATTATGAACTGAACACAAACAAATATGTATTTTTTTAATATATTCGAAGATATTTTTAAGTAATCGATTAACAGCGACCTCAATCGTACACAATCGATTTTCAACAGTTCGAGATCATCGTTTGATCCATAAATGTAACAGTTTCGTCGACTCCAGCAACCCGTGTAATATATTCAATACATATTATCATAATAATTTGATTTAATTAAAGAGCGCAACATCTGTTATTCGTCACAAATTTTATACTCAAGAGCAAATTCAGCAATATTTAATTTTTTCCTGCTTCTGAATAAATAACAGTAATTTGTGGAAATTCAAATCTCTTTGGTATTGCGGTAAATGGCGCGTTTCTGACTCATTGTCATATATATATTAGCAAAATATAGCTTTGTTACAATCATGCAACGAAAAAATACCATCATTACAGTCAATCACTTTACACGTTGAATTTAATACACGCGTAAAATTATCTGACTGTAATACGTCAAATTAAAGGCAATAAAGGCGCACAACATAAGTCTATGCAAAAATGTGTTCTTTTAATTTTTATGTATGTTTATGTTTAACTCTATTTTACTTTAAAGATAAAATACCCATATGATTTACGAACAGATTAGAAATAGTAACCTTTTAAAATAAAATAGTAACCCATAACAAATAACACAGATACATAATAATCAGAGCGCCCTGTAGCTACTTAACCGTTGCGAAATATAAATTAGGTCACGTTTAACGTTGATAATAAATCAACAGGTTGCGTACTCTGCTGCCAGTCGGTCGTTTGGGTGCCCTGTAACGACATCTGGTCAAATAGATTTCCGGAGGAAGTAGTAACACAGGTAGAGTCCGCCATGCCGTCCGGCCGGACACATACTTTCGTGATGATGAATCCCATGTTGATGCTCAGGTCCATATCTGTGTCGCCTGTGTGGATGGACATCGCCCATCGTGTCCACGCGGGTGCAATGATACCAACCAGTTGGAATCCGATTGAAAATCCACATAAAATCGTGAAAAACGATCGAAAAACAGTGCACTGCATGTTTCCTTTCTGTGCAAAACTAAGATATCCAGGGCACTGGGCTGGATGCCAGGATCGAGATGCTCACGAGTATTGGTAATTCAGAGGCGAGCAGATCGAGGAACGCTAGCGACTGTTTCATAAATTAGGCCAGGGCTGTATATTCATACACGGCGTCAGTAGTCAGTCACACCAAAGATTGTTTTGAGATGAGTTGTGCTACCTGAGAGTAAAAAGGGTGTTCTCTTTTTTACTCAATGGACAAAGGATGTATTTCATGGAAATATTTACATCTATTATTTTCATGCTTCCCGGTTGATTATTAAGGAATGAATTGTGGGGTTGATGTCATTATCGGGGTATGAACGCAATTGGGTTGGTCAAAGTGTGTGGAGTCCGAAGGACTCGTTTCCTCGTTTCCTATTTTACTGGTATCATAAACCTCGTTTCCGCAAAACACCCTACGCTCGGGTCGGAATGAACCTATCTTACACTCTCGGCCATGGAAGATACTTATAATCTATCATTTTATATACTTTAATCAAAGCGCTTCAAGCGTTGAAAGGTTTTCCGGGGGTCCGTGTTACCTTTTGTGAGTAAATATAGTCAACAAATTAACATACACATATAAAGATAAAATAAGGATGCTCATAAATTCATTCCGACAAAAACTGCTAGATTTTATGCTGATACCCGATTAAATCAAAACCAGTCAGTATCCGAGTCACTTTAAATACCGTCATGTATATAGTATGTAAACTGATACCCAAATAATTACTAAAGTATGGAGTAATACTCAATTGCATATGAAACCTAATCTTGAACGTTGGTTTCATAAAAAGTGCCCTGCAACGGATAAAGCATTCAGGCATTTTCTTAGTAAACTCGACCCTTCCAGACCATGGCCGCTTAATTGCAATAATTAGGCTTGTGAACAAAATGGCGTCTACATTTATTTCCCGATCTTCGTTAAACTTTTACATTAGTTAAATATCCATGAGAACATGGCTGCTGTCTTAAATCAGCTTGTTACCACATTAGTTCCGCCATTTAAAATCGGACGTTTTCTCATTTAAACAGTAATTAGATATCTATGAGATCTCGGTTCCTTTCCAAAACTAACCAGAACCGACCAAGCATGACTATACAATGGCCCTTGAAATTTGCAAAACTGCTATAAATGAGCTTGTGTACACAAAGGGAACTTCATTTAATATCCGATCTTCGCCAAACGTATTCATTAATAAAATATCCATGAGAGCTTGGCTCCTATTTTAAATCAGCAAGATTTTCCTGTACATGACTGGATTGAAGAATCGCTCTACTTGAATGGCAAAACCTAACAAACCTTTTTTATAATTATTGTAGACTTCCTGCGTGATAAAATGTTGTTAAACTCCCTAATAATGTACTGGAATCTACCTCTTTCAATTTCCGAATCATGTGAGGGTAATCTTAATCGGTAAAATTGGTATTACTACTTAATAAACTAAAATACTATATTTATATCATCAATACAATTTGACTAGTTTTTCCTGTATGTAATGATGTACCTTGATGTTGCCCTCAACCTTTAAACTGTCACTCGTGGATAAAATAACCAAATTTATACCAGTGGTTTATAAATATGATACGGCATTTAAGCTAACGTAAACATAGAAAACATACCAATGAATGAATTACATTCACCAAAAAAACTGACCATAGGATGAAATGAAATCTTATTCGTTCATTTAAAACATTTTATTTCGACATCTTACGCCAAATGGGCATTTAATTGCATCACCAAACGATCAATGTTTTTTCGATTTTAACTAGTTCACCGGGTTAATTTCCGGATAATAAACCTGCCCAGATTCTATTATATCCATTAGTATCTAGTTCCCCGGCCGCGGCCAAAATGGAAACACAGATATGAGCATGTATTTATTTTGATTTAGTACGCTTTAATTTTTCTTTTTATATTGCGTTTTGTCGATACTGAAAGAATACGTTTTCTATTATTTGAATTGCGTAATTAAACAAACACGCAGCTCATTCACACTATATTAACCGCATAACATATTATGAATACTCAACTAAGCGCTAATTTTAGCAAGCTACTTAATATGCGGAACCCAGCTCCGTAGCTATTACATCCAATTTCTATATTACAATTTAAGACCAAAGAAATAAAATCATATCCAATAGTCAGAGCTGTGGGACCACTCTAGGTGTCATTCATCGTAGGGCCCGCGGCATTTGGGGATCAAAATTACTCGTTTGGCGAATATCCCACAAACTGGTGGGAATAAAACTCCTCCTTTGGCCTCAAAAATAGGTTTTAGTCACACTAGGGGATGTGACGGGATCAAGCCATATAAATGCAGCCATAGGGAACGGGAAAATCATTATAAACCCAACAATAACAACATTCAGTAGTGTAGAGCTGTGGGACCACTCTAGATGTCATTCATCGCCGGTTTCGCGGCATTTTGGGTACACAATTACACCTTTGGAATATCCCATCAACCGATGGGAGTAAAACTCCCCCTTTGGCTTCAAAATTATGTTTTAGTCACACTTGGGGATGTGACCGGGTCAAGCCATAATGCAGCCATTAAAGGGCTCGGACAGACCTTTATAACAACAACAACGTAGCTATTACAGTAGTGACGATTGATAAGGTCGTTGAACACTGGCAGTTCTACCAGCGTGTGCGCATTATTTCAATTTCGGCTTGAGTGACGATTCCTTATTATTATGTAATGTATGTCTGAGTTCCCTCCCCTGTAGTACCTTATTTTTAGAATTAGTATGCAATATTATTTCAATGAGGACAAACCCAGAACTGCCAGGAGTTTTCCAGTTTATAGGAGTTTTCTTCATATATGTGTTTTATAATTGCATTAACTGTTAATACTATGCAAACAATTACACACTACTACTTTTAACTACACATGAACTTCAAACATTATCCCAGGTATGTTTATTGAATTGATTTTCATTGAAATCTGGTACATTGTAGTATGATTTTCAACTCCACATGGACTCAGTTGAACTCTTGTGGTCTATTACAAAAGTTGATCTAGCGATCAAGCCTAAAATGCAGTCAAATGTTAAAGATGCGAAAATGATTAATAAATATCGAAAACAATGGTTCTTCCACCTAATGCAATGATTTACTTCCGAATGCTAATTTGCATAATGGATGCCAACCGGAAATCTCAAAGTGAAATGGCAACACACGAAAGGTACAACGGAAAAAGAACGACATGTATTCCTACGGCGGTCTACAGCCTAAAAACGGCACCAAGAATGCATATCATAAAACGGTTTCATGCGAATCAAAATATACAAAATGTACAGTTTTATTTATTTAATAAAAAATGCATGAATATAACAATTGTTACAGTTTCCTTACTCTTATTAAAAAAAGTCTTAGTCTGAGGAATCCAAAAAAATTAACCTTTTTATTTAAGCTTTATGATGGTTCTTCAGAATTGTGATCTATATGCTCTTAAGAAAATAACCATTATCTTGATTTTCTTAAAAATGTGTATTATATATTAATTTTGTGAACCATTTTCTTAATGGAAGAGAGTATAATAAAGTTCCTATGTATGCCACCTAAATGTCCCTCCACTCCAGCACCTGGAGGTGCGGACGGGAGGTAAAGACTTGCTGGCCAAGGTTGACGTTTACGCCGTGGACTACGCGCACAGCTTGCCGATGGTTTCACGTACCCGTCGTGTTGCGACACAACAAAGCGGATCTATATCACAGCAGGTCTGTATTTCCATCTTATTTTTAACATGCTTTTATAATTACCAAATGTGACACAATAAGGCATATGCTCCTATAAACATTTGTATCATCTGAACAACATGAGCAGTTAAATCAAAAGGATATATATGCAATGTAAATTGTTAACAAACGAATGCATGTGCATGATGAAAAGAAAGAGACCGAAACACGTCCAATCCTGATTAATCTTTATTTTTGTATTCTTCTTAATATCAACACAAAGAAAAATACGCAGAGAAAAGACTGAACGGTAGCAATAATACTCATCACAGCGCTTTTTTAGCAAGCTACTTAATATGCAGAACGCATCTCCGTAACTACCCGTATTAGAGCAGATTGGTAACTAGGTTATTTTCATGTGAAATTGTTAGTGTAACTTCTAACGGCGCTGGGGTTGATACGCCCGTTCGCGCATCGATTCGTCAAAGGTTAAAGCTGTTTAATATGACGTTCTGCAGATTATAAGAGTCTGCAGCTCTAACGTCATACAGCTTAAAAAGGCCCATGTGAAATTGCAAAATGTTTCACCTCGGCGTGACTCGTGAAATATAGAGTTTGATGCTTACCAGTCGGTGAAATATATTAAGACCTTAAACTGCAACAAACAACTATCCTCTTCATCATAAAAAGGTTCATTTTGAACTCTCAGTTAAGAAATCATAATATTTTATTATCTAGTCAACCAGTTATTATTTTACTTACTGGATGGACTTCGATTCTGGCATATTACTGCCGTAAAATAACCTGATAGCGTTCGCAAATTGTTCGTGTTAATCTATGGTGGCATCTTACTGTCGTAAGATAATCTTTAAACGTCGCGATTTTTTCGTGTTAACCAATTAATTTTTGCGAAAATTATCTAGCTATCTAGCCTTAATATTCGCAATACTTTTGTTGTAAAATAAATATCATAGAACTAAAAACAGGCTTGAAAGTGCCCAGAACTGCCACCTATTACCCTTTTAAGCTTTACAACACTAACAGGTTAACAAGTAATGGTTTGCGAATTCCACTTAATAAGTCACATAATAACTGGTTAACAAGATAAGATTCGTGTTACCACTTATCTATAAATTTATTTATACAACTGGTTATCTACTATTGCGAATTTCATTTAGTTAGTGGTGACACGAATCCTAGTTAACCATGGAGTTAGTATTTTACTTACTAAGTGGAATTCGCAAACCATAACTACATCACCCTGTTAGTGCCTGAATCTGGATTGCATTCATAGGTAACTGGTAACACGAATTGTATGTAGTTGACCAGTTGTTATGGTACTTAAAAATTGGAATTCGCAAAACAATAACTTGTAACATGATTGGTTAACTCGATAAGATTCGTGTTGCAAGTTATATATGAATAGATTTATACAACTGGCCCCAATTTCTCGAAACTTCTTAAGTCTCTTATAACTGGATTAAGCTAAACCCACTATTTTTGTCTTTCAATATTTTGCGTTTTATATTCTTTTTTTTTATTGTTTTAATACTTCAGATAAGAATTATCATTACGATTATCACAATAAACAATTTTTCATACGTAAAAAAATCACTATCAGCATGTATTTTGTCTAATTGAAATAAGCAACTTAAGCCTGTGAAATTTAAGAAGTTTCGAGAAATTGGGGCCTGGTCATCTACTTATGATTGCACTTACTCAGTAGATTAACCAAGATCAAATACTGGTAACGAGAATCTTATCTAGTTAACCAGTTACCATCACTTTTTAAGTGGAAATCGCAAACCTTAACCAGATAACCTGTTCGTATTGTTCAGCATGAAAAGGTAACAGGTGGCAGATCTGGGCACTTTTTTTCAAGTCTGTTTTTAGTCTCATGATATTTATCTGAACAAAAAAGGTTCGCGAAAATTAACTAGATAGGTAGATACATTATCGCGAATATTAAACTCGAAAATTAACAGGTTATCTTACAGCAGTAATAGCAACCATACCTGTGTACTACAATTAAGCTCAGCTTCACACTTAAATACGTTTGCTAACAGACACAACATTTATATGACATTTAATGACTAAAAGTGAAGCGAATTAAATATCCGGCTTCACGCTTTAACCATTCGTTAATCTGATAATAGAATTTCTGTGACTCCACTTACAAGCATCATTGATTGGATTTCCCTTGGAGTCGCCCCACGCCTGTGATGCCGGAAGGAGGCGGCATGTGTCACCGTAGCCCTGATTCACACACACGTGATTGAGCCATAGACCGCGGCGGAGGTAGATGGACATGTCGAGGCTGGCTGTGTGCACCTCGATTCCCATTCGCTCCCACGACGGAAACAACAGTCCCACGATCTGAAACCCGAATGAGAACAGCCCCAACACGAAGAACAGCATGCGGTATGGGGAACATTCCATTGCGCCTTTGTGAAACACACTGATCTATCAATTCACTCAATTCACTAATTTTACGTATATTTATATATCACAATACTTGTACTATTTCACCTTCCACTCTTTTTACAGAAACGACTTTGACACGTTGAAAATGAATTACATTTCCGCTAAATGCATACCTAGATTTCCACTTCTCCTAGTTCACATTGTTTCAGCCAAGCTTTAAGTGTAACATTATGCCAAAATTATGCAGTAGAGTATACGTACGCACATACGCTAAAATATGAGCGAAACTGTTTCTAAGAATTGATGGATGCCACTTGAGCGAGACCTGTTGGCCAATACACGACATCGGTATACTTATTCAGAGTATAACATACGAATTCTGAACTGATAAGCCCGATCCGGTTGCACAGTGCACAGGTGGTAAACTCAATTAACGCCGGACGGTCTGAATGGCAAATAGCTTATTTGATTACCAAAATTAATGCACTTGTTCCTGATATACACTGTAATTACGTGTGCTAGGCTGAATTTTATTTTCATGTGAAACAAAAAATCTTAGATATGCATACAAAACATTGTATATTAAATATAACGGGTATTTTATCAAAAATTGTTACCAAGAGGCATTGATTTGTAAATAAAAAAATCGTTTAAAGAGGCATATTTATGTTTAATGCGTGTCTGGAATAACATTAAAAACGAATCAACTACGGCCACAATGACTAAATGGACAAATTGCATGGTATTATAGAAAAAAATTAATATCAATTGATTGTTCTATTTTCAATGCCGGTTGGTATACAAACGCCTGCATAACGGTTCCCAAAGGCTGTGCTCACGGAAAGGAGAATGAGCTACATTCACATGAATATGTTAGTTCTGCGTTTTCTTTAATTAAAATCGCAGCAAATGGCCACATTGACTGGTGATGTAATTAATAAAAGCGGCTTAGCCCTTGCTTACTGTTTTAATTGGTCTCCATTTCTTTCCAATCTCGTGCTACAAACACTATGCCGTATAGTATGTCATTATATTGCGACACCGGACACCACCCAAGGATACGTGAGTCTGTTGATCATTGTATCAGAAGGGACAACATCACGCTATATGAGGAACTGGTGGCTATATCCAACTGAAAGAGTGAGCAGGAAGATGCCGGGAAGGTGTGCGTATTAATTGAGGCTGTAGCCAATCATCTAGTATGAAAGCATTAAATAAAATCATATCGACTTACGTCTTAGTAAAGTCTGATTGATTGATGTTGAAATAAGGACTAGTGGGGTACCGAAATCCAAGTAAATTCACCCGATCCGATGGCCAAGAGTCATTGTATGGTAATGAAGATTATGAAATAACTAGACATTATTGCTAAGTAAGAGTTATATTTATCCACGGAAGCGACTTTGCGTTTTGTAAATACCATCTTCTCTCAGCATTAAAATAAGATTTCCCCCTCAAAGCTATATATATACAGACAGAAACACTTACTTAACAGTAACTATTCCATTTTGTTCAAAACTGAACTCTCATTCATTTCCTTAAATATAAATTTTATAATGCTAAACATTATTTCCACCATCGTTTTGGCGTGCTGTTTTTTTCAAATGCAAGGCAGCTCGTCACTGAGACACTCTGAGCTAAGCGACGGACTTAAAGATCAGCACGAGAACATTGTACCTCGCGGGCGCACGTTGCGGTCGCTTCCGGAACTAGCCGGGGTCCAAAATATTGCTGATTTCACCTTCAGCGGGCTTCCGAACTTGGTAAAGCCGCACGATACTATAGACAGCATTCCAAGTGAATACATTAATATTACGCGCAAACGTTTATATGGTAGAAACCGATGCAGGAGAGTGACAACGGGTGTTCTTGATACTGGTGAAACTCGTAGAATACAAAGCAACTCGATGCGGGAGCTAGCACTCTGCCCTTGGAGGTACGTGGTGAACGAGGATGAAAACAGAGTTCCCCGACAGATCGCCGAGGTCCAGTGCACGTGCAGGCGGCCGGGGTTGTCCGACGCTGTGTGTTTTCCGGTGACAATGTACACGAGGGTGAACCGTCGGGTTTGGCACGAGAACGGAGATTTCCGGTACAGGAGTGTCCTGGAGCCGCTCAGTGTCGCCTGCGTCGCAACTGTCCTTTCTGGGAGGGCTGCTGACCAGGGCACTGTTAGACTTGGCCAACGATAAAAATATGTGCATTTTATAAATAAAATGAGACATCTCTGACACTTGCATGCTTTATGATATTTGCTGAAAATATATGACCACAATGTTTACTTGGCAGTTAATAAATTTGTTATAACAGTTGTACTTTGTCAAAAAGAAAAAAAAAACAGTGGCGTTGAGACGCCTCGAACAGCCTTAAACGAATGTTAACGGAGTAAACCATATCATAAATATAACATTTAAATACTATGTTCATGTATGTTGTACTTCTAAAGGTTATACTAACTCGACTTCAAAATCATCAGTCTTGAAATATTCAGGTACTAACGTACCGGGCTGTGATCAAATAGATCGAGGAGTACAACTGTGTTGCATACGTGATTTGAAAAGCTCGCCAATGAACAACAAACACTTCATATATACGGATAGTTTAATAAACTGTTTCCTTAGATTAAGTCGTAAACTAATTGACAATTTAAAGTTGACGCCGATCGTGCATCACAATTTCATTGTTAAACATGGATACATTTTACTTTCTCAGTTTGGTGTTTTCGGCCATTGTCATTAAAGGTAGGAATTATCTCTTAACAGTTCCTGAATTGCTGTAAGTTTCTTGGCAAGCCAAATTCTTATATAGTTTCCTCAAGAAAACCTATAAATCATTATGAAATTATGAAATACGTTTGCCCGTCCAGAGTGTCTCCTCGCATTAAATAAACATGTATAGTTTGCATGAAATAATAATAATAATAATAATAATAATAATAATAATAATAATAATAATAATAATAATAATAAAAACCTAACGTATATATATAATTACATTCGGCGCGCGATCGGGGAAAAAGTTGTCGCTGTAGCCTTATCATACTATAATAAAAAAAATCATACATGTAGAATAATATACGGTAAAAATAAGAACTTTGCCACACATGTGTTCATTCATCGAGAATCCCCATTGGGATAGTTTCAATAAATGATGCTTTATTATAATGTATATACATCGTCGGATACCCCCGATGTACAGTACGCTAAACTTTGTTGTATGAAGTGTAACGGAAGAAAGTACCGTGGTTGCCGACGATGTGTAGATAGAGCATCATGAATAGCTTATATATAGAGTATAAATTCTGGATCATCTTATGGTTATCCCCAATTATCACCCGGCAGGTGCGTGTGAGCGGTGTTACGAGTGCACCACGCTGCGAGATGGGAAGGGGTGTGGCGACACGTTCATGGCTTCGACCGCCCACAACCTCAACATGTCCACTCCCGCCGACTGCCTCACGTGCGGCAAGATAGCCTTTTTTGTAGGCAGTGTGAAAGGTATGTGGTTGTCAGAAAAATACGTATATAGAAATGCCGGCTAGTCAAGGAATTGTTTATTAAATATTCAAGATGGTGGCTTAGTAATGAAACATATCATCGCCATCTATGCATTCAGTTGAATTTGATAAGATACAGCAAAGAGAAAAAAGAATATAATACAATTATTACAGTGAACACACATTCTATGAAGTTACAAAACATGTTAAAACAAATACCATTTTCTTACGTTTTATAACAATCGTGTCACGATTTTGAAGCAGGGCTAATAAATTTATCATTTGTGATAAATGGACGTTGACAGAAACATTATGTTGTCTGTGGTGACTTGTTTTCAGTGGTAGCGCGGATCTGTGAGCGGCAGTGGCAGGCGACGGCCTGCTACCACAGCTCGGCTACAAGCAAACGGGGATCTTCCGACGAGTGCTACTGCAACTCAGATCTCTGCAACACTTCCGGCCGCCTGGTTGCCTCCACGGGGACGTTCGCAATTCATATTATTCTCGGAGTTGCCTACTTGAAGTTCCTTTACTGATGATATATAGCCAGTAATCTATTTCACCACACGTCCGTTCTCATTATTTTCCCAATCGGGAAGAAAGCGATCGTATTTTTCAACGCTAACAATACACGGATTTAAATACAATATATTTTTTTAATCTTCATTACAATAGTTACAAATTACTTATCAAAGCGCTGGAAGCACTTGGAGTATTCACTACATTGACACAAGTGAACATGCATTTGAATGAAAGGCCGGTATTCTATGTTCACGATTTCCGCATCCGTATTCTGCACATGTTTCACACATCTTCATTCCAAAACGGACGCCGCGCGAATGCGGATTGGATGCATGTGTCAGGCTCCGGACATATGGAATGGATTAAACGGTAATTAACCTGTAAAAAATAAAAAAGCAACTTATTACGATGAACAATTAATGATATGGTTTATATATTCATTAATAAAGTATTACGAATCTTAAATGTTTCCGATATATATTTACCTAACATAAATGCTTCAGATTTATTTTGTGTATTTAATAGATGAACAAGTTTAAACATACTAGGTCTAACTCTGTAATAACGTTTAATATAATTTTGGCTTAACATAACATATAATGAACACTTAAACATGAAGTGATACTCATCTTCTAATTCATTAGAATCACATAATTGACAATGACGCAAGTTTCTTTCAAGTCTATCATATCTACCAGTATGTATTCTTAGATTATGGGAACAAATACGTAATTTTGTAATAGCAATTCTCAGTCTTCTTGACAGGATATTTTCTAAATAATATTCAAATTCAAATGAGGTTCTTAGTTCTCTATACAAAGTTAAAATACCATTTTCGTTGACATTTCTTTGCCATTGCTGTAAATATTCGTCTATAAGACGTTGTTTAAAAATACAAATAAAATGGTTTTCGTTTATCTGTGAATCATCACACCATACATAATAAAATCCATATCGTGTAAGAAGGTTCTTTACATTACTAAACCAGTTTGATTTATCATTATCAATATCTAACATAGCATCTTCAATGACCGATTGAATAACTATATTATCACTTTTCTTAAGTTTAAACCAGTATTTTAAAATCCGTATATATCTATTAATATGTAACGGGTATCTACCCAATACACCATATATAGCAGCGTTGGATGTTGTTTGTCTAACCCCAAGTATAGTTTTGCAAAACTTCAAATGTATCCTCTCCAACTGTGCAGATTTTGTAAATCCCCATATTTCACAACCATATGTAATAATAGATGAAACAAAGGCATCAAATAACTGCAGTGCTAGCCTTGGTTTACATTCATACCTTTTTAAATTAGACAACAACGTGTTCAAATATATAAATAAACAGACCTTTTCACTGTATAACATTATAAACAGAAAATAATATCGTTTTCACGCGACTGGGGATTAAACGAATGCGAGGTACCGCATTCAAAGCGAACAACCAGCGTCCATTATCGTTACCGTAGTAACTCGAAAACAGCAATTTGCCAGATATGGCGAAATGAATCGTTTTTTCTTACGCGCCAAGTTTTTTGTTTTATTTTAGTATAAGACGACAATACGTACTAAATAGGTATTATGATGCTCTAACGTTGTGCTGTGAAGCAAAATTGTCGGGGGTAAAAGATTAATGGGACACGTTAAGTACTGTACAATTGTCGAAACCAGTACAGACTTCTTTAAATTCGCTGCTCATACGAAAATGCGATTTGTTTAAAATATTGTCCAACAGTTGCCAGAACTGTGCTTATAATGACGTGCATCACAATTTCAAGACCATGTTTTACTAACTCTTGTACGACAAAGTTGTATGACATGGATCAATACAATACATGCCCGACACCATCGTGACTGATAAGTTTACATTAGATGATGTAAATATAACTACATGTATATGAACATAAAGTGTTTAAAAGGAAACAATACTTTTAAAACTATAATCGATTGATCTAAAATTATTTCAATCTACAACTGTAAGTACTAGTACTTGAACCATCCGGCGGACGCTAAGAGTATATACCGGTTATGGTCATGATGATTGCCGTGCAAAATGGCCGAACAAGAAGATGTACAGATCTGTCTAGAATTTTCTAGGGTATCATTTCGAAGGTCTTCTATGCCAGAATTGCACACAACTAATGCCGAGAAAACTTATATCCGGAAGAGTTCTGTTCCAGAGGAACTTCTGAGTTCGGAGGAGCTGGATAAGGACAGCTGCGAAAATGACCTGCATCAGGGAAAAACAAGCTCGTATAAGAGGCAGCACGAGGAGGACAACGGCGCGGGCGACAACATTCTCAAAAAGAAGGGGATATTTCTCCGGAAGCTGAGCTTTAGGAAAAAAAGTTCTAAAAGCAAACGTAAGAAGACTTCACATGACGAGATTCCTGAGTTAGTAACTGATACAGACGAGGGACAGAGAGTCGAGGAAGACGTCGAAGAATTCGACACTCGATATTGTTTTGACGAGTCCGAGATTGGGCAGTGGAAAGGTTTGTTTTAAATTTACTTTGCTACGACAAAAGAAACAGAATATATAAACCTGACGAAATAAATAATGCAGTGACACGCCTTCTCTATGTGTTCCCAGGCATGATAAAAGCCCACTACGCGAAGAAAGACGCCAGGCCAAAATGCATGGGTTGTGGAAAACGCTTCAACGTCAAGAGACGGCCCTTCCATTGTCGGCGGTAACGTTTGACATGCACATACATATTTTTCGGTTTATGACTTTATTGTTTATATATCTTACTTGCAAACGTTTCTATTACTATTTCTTCTACATTTCATATTTTAAATAGTAGGTGCGGAGATGTTTTCTGTCAGAAGTGCGTGAGTTACAAACGGAAGCTGAACCGACTGGCGCGTCCGGACCCGTCGGGCAAACTAAGAAAGGTGCGTGTGACTCCGTGTAACATTGCTTTGAAAAGTACTATGTAGGTAAAATGAGGTGTGTAATTCACTGGATCTGGCATTACGTATTCCATAAAATTAATAATAAAGAAAGTATAATTTATGCGAATGTGTTTTCCTTATTATTAAAATTCTCAGGTATGCAAGCTGTGTTTTGACGAAGATGCGCTAACAGACGGATGCACGAGAAGTTTGACGCCAGAGTTTGAGCGCGAGCGTACGGTGGCACGGTACGCCCGCGTCATTACACAGCGGGTTGAGGCCTTGACTAACACTTTCTGGAGGGACGAGTGAGTGATACATGTAGTTTTTCAAGAATATATTTAATAAAATAAACGTATTGTATAATGTGACTTCTTCTCCGATTACGTGGCCGCATGTAACATTTTGGGTTTTACAGATTTCCATTGACATTCGTATATAAATTTTACCGATTTCAAAACCCATGGGTACAGGTTGGATATCCGCGGCGAGTGCGAACGGCTTTTGAGTGGTTTCCAGAAGAGTGTGTGCCTATCGGAGGCCCGGAAGGTGATACATGATCTCCGGGGAGCCATCAAAACACCTGACTGGCAGAAATCCCGGTCATGGCTAGTAAATATGATAATACAGCCTAGTTAACTTTATAATGTCGAGCATTATTACATTAGCTTCAATATCGATGTAATCAAACTTAACATACATCTATTTTTTTTGAAACATGAAACTTATTTCATAAACATTTTAACACAAAATTCTTTCGTACGAAAAAGAAATGTCATCTGGTTTGCAGGCGGTGACGTTATCCACTTCGCCACAGATCAAGCAAGGTCTTGAATATAAAACTCAAATTGTAATTGCTAAAGATGTTTCAAACATTGAAGAGTAAATTGTTAACATTCAAATTATTTAAATGTAAACAACTTTCTCTTCAATGTTTAAGTGTATGTTCTTTAGGTTACTTGAACATACTTTTGAACAAAGTTCTCCTTTTTCAGTGTGTGTATACCACGTGTTAAATTATATCATATATGCTACGTCGGAAGGCAATATTTTGCTTAAAATGAAAACTTAAAATAAAGATAACTTTTCTTTTACTACACCATTTTAAATGAAACAAAGGGCAGTCTATGCCGCTTTTAGGGCACCGCCTTCGTTTTATTACGTGATATTGATAAGGTGATTAGATTCATCAAACACTTCGACAAACCTATTTCAAAATAATGTTTTGACAGTGCTCCGTCATACGGCCGAACTGGGAAAAGGTTTGTCGAAGTGTGTAAAGAAACTAAACTCTCAATCAATCTCTGGTAAAAGCCCGAAGGCGGGGCACCGTAAGCGGCGTAGACTGCGCAACGTTTAATTTAAAATGGTTAAGAAAAAGTGAAGATATCTGTTTAAACTCTTCATTCGAAGCAAAATGTTGCCATCCGACGTTGCATTTACGACGCAATTTGTCACGTGGTATACACACACTGTTTTTGTTGACTTGCTTCGCTATAAGTCAGAACGTCAATAACAAGTGTTCATGAGACCTAATACAACCAGCAATATTTTTTTTTATCAAACCTGTAATACTCCGGTCAAAATAGTGTGTGTGCCTTTAATGCGCACATGCCCGTTACATACTGACCGTGTGTATCGCACACGTAGGCACGCTCTCGCATAAAGTCAACGCTTCAAACACGTCAATTTCGTTATAAGAATTTTACGGTACCAAATATCAAAATAACAATATTAGGTTGCATTTATAAGACAGATTGCATTGCTTTTTGTTTAAATGTATACATAATCTATGTCTGTGTGTACAGGTGGAGAAACAGAATGGGCAGTGTCGGAAGTGCAAGTGCTCCCTTGGCGTCCACAGGAGCATGGCAAGTTGCCGCGTATGTGGCCTGGCGCAGTGTCGGAAGTGCTCACACCGGGAGCTCCTTCTCTACTACCCGGATGATCGGCTGGAGGCTCCAGACGCCACACCATGCATGGCCGTCATCAACGTAGTCGGGGTAAAGTACTTCGTACGTGGCTAGTGAAATTAAGATATTCAGGCGTTCAATGATGTACTGAGATTTGAATCTAAAACTACTATGGTAGCATCTCATTCTCAGTATTGTATATATACAGAGTATGATCTAAAATCACTTTTATCATCTCTTTTTGTTTCCAGAGTCCTGCAGTAGAGCCAACGATTTCATTGTTGTTATACATCTGCGGCGAATGCCGGGAATACATCTGTCAGCAACAGAAGCAACGCATTGACTGGCTTTGTGATGTAAACACCAACAATGTTATGGAAACACTAATTGCCATGGATACTGTTTTTAACTTTCTCACTGAAAATATCATGTCAAATCTGTCAAACGTAAGTTGATTGATGTGTAGACACTATTTAATTCTGGCCCCAATTTCTAAAAATTTAAGCCCCTTATAACAGGATAAAGCTAAGCTCACTATTTATGATTTTCTATAACTCCTTTATGAGATTTTAGAATTCAATAAAAATTATCTTTATGATAGCCACCAACCATTTTTCATTTTATGGCTAATAGAAAAACAGCCTTCTAAAGTTGTTTTAGCTTATGAAGTTCCGAGAAATTGTGGCCTGATGTATAATCAAATTATAGATTATCAGACACTTATTCATTGCTAATGGTTCTTTGAGAAAATACTATACTCCGATTGGCGAAAATGTTATGTTTTATTTTCAGTTTCAGACTAAAGTTGAGACATGGTTATCCAATGGTAAAACACAGGCAAACAGAACTCATCTGGTATGTTATTTTTTTTATAGAAACAAGCCTAAAAGTATTTCATTTATTTATAAGTCCCCATTATTCATTCATGCACATTTCTCCTACTTTCAGGATAGTCTGTCTGCCAAGTTTGCTGCCTATGAGAAGCACTTCAAGGACCTGAAATCCCTACAGCATAAAGTAGACTCTCCTATGCAAAAAACGCTGCTAAGGAATTATACAAAAGTACATTTTATTGTCTTAAAAACACACACACAACACTTTTGAACCTGTTTATAAATCTTATGACCGTTTGCAACAAATATCTTAACAAACATAGTACGAAAAGTAAATATTTATCTTGAAATACATCAATTTTGATATACTATATTTTGTATGTATTTTCAGGCCAAATATGATGTTTTCATGGAAAGCAGGCACACGTTCAGAAAACTTCAGAACAAACTTGAATGGAAATGACCTACATTTCTTGACTTTCTTTGTATGGCTGATCATTAAATAGTAAAGACCAGACTTCATTTTTTTACATCTTTATTTATAACAAAAACAAATTGCGTTTAATGACAAATCCCATGTATCCCCCAGAGACCAACCTTTGGATACCAGGTTATCACATGCATTTCTATATTTTTGATAAAAAGGCTTAATAAAGTCAATCATGTAATTAGTGTCAAAATTAGTGAGAAATGCCACTGAAGTGCAATCCAGTTTAATTGATAATGCAATTACTAACATGCACATTTACTAGCCAACCTTCAAAGGCATAAAATTTCTGATTCTCATTTTGAAGCAAAAGGCAGACGACGGCATTTTAATCATTATGGCACACATACATGCTCTGTACAGTAAATTATCATCAATATCATTCCTTTCATATTTTGTTTTGCAATAAATCCCAACAACAGCACTTAACACTGTTATCACATGTAACTGTGAACATCCCTGCTTGCAGTTCTATACAAATTCCCAAACAGTTTATTTGGAAGACTATGAACGCCACAAATATCACAAGGATAGGTGATAGTCTTGCATAATGTAGAGTTTTCTCCTTTGTGTAATTGCACTATCAGGATTTCCGTAGCATGCGTCTAGACTGCCAAGTTTCAAACTTTGTGTATGCCGCATTCAGGAGGTCTTGCATATGTGCTGTCAGCTAGAACACAAAAATAAATAGAAATTTTTAAAAACAACCATCTGCATCAATCTGGGTCTTCAACTGCTTTGTACTGTTGAAGAACTGAGTCAAACAGATGGGTAATGCCCTCCCCTTCCAAATCTGTTAAGCGATGCCCCACTATGGTGTCTCATCCATAAATCTATGTTTGAAGGAGGTAAATGACAGTACCAGTCTTGCAATAACATTGAATATTGCCTGAATGCATTAAAGAAGAAATGGATTTATTTTATATTTGCCACTAATTCCCAGCCTCAACCAATGATCATCTCAGATTCAGTTATAAACTACTTACACACATGATGTTGTGTACCTGAAGTTATTAACTACTTACATACATTGTGTGGTGACTCTGAGGTCATATTTAAATAATTACAAACAACATACATCTATGGTCTTGTGACTCCTAAGTAATAAACTACAATATTAATTTTGTAGTGGCTCTGAAGTTATAAACTACTTACATCCATGGAATAGTGACTCTGGAGTAATTTGTCCTTTAGCGGGTTTAATTTGTTCATGTGGAATCTCTCTAATGTGGACTTCATTTTTACAACCTGAAGTAAGCACAATGGATTTAAGCAAATACGTAAAACATCAAATTCTAATCTATGAATATTGAATGGTGAATGCTGTACTGTGAAAGCCGCATAACATAAGGTTCCATTTTGGATTTCATGAAAATTTCAGGTCTCAAACAGTTTAACCATTATCTGGTGTACTACAACAATAATAACAACCATTTGGTGGAAAAAAATTCTTGTATCATAAAGGTCATTCTCCTGCACAAAAGCATGAAGATACCAACACGAGGCCAAAAATACAGCAAAATGGCAATGAACCTGACACTGAGGCTATAAACAAAAACTTTCTTTCCATAAAACCAGATAGGGTAAAAATGGACAATTAAAGAATAGGATACGTAAACACATACGGCATTTACATGAAACAATAGGAAATACATTGTGGGTTAAATTGTTATGAGTATGCCAGTCCTGTTTATTTTGAATCATCTCTTGTGTATTACATGTATCATGTATCATGTATTCCAGTGAGGTTCACAGAGAGCAGAGTATCACTGCTCAAGCCTTTCACATCATCTCTTGGGTAAATGAAGGGGAATAACAAGTATTTTAGCTAATAATATAGTGTACCTTTTCTTCAAGAAGTTTGTTTGATGCAGGGAAGCAGGCCCAGAAGTGCCGGAGCAGTTCACAGAGGGCTGAGTAGGACTGCTTTAATTCCTGCTGTACATCATCCGGGACCATCTCTGCAGAAATAAGCTGAATTCAGAATTCATTCCTGGCTTGTTCCAAAGAAATTAAAAGATTTAAATATTCATAAGTTAGTTACTTTTTTTCATATTTCAGATTTACATTTTGGGAAATTAAATGGCAATTCAATTTAAATAGATTAATACATACATGCAATTTATATACACATCAGTAACTCAGCAACCATTTATTATAGACTATTCAGTATGTACTGTTACCATAAATATCTTAACATTTTTGTCTACTGCTGTTAAAACTGTTAGTTTGTAAATGATTATAACTAAATGCATGTAAATTGCATGAAATGTTACTGTTAATGAATGATACAAGGCCCTATTAGGGGCAAATAAATGTGGTCCTTCATGCCTCAAAAAAAAGAAGAAGAAATAAATAAATTAAAAGATTCTGCTGTGAAACTAATTTAAACATCTTTTTTTAGTCACAGTTATCCGTATTTGTCAACAGTATTAATTTTGGTGAGTAAACTAATCATTCTTTTTTATTGTGAAGCAAACTTGACTTTATCTTACGGTTGAGCTGTTGCTGTGTGGATCCGTGCATGAGCGCACCCCCTGGTGACAACTCCCCAAGAACCGTAACTGCTGATGAGCCCAGCAGAACCTGGGGAAGACATAGGTAACTGTAATCACTCTACAGGGAGTCTTACATAATACAAACTACACTTGTTAAAACATGTAGTCATATTCCTTTTCAGTAAAATCAATCACATTTTAGCAGAAAAAAATGGTAAATTAAGCTAAAATAAAATAAGACTTACATATAACTGTTATAGATTTAAACATTTGATAGTTTTATACTTAAAAGTTAAATAAAAATTCAATGCTGAGTAAAAATGTCTTATAAAATTCATTTCAGGAAGCTAAGACATAGGGCTGTAATACATAATGTGTTAATTGTTAATATTCAAACTATAAACAATGTTTCAAAAGGTGAAATTTTCAGAAAATGAATCATACATGAGTGAGGTTTGGATTCCATGAGTCAATTTCCGCAGATACAGTGTTGTTTGCTGAGATGAGATCCTCACTGGAAGTATATCGGGATGATGTGATAGGCGTAGGCCCGTGGAGGTAGCGCTCCATGCGTGACAACCGCATATTCACAGTCTTACGACATTCTGTCACTTCTAGGTCATTAAACTGAAGTTTTTCTCGAATTCGGGCCTGCAAATAGCTCTTTGTTGTTACTTTTCTTACATACAATATCTATTTCAATTAATTGGCAGAAAACAAAAATATTAAAAACATTGATATTGTATTTTGCTATTAAATCTATAACTTGAATGATGATATGAATTAAAAAAAATCTTATACAGAAGAGCACAAAAAACAACATTACAAGAAGATCTTAACCTTTTTTGGTGTGTTTTCATGAGAGTGACTTGTCTCTCCATTCATTTGTGTGGCTGCAAGACTCCCATTGGCAGGCCTTGCTGCTCCATTCTGGCTTGATGCTAAAAATTCCCACTCATTTCTTAATACAACAGTTACTTTTTTTTAATTAAATGGAAGTGAAGTCAATTTCTATTTCAGTAAAACATAAAAAGGGACTGCCCATACAACTAAAGTATAAACACATCTTCAAGCCAGAGTAGTCCAAATTGTTACTGATATCATCGATATGAGCAGTATTCATATTGATATTTCAAATGAATTTCAAGTTGAGGCAACATTGCAGGTATTGCATGATGGTGCCATTGACAACCAAGGCTATGACATTTCCTTTATTCCTTCACTTTTTTCTTCGCAAACAGACCAGTTGATATACGATAGGTTTCAAATTACCATTGGCAGCTAATTGCTTCCAAAAACAGCTACACATTTTGTTAAGTATTTACTTTTATCATAGCAGCACATTGGAATCAAAGCATTAAACATCATAATCTTCAAATGTAAATACAATTCTACAATTCATACCAGTTGTAGCCTGGCTGCCGGCCTGTTCACAGGCCTTGAGGACCATAGTGGAATGGTGGTTGAAACGGCGTATCATCGTCATGTTGGCTGAGCTGGCAGAGCCTCCCCTGTCTTCGCCTATCCCACCTCCATAACCCTGACACAGAAGCATGCATGGTAACAGTGAAAATACTTCATGTACTTTGCTAAACCAACATATCCCGAATATTACTTTTAAAATAAGACATTAGTATTCTTTAAATTGGATCCAAGTCTACAGAAGTAAAGATTCATGCATATCAATTAAATAAATTAATTAAACATTTGATAAATAATAAAGTTTTAACCAACAGAGGTTGTGAAAATCAAATCTAATTCGAGTTTTATCAATAACCTGTGATGAAAATGCCTCAAATAATATTACTTATACATCTGACAGTCAGAAGTCATATGTATACTAATATGCTAACATCTCCTATATTTCCATCTTTGAGGGAAGAAATATCCAGCAACGGGTCTGTATTTCTCTTTTGAACCTCCATTTTGATTTCTGAAAGTGAATATTAATAACATTAATGAACAAATAAAAATGCTTTAAATTAAACAAAGAAATGATCTTAGCAATACTATTTAACCTGTGTTTCCCCAAGGATTTATTTAAGTGCTGTTAAGCTGAATTGGGTGTACTAGGGAGGGGTATCACCCCCTTCATTCACAGATGGTGCAATTCAAGATCTTTTAAGGTCATAAAGTTTAAGTAAACCACACTCAAAATGATAAGATAAATCAATACATGCCAAGTCAATAAGATTTATTTTTCTAATAACGGATTTATAGTTAACTTAATAATTCTTACAAAATATGGACGTATGCAGGTGAAACAAAATCTAAACATGTTGTCATAATGAGTCAACGTCAACAAATCAGTAAACACACATGACCACTTGATTTTTGAATTCACAAGTTACACAGAAAGTCATGATTATCGCCTGGAGTCCACTGATCACAGCCACGTCTTAATCAAACTTCTCCACGTGATTTTCTGAATTTCATTTAAAGGTGAAAAAAATAAACCTAAACTTAAAATTAATAAAAAAGATCAGCAGACAAACTATTTAAATCTACATTATTTGATTTAAATTAATACAGCAGTTTCAAATGTTTCAAAAGTTTGCGCTAATTAATTGATAAAAACCCCAACTGAACGGATCACCACTAATTAATTGGCTAACACCTCATCAGTGAAGCACAAACTTAACAGTCTTCCCGATCAGGTCCAAGGTTTATTGCATAACTTTATTGACATGTCACGTCCCTGGACTAGGCATGTCAGATTAATTTAGGCATGTTAGGAATCAAGCACCGATTGTGAAGGGATGTTGGTACCAACACCCGATAAGATCCTTGAGGAAATACTGTATTTAACTTTCATCAATATTTTAAAACCGCAGCAATATAACTTACAATGTACATCAGTATCAGGCAGGCATTTTACTTGAGATTGAAGTTTATGTAGTTACAACAAATATAATTTCGTAATCTTTGATCATTCTAAGCATTCGCAATTTTGATAATCAGCAAGAACTATAATTGCTATACATGTATCTTATATCATAAGATTTACAATCTTGTAATTCTTAAATATTCACAAATTCTACAACATACCGTCCTCATCTTTCTTGGCGCAGTCTGAGAAGAGGTCCTTGCTGGTATGTGCAATGCGGTCTCTGTGGAAATAGTGTGACTGGAAGAACCTTGTCCAGAACTCACTCTCCGACATCTCATGTGGGACGTACTCTGCATGCTTCTTTTTTACTGAGATAAAGAAACAAACATTACTTAGAACAATGTCCTATTGCATACATATATTATTTTAATATTTCCAGAAAACAGCTGGATGATAGTTTAAACATGAGCACCCCATGGCCAATGTATTTGTTGCTGTTTTTTTCAGTTGAAGATATTGTTCATAATTTGAGAATTATTTAAGCCAGTGTAATGAGCCTTGCTCTATATATGCATATTGTCTTTGGCCATTTGTGTACCAAGTTGCATTCAAATATCTGGGAACATTTTTGAGTGATGGCCAAAGTTCAAGGTTTTTTCACGAAGATGCCAATGAAATCAAGGCTGAACTTCACCTGTACTTTTTAAGTTAAAAAAGGGATGAGCTTAAAATTTGGTCAAACAATTCCAAAGCAGAGAAAGAAACCAAGCATCATTTAAGTAATATGAGAGCATAAAAGATAACAATTTAAATTTCAAATTCCATGAGCTCTATAATGATTAAGCTAAGCAACTTTCATATTCTTAATATGTGTACATGTTAAAAGCTATAATTTCTATTACTAGACTTGAAGTATATTAAAGGGTCACATGGCCTTCCCTACCTACCCATTGGATAAGTTCTGAAGATGGACTCTATGATGTCAGCCGTGAGGTTATACTTGAGCCCATTACAGCCATCTGTCTCTGGTTTAATGTCAGCCTGTAAAATACAATTTAAAATGGCACACTTGTAAAAAATTGTTTTACTCATTAATTCACCGGCTTTGGCCAAAATCTTGCACAAATTGTAAACCGTTTACTACTTTTCGGTTTGAGTCATTGGTCTGATAACCCATCCATGACAGAGAATTCTTTTCTGGGAAACAGACACCTTAGTACTGCCCATACTTGAAGCTTGTCACGAAAACAATTTAAAGATTTTTTATGACAAATGATAACTGTCAGATAACGTTTTGTCCAGCTGTTTTATATTTTCTTACTAAAAATGCAGCTGATACTCCAGTTGTTTGGTTCTGTTCCACTTTCTCTTTCGCACTGTATTTCTGAAAATAAAAAATGAACAAATATCACTCTCTTTTGACTTTTGTTACTGCCCTGTCTTAACTATAGAACACATTACATGTCTAAAGGAATGCAGTGTGACTGAGAAATGCTAAATAAGTTAATAGGCCTCAAAGGAACATCAAATAAGACTGTCTTAAGTACTTGAATAAAACAACACATAAAACAACAGTGCATACAAGAATATCAAGAGTTGAAATTTTATTACATGTATTACGGTAATTCATGAAGTATATTTTTTGAAAACATCAGTTACAGTATTCCACATACAAAACAGAGTACAAAATATCTAGTTAAAATGCATGAGTGAAATCACTTCTTTGACATTCATTATAACAAACTTTTCAATGTAACTTACAGCTGCCTGTGTGGCCAATAATAACAGACACTTTTCAATGCCACTTACAGGTGCCTGTGTTTCCATTTAAACAGACATCTTTCAATGCTACTTACAGGTGTCTGTGTGGCCAATAATAACAGACACTTTTCAATGCCAGAAACAGGTGCCTATGTGGCCAATAATAACAGACACTATTCAGTGCCACTAACAGATGCCTGTGTGGCCAATAATAACAGACACTCTTCAATGCCACTAACAGGTGTCTGTGGGACCAATAATAACAGACATCTTTCAATGCCAGAAACAGGTGCCTGTTTGGTCAATAATAACAGACACTATTCAGTGCCACTAACAGGTGCTTGTGTGGCCAATTATAACAGACATTTTTATTGCCACTCACAGGTGCCGGTGTGGCCAAAAATTACAGCCACTCTTCAATGCCACTTACAGGTGTCTGTGTGGTCAATAATAACAGACATCTTTCAATGCCAGTTACAGGTGCCTGTGGGGCCAATAATAACAGACATCTTTCAATGCCACTTACAGGTTCCTGTGGGGCCAATAATAACAAACATCTTTCAATGCCACTTACAGGTGCCTGTGGGGCCTATAATAACAGACATCTTTCAATGCCACTTACAGGTGTCTGTGTGGCCAATAATAACAGACATCTTTCAATGCCACTTACAGGTGTCTGTGTGGTCAATAATAATAGATATCTTTCAATGCCACTTACAGGTGTCTGTGTGGTCAATAATAACAGACACTTTTCAATGCCAAAAACAGGTGCCTGTGTGGCCAATAATAACAGACACTCTTCAATGCCACTTTCAGGTGCCAGTGTGGCCAATTATAACAGACACTCTTTAATACCACTTACAGGTGCCTGTGTGGCCAATAATAACAGACACTCTTCAATACCACTTACAGGTGCCTGTGTGGCCAATAATAACAGACACTCTTCAATAGCACTTACAGGTGCCAGTGTGGCCAATTATAACAGACATTCTTCAATACCACTTACAGGTGCCTGTGTGGCCAATAATAATGTACACTTTTCAATGTCATTTGCAAGTGTCAGTGTGGCCAATTATATCAATTTAGTGTTACTTACAGGTGCCTGTGTGGCCCAGAACTCCTCGGCAGTGATCACCTGGGAAACCACCAGGTCCTTGTACAGCTGGAACAACTCTGGGTTCTCCTGTAACAGTCTAAAATGAAACAAAAAGTAAAAATGCTAGATACGCATTATCAAGCATTTACCTTGCAACAACTTCATATTACTCATAGAACTGTAAAGATATGTTTATTAATGCATCACAAACACTTTTCCACTTGTTCACAATATTAAAGATCAAAGGAATAAAAAAGGTCTTGCCTCTCATCATTAATCTTATAAGTAGTCTTGTACAACTACTTTCTTGAATCAAGCTAACAATAAAATCCATATTAATATAATGGTATCAATAAAAAGACAAAAATAGCCTTTTTGTCAACAAATATCATCTGACAACTTTCTATATCAACAGGCAACTTTGTACTAGACATATGGGTTTTTTTGCAGCATACAAACAAAATATCTGTTACATAACCTATTCTTTTCTTCAAGTTCATTGCTTAGTTTGCGCCTGAATTTGGGGAGGAGCTGTTGCAGGAGTTCCTTTACGCTGTCCCTGTCTGCAACCTGGGCTGCCCGGCCCTTCGGGTTGTTAAGCTGAAAAGTATTCGCCCCGCCATCATGCATCACCAGCTGCAGCTGAACCTTCTCCTTTGTGTCCGGGGATATCTTCTGTGCTGATCAAACAATTCATCCCCATTATTTTATGAATTTAAACTTTAAAGAGAAAGCAAAATGCCTAATTCAGTAGAAGATTGTATTAAAACAAATTCATGCATTAAAATTGTTTTATTTCAATGAAAGCTTTTGTTTTAATAGAAGATTTAAATACGTTCGCAAGACTTCAAACTTCAGTTCTTTACTGTATAACAGGCAATGATGATGATAATGGCAAGAAATAAAACAAGAGCTGTCATAGGACAATGCTCGACTATATGCTGGTTTGTATTAAAAAATTAATACAATAATGATGCAATATGTTCCTGTTAAAAGCTTTAAAGTAAAAAAGAAACCCCCTATTGTGACAAAATCAAAAATGATTGTCAGAAGAACTTCAGCCTTTTTTGTGAAATTCAGTTTTAACTGTTTTATCTATTTTTAGTAATAGTGACCTTGTCCCTAGGGGCTCCAAACGCAATCCCATGGCAGTCATCCATAACCTTTTCCTACATACCAAGTTCGGTCATAATATGTCAAGCCTAACAGTTATCTCATTTAAGTAACAGTTACATTGACCCTAGGGCCCCAAAAGCATTCCCATGAAAGGTCCCCATAAACTCTCCCTATATACCAAGTGGTCACAATATTTCAACCCTTACTTAGGTTATTCAGTACAAACCATTTTTCTATTTTTAGTAAAAGTTACCTTGACCTTGACCATGGCTCTCAGACCCCAAACACAATCCCATGAAAGGTCTCTATAAACTCATCCTATGTACCAAGTCTGATCGCAATATGTCAACCCTTACTAAAGTTTATATTCAGTACCAACCATTTTTCTATTTATTGTAACACCTTGACCTTGATCCTAGGGGCCTCACTGCAATCCCATGAAAGGTCTCTATAAACTCATCCTATATACCAAGTTTGATGGCAATATGTCAACCCTTACTAAAGTTTATATTCAGTGCCAACCATTTTTCTATTTATTGTAACACCTTGACCTTGATCCTAGGGGCCTCACTGCAATCCCATGAAAGGTCTCTATAAACTCATCCTATATACCAAGTTTGATGGCAATATGTCAACCTTTACTAAAGTTTATATTCAGTACCATTTTTCTATTTATTGTAAAAACTTGACCTTGATCCTAGGGGCCCAACCGCAATCCCATGAAAGATCTCCATAAACTATTCCTATATACCAAGTTAATATCGCATATGTCAAAACTAACAAAAATTATTCAATACCATAGGTAAGTTTGACCCTGCTCTCCCACCGTCATTCTTTAAACCAGGTTTTACTTGTTAAAAATATAAAAATGTACCTTTCAAAAGCAATAAAATTTGGTTTACAGTTGAGTAATGTAACCTAATTGTAAGACGGTCGTCAATAATTGTTCCTAAGTCAGTAAGGGGCCATAATTTGTACTTAGGATAATATGGAGTAATGTAACCTCATTGTGTGATGGTCCTGAACAACTAAACAAGTGAATTGATAGAAGGGTATTGGAGTTATAAATGTCAACTTGCCCTAAAACTTGAACAGGACTCCAACGCCGACACTGACACTGAGGCTAGTAGTAAAGCCTCCTTATTCTTCAAATAGTTGAGCTAAAAAGCCTCCATAATCTTTTCATATATTTCCACTTATAAATACCTTTGATATCAGCATAAGCATGGCTATACGTGAAGCTTTGTTTGCTGGCCTGCATCCAGGCCAGTCTCTCTCCCATCATATAGAGCACGCCATCAACCTTCTTGTTTTTAACATGGTTCACAATCAGCAGCACCTCCTCCGACTGACGGGACATTGTTGTTCAAAGAAAGCACCTGTAATTGAGAATGTAGGATAACATAACCTAATCGTACCATAAGTTGTTATTCTAGAATCTTGGAGAAGAAGCATGACAAATCACGGATGAATTATTCTCAGTTTCACTTGAAAGCTAAATCTTGTCTTAATGCACATACACTGTCACTCACAGAGTGAGATTTTGTCCGAAATGAAATATTCCGATTACGAATCAAGTACAACTGGAATATTGACAACATATGATGACAAGAGTCTTATTGGTGAGTTTATCTACGTGTTGCATGTCTGTAAAACTATTTAATATGCATCCAGACACATCATAATCTACCAATTGCTGTACAGAAAATAAAATTGTGAGATTCTTGGTGATTCTCGACACAACCGCTGCGGTGAACGTATCAAATATAACTAAGGAAATTCATCCTATATTAGATATTTAATTCATTTCGGTCCATTTTTTTTTTAAAGAAACCTTGAGAAAAAGATGGCTTCGGTTAACATTAACCATACAAAGGATTTATTTCTTTTGTGCATGTCAGTGATGTACCTTTGTGCATTTTCGTCTCTATTCGTCCAAATACCAGGTATATTATAAATATCACATATTTTCGCGACACGACTGTGTAACCTCTTACCGCCTTCCACCCTCACGCTGTGTACGGACTAGTCCTTCATTTTCCACCACCATCCTACGTTAATATTTGACTTTTGACAAAGTATGCGAAGCAAATAATGGGATTTTTTTGTGTTTCTTCGTACCATAAACTCCCCTCTCATGTCCCCTGTACTCCTCAAAAAGTCTCTGAATACTGCATTCAAATTAGCATTTCAGAATTTGTGCAATCATTCCTATTTGCATAAGTTATTCCTGTGCAGCAATTTCACTGACATCTTAGGATATTATCTTTAAAATTAAAAGAAGTATAGTGACTTAAAAGTAGTTACCCAAAAAACAAGTCACATTGAGCATTACAGGATTTGAATTAAATTCAACTGCAATAAAAACTGATTTTGAAAATAAAACATGTTTGAGTATGGAGTTGACAATAGTTTAACATGTCTTTAAATATATAAAAAAGTTTTGCACTTGTTTTTGGTTGAAAGTCAAAATAGATAAATAGATAGATATCATTATGTCGTTTTTTGTATCTGAAAATTGTTATAAAAGGAAAATGTTTTTGAAATGAAATTATGTGCAGAAGGGGTTATAACTCATTATATTTGGTGGAAATACGCTAAAGAATTGTGATGTATGCTAAAGAAACGGTCCGACATCTTGATTCTTTGTTCATTTACAGAGCATTATTATGACTGCCAATTCATTCCTGTACCTGTTTAAACTATTACCCATGTAAATAGACACAACATTTTTTGTTAATTGTCATTTTATTGGTAGATTCTTCAGTCATTGCTTTAACTGCTTGCCTTATCCTGGACACTTTCAAAGTTTTTGAAGTTTCTTTTTACATAACTATATAAAATATAATCATCTTGATAGTTTTAACTTAATCCAGGAAATTATTTTGACTCCTCTTTCACATTTCCCCCATGTCACTTGTGTATTGACTCCTCAACCGGGAAGATTTAAATGCCTTTTCATATGCAAAAATATATATCTAGTTGAATGATATGTTTAAATTATTTTTGCTGTTCTTTATGATGAATTTGTTTTAAAAGTTATAAAGTTAAATTATGTTGAATTTTGTCGTGTAATTATCAGGTGTCCGATTATTTAGGACCAGAATTAAGCATTTCCCCAGGAACGGAAAAGGATGTGTTATATGAAGTGCCACTTTTTTAGTTTTTTAGATTTTAAATATATAATATATAAGGTTAGCCAACATTATTTGTGTCTTGGCTATGTAATAGTTAGATGATATGAATTAAAATCTTAATAATAAAGAATGGGCAGAGTAAGTCTAGCGAACAAGCCCTTCTTTACCATGGTCCATAATTATTCATGCATGGGCAATGATTTTTTTCTGAATTCAGATGAATTGCATCTCATGCATTCTTATTTTCTTACAGGATTATATGGAGATAAAGGTATTCTTCCTGCAAAGTTGGTCGTAAAAAGTGGTAAGTTTTGACTTTTAAGATAAAATTGTTCTGCATAAAAACTTTGGTAAACTGTTGATGTATTTGATGTCATAGCATAACTATTTTTAGCTCAACTTTTCAAGAATAAGAAGTGCTATTCGTCAAGTTTTTCTGCATGTTGGGATTTTGAGTCATATCTCAAAAACTGTTAATTGATTGAATTGATATTCCACCCAAGTCTTGACTATTCAGCGCCATCAGAAAATTAAGTTAGATCACTCTATTATATCATTCACAATACCAATTATTGCCAGTGATTGACTTTGAAAGTTTTAAGTTTTTCAGCAAATTAGGACTTCTGGTCATAATGTTCTGTATTTCAAAAATGGTTTAAGCAATTGACATAACACTTCACCATAGTGTTTAAGGCCATCATAAGTTGAGTCATCTATCATATCCTTCTGTATTATTGTAAACACTTATTGACCCTCAATAAGGCCTCAATACGACTTATGGCCTCTGATTGAGTTTTGGCAAGTTGTGAATTTTGCTCATGCCTAAATAAATGGCATAATACTTCATATTAGCGATTAATGCCACATCAGAAAATAAAGTAAGATAACTCAAACATAACTATATACAATCTTCAATACAAGTTATGTCTCCTGATTGATATAGAGTTTGGTTTACCCCCCCACCTCCCCCCCAGCAAATTTGGATGTTATGGTCACTTAATTTATTTGGTACATAATACATCATCTAAGTGTTCAAGGCCATCTGAATAACTAAGTTAGATAACTCTATGTGATCCTCAATACAAGTTATGGCCCCTGTTTTTTTACTTAGACAAGTCATTCGTCAAGTCATGAGTAAGACAACATATAGACAAGACAACATATAGACAAGGTAATGTTACAGTCAAGCCTGCTGCATATAGACAGAGCACTATTGAATTTATTCAGTTTATTTACAACTTTGATGCACATATTTCATTAGTCATGTATGGTAATTGGTAATGGGCTTCATAGGCAAGTGTAATAGCCGATAGTCTTACCGATCGCTCATGTTCATTTACATAGTCAATATTACCAGGTTTAATTTTATGTTTAGTGTATAAAACACTCATGTTTTCGCCCTGAGAGCTACTAGGTTCTGTGGCAATGAATTTTTCTTCAGTCACTAAACTTTTATTGGTAACCTATGTTTTGAGTGGAATTAACTAAAATTTATCATTGTCCATAAGTATTTTACATACAATGTACCCAAAAATTATTATCTAATCTTTCTACCCAGAGGCAAACAGCTGGGATGAGTTGCTTGAAGGTCAGCCCACCCTGCTCAAGCTGACCCCTAAACTTGGACTGACAGCAGAGCAGGGTATGGACCTGCTGTGTGCCACGGGGCTGGCCCTCTCCTTCCTTTGTGTCATCTGCAAGGCCATGAGGGACACTGTCTCCTTCATTCTCCTCTGGATGCTCTACTTCTCCCTTTACCAGGTAGGATTTATGTATATTTGAAATTTTGGATGATATCTCGAGACGCTGCGTCCTCCACCTATGTATTGCTTTTTACGGATTTTATAATTTGAGGCTCTCAAAGGGACTTTAATAAAAGCACACTTCTATATTGAAATGTACAGAATCCGGGTATCAATATTTTTTATACAAATATAAAATAAATGTCACAATCATTTTACTGTGCAATGAAAATATTGTGATGCTTGGTTAAAATATTGTTAGATGACTTTTTTACACAAAAACATTTCATGATATATATGAAATTTTAGTATATTTCCTATTTGATAAAGTTGCATGCCATGAAATTTAATATATTTCAGGTTGGACAGACATTCCTGTGGTTCCAGTGGTATGGTTTCTTTCTATTTTGGTAGAATTTCAAAGTATAACCTCATACTTTTTTAAGAAATAAATATCTCTTTAACTCTGTTCTAAGTCTGATTTAAGAATTTGGAATAAAAACATAACATTTTATGAGCTAGATGTTTGAACAGAACAGTTATTATTGGCTTTATTGCAGGGACATCTTGCTCCTGGAGGCAGGTTTTCTGACCATCTTGGTGGCCCCGTTCAATGTGCAGATGCCTATACGTCGTTTCCGTGTGGCCCAGTACCACCAACATGACACGATCACCCTCTGGCTGGTCCGCTGGCTGCTATTCAGGCTCATGTTTTCTTCAGGGATTGTCAAGCTTACCAGCCGTTGTCCAACATGGTGGAAACTCACAGGTACAATGGCGGCTAACAATTATATCCTTCTGTATTATTGTAAAACCTACATGGTGTGTATTCGGTGTGTATTCAGTGATAGCATATTGCAAAAAGGCTTAGTTTGTGTGTTTTTCCTGAAAGTTAAAGTTGATATCCATAATAAAGGATAAATGTTTTTCTATGATTTTACTCCAGCCCAAATTTCTCAAAACTCCTTAATTCTCTTAATTCTCTCTTAAGGATTAAGATAAGGGCACTATATTTTTTATAATTTGTGTTATATCTTATTTTCTAAGATTTTTAGACTTTAAATAGGTATTTGCCATATGATAGTCACAATAAACCATTTTTCATTCATCAAAATCCAATTTAAGTATGTATTTCAGCTTATTGAAATAAGTTACTTATGCCTGTTAACCTTGATAAGTTTTGAGAAAATGGGGCCAAATTTCCCCAAATTTTGTCGTATATTCATATGATATTCTCTTCTTTTTCAGCTCTTAATTGGCATTTTGAATCTCAGGTAGGTAATAAGTGCTCAATCCCATTATCCTTTTGTTCTAGTGAAGTATTATTTCTTGAAAGGTATTATGAATTTGATCAAGAATTAAACTTGATGCAACACAGAATAGATTATACATACACTTAAGTGCATAGTTGCCCACACAAAGATGTTCACTAACATCTGTTTCAGTGTATCCCGACACCACTGGCATGGTATTACCACCACTTGCCAGACTGGTTTCTTCAGCTGTCCGTTGTGGCGACTTATGTTATCGAGATTGCTGTTCCGTTCTTGTTCTTCATTCCCGTCAGGTCCTTACGCCTCTTCTCATTCTGGGCGCAGGTGAGATATTGTGTTGACAGTTGCAGCAAGATATGTAAATAATTACAGTCTGCTAATTATGTAATTAATTAAAATGTCATTTCAGGCTTAGCAACTTGTCAATTCTGATTCTGAATGAGAATTTGGGAATTGCAATATTTTCATAGATTGTAGATGAATGAATTTGTGTATTTTTTCCATAAAGGAAGTCATTACTGATCTTGATTCTATATTCTGCTTGGTATTTGTTAAGGTTTTGAAGCCTTAACTTAATAGAGTCCACTGCAATATCACTTGAGTACAATCCAGCTCAAGTTCTGGAAGTCTCGGTCTCAGGTTATTTTGTAGAATGTTAATGAACACACATGCAATGATAGCTTACGTTTTAACTCAGCTGTTCATGGTGTCAAACCTGTCCTGTTAATTCGACTTAGAAACAGTTTATGAAGTTAAATCCAATAGAAACATTTCTAGGTGTTGAGTGGGAAAAAATCTTGGGTAAAATTATATTATGCGTAATAAAAAGATGAATTAAAATTTAACAGATTACATAGACTTTGGGGGATTCTGAATCTAAACTAGTGTTTCAGTTTAGAATATCAGTGCCATTTTTTCTAAGCAATTTGAGACAGAATTTCCCCCTTCCCAATGCTAAACCATATTTTTCCCCCAAATGTGAAATTAAAATTCAAAATTTGGACCCCGTAAACCAGTTTTGTATGGAATATTTTATGTTTTCTTTAGGAAACAAATTTTACTACATTTATAAAGTATTTTCTGTTTATTTTTAGCTGGATTTTCATTGAAAAATTGGAGGTTATTGAATGGCAAAAAAACGGGCAGGCAGACAGTTGTACGGGCGGGCAGGTGGCGGGTGTTAACAAATCTGGTTTAAAGTTTTTAATTTGTCTTAAAGTCATTAATTCTTATCCAGTTGTTATGTAACTTTGACAGAATACTTGTCCACATGTTGTCTTGAACATTTGTGTAAATGGGTCACCTCAGGTCTAAAACAAGGTCACTAGGTCAAAGGAAATATTTTCCCCATGTCATGAATTCGATTTTTTTCATGAAACTACAGCTTTTTTTCTGCACGATATCTTAGTCTTAAAGTATAATATAATTTTAGCCAAAAAAAAAGTTTGTTCTGTAAATTCTCCAATTTTAATGGCATATGGTTAATTTACATACATTCACACACGCATACACACATGCTTTCACACTGGCACACACACCATTGACCCATCAGCATCACAGTAAATGATTGTAATTTCAGGATCTTCATATTTTGCTTCTTTGGTGTGTTTGCCTGGGTCAAAAACTAGGTCTCTGGGACTTACTTTTTTGGAAATTTGATGAATTTATATATAATGTTCATTTTTCCTTACACAAATGGAAATGTTTCTGTTGATCTTCTTGAAATTTGAACAGGTTATTTGTATGAACAATATCCCTGATATATATGGGTCTTCACAGTTAAAAACTAGGTCACTTGTCAAATCTTAGGTTTGCAATATTGCATCGCCAACAAAAAATCCAGCTTAAATGCAGCGTTGCTGCAATGGGGACTTGTTAAAATCGTTCTTGTTCATTTCTTGGCACATTTGGAATTTCCAATTTAAATCAGACTAAATTTTGTTACCAGTTTCATAACAGCTTTTTTTCTAGCTTGTCCATTGTCATTGTCTTGGGAGTCATTTCTGTTTTCTCTGTCTATTAATCTAGGCCATGACACCAAAAACGTTCAAGATATTCAAATGAAACTTGGTATTGGTTCACCAAACTACTAAATAGTAAAATAAAATTACATGATAACTAGTTTAAGTAAGGACTTGTTTTTGAATGCATGGCAAAATTGTCCTGCTTTTCAAGAGCTGTTAGTAAAAAGAAATTGCATGAGTGTACACATTTTAATATCACAGTCTTTGCAAACATGCATATATGAACATTTTATAGAAATAAATATTCTTCAAATAAATAGGATATTATAAAATTATGTTAATGTATAATCAGTGTAAATATATAGTTAAAAAACAATCTTTGTATGAATGACATTTGAATGAACAACATTGAACAAATAATGCAATAATCACAGCTAGTTTTGCAACAACTGTTTAAAGGAACATATCGACAGCACTAAAAGCCACTCTGCAATAACAAACATAAAGCTTTATGCATTTGGCCACAGCAAAAGTAACCACACCATATAACACTGTATAGTTCATTTGGCAACTACTGTATGTCAGATTTGTAAAGACCTTATTTGCTGAACTGTACTGACTTCAGAGCAAACTGAAGAGCAGAAAGGCTCCAGACTTCCTCACACGCTTGAATAGTCCACACTAGGCCTGGTGTCCTGCACATAATATCAGTGATCTCCCTTGTCAGCTCTTTCAGCAGATTTGTTGCCCCTGATTCATTGCTCTTCTCAGTGACAATAGCAAGGTTCAGTTCTGTTTCAGTATACTTGGACAGTGGAATATCACCAGAGTCAGTTTCCATATCTGAAGCCTGGGTTTCACCTCGCATTGTAATCTTGAAGATTTCAGTTTTGGTTGTTCCAAGCACAGCATCTTTCCAGTCAAGTCTAGCTGTCACATGTATTTGTAGTGTTGACAAAATCTTCTCAAACAGACCAGCAGGTAATCCCAAAGGCATTATGTAGGATACTGATATGGTATGGTGATCATGTATCCTGGTGAGACCTTCATTCCAGTGTTCAGTCAAGTCATTCCCTGCTTTATCCTGGTTGTACCAGGGAAGGACAATGATTGGGTAGCTATACAGCAGGCCCTTTGGCATTCCAGGCTCGGGAATGGAATAGCAAATATCAAGATTGGGAACCATTTCTAGCAGATCATTGAAGTGGTCATAGTCCAGCTCTTCAAAGAACCAGAAACAGTTCATCAGTGGTCGAGATATTTGGCCATTAGTAAGAAACAGTTCTTTAGCTTTCTGGAAATCATCCTCACTAAACATCCCTTTACTGAGAAAGACTTTGTTGTCTTCAAAGCTGAGAAATTCATCAATGTCATGCCTGAACATGGATGAAATGAGACGAATCAGTATCCTAGGTTTGTGGAACACTGTCTTGGCTAGTACTGGAACCTCCCTGCACCACACAATCTCTCCACTATCACAAAGGTACTGCAAACAATCTTGAAGCTCATCAAGTTTCATCTCTTCACCTTTTGCCATCATCTCAACCCTCTTCCAGGGTACAGAATAGCCGTTGTATTGCTTCAAAGTAATTTTAAACTTGTTCCATACTGGTGGTATAGATCTTTGAGCATTTGGAAACAGCTTCTTGTCTATGGTCATGAGTTCAAGACTTTCGATGAAGCTTTTCACTCCATAAAGTCCTTCATTGCTACTGACCAAGGAGATTTCAGGCATGATGCGTAGTGGGTGAAGTAGCAGGTTCTCTACCTTTTTCCTCTGGACTTGAAGGTGCTTTATGTATTGGGCAGGCTTCTTTGTTAAGGATGAGCTCTGGAGTTTCTCATCAAGATCTTCTAATTCATGTTTCAGAGATTCTGTGTATGTCTGCATTTGTCTCATGACATTGGTTTTCACTAACTCTTGCACAGATTTTGATTGGCTAACAATGCCGCTGCATCTGCTGAGGGATGTGGTACCAGGTCTTGAGTCTTCATTCTGACCATGTTCAGGGTGGGGTGTCGTGCTTACAGGTGTGCGGACTGACCTTCCTGACTGAATTGACCGTTCTGACTGGCTGGACTTGGCTGAGTGAAGTGACATTCTAGATCTCCTTGGTGATACACCTGACCTTGATGAACCTGACCTTGAAGGTACTTCTGAGAGGTTTCCATTCTCATCTTCAACTGCGTATTCTTCATAGCTGTCAAGATGAGTGCCAACAATTTTGACCACCACTCCCGGCATATAAGTGTTCAGAAATTCCAACCACTTTCCAAGAGCTGTGTAATGGGTATTAGTGCTGTATGTTCCATGATTGTATACAAGAACAACCATAGCATTGGAGTCAACAAACATTGGATAGATCATGGTGTAGGCTTTGTCACCTCCGAAATCATTCAGCATAAAGTCAACGTTATTTTCAGTTTTCATCTTGGTTTGTTGCAGAGCTCTTGTTTTGTCTTTCTCTCCTTTTGTCATCAGAGATTTTCTATGAACCAGTCCATTGATCAGACTGGTTTTCCCACTTCCGCTCTCACCAAAGAAGAGAAGCTTTAGTCTCTGCAAATTCTCTGTTTTAATGATGGCCAGCTTCTTAAGATACTCAAATATTTTTTCTGGCTTTTCAGTTTTCCAGATCTCTGGTGGAGGCGTATGGATGGGATTTTTGTACAGCCAGAGACCATACTTTGAAAGCCGCTGAAAGCTATGTGCAGCTGCAAGTTTTTTCAGTTGATGCATCTTCATTGGCAGAGCAGTGATTCTGTTTTCTGTGATGTCAAGAGTTTCCAAATTTTCTAGGTTGCAAAGTTCATCAGGCAGGCTGCTCAGTTCATTCTTTTCAGCCAACAGTGTTCTTAGCATTTTTAGTCCCCCAATAGCATTTGGCATGTAGCGTACTCTATTGTTTGATATGTTCAGTTCTTCTAGGTTAACTAGGTCTTTGATTTTTTGTGGGATTCTCTCAATGTGATTATTAGCAAGTCGAAGGACAACTAGACTTGTAACTCTAGAAATTTCTTCCGGTAGTTGCTGAAGAAGATTGTTCGACATGTCCAGGATTGTGAGGTGATTTAGATTAAATAAACTAGGTGGCACTTTACTGAGAAAGTTCTTGCATAGATAAAACTCTTTAAGCGAAAATGTAGAAAGTTCAGGTATAGTGTTGATCTTAGTGTTTTCTAAGTCCAGCACTTCAAGAGTTGCAAGTTCAAACACCACAAGAGGAATATGTTCTGAGGTGAGTTTCCCTTTGCGTAGAAGCTCTTCCGACTCCTGGAAGGAGTCCACTTGGGCACAGAAACTGCGATAGTTGATGGCCAAGGTGCGTAGTTTCAACATTTCTGGCAGTGTTTCAGGCAGTGATTCTATAACATTGCCCCAGAGCAATATCTCCTCCAGTTCCTGACAGTAAGCAATCTCCGGGGGCAGAGTTGTGATGTTGGTCTGCTGTAGGTTCAACTTCTGCAGGTTAACTAGCTCACCTATATCAGGTGACAGAATGTTTATCTTGTTCCTGCTAATATCCAGAATTCTGAGTTGTGTCATGGTCCAGATTGCTGGTGGTATGTAGGGCAGGTTGCACTCAGAGATTCTCAGCTCGGTGAGGTTGGTGAGTTCCTTAATTTCTGCTGGCAAGCCACTAAAGTCATTGGGGTTGGTACTTCGGATGCCATTCCTGCTGATGTCCAGCTTAGTCAGTGTGGTCAGTCTACGAATCTCTGGGGGCAGTGACCTCAGGTTGTTGGAGGCCAGGATTAACTCCCCCGTGTCCTTTGCTGAAAATAAATAAAATTTATATTGATGTATAGTATGAAACCTGCCACAGAATAGGATTTTTATTATACCCCCACAAACGAAGTTTGAGGGGGTATATAGGAGTGAGCTTGTCGGTCTGTCTGTCGGTCTGTCGGGGTCCTTCTGTCTGTTGGTCGGTCGGTCTGTCAGTTTTCATGGTTTCCGGACGATAACTCATGAAAGGCTAGACAGATTTGAAATTTTTTTGGTACATAGGTGTAACATCAGAAGATACAGGTCAAGTTCGATATTGGGGCTGGTGTGGCCAAGGTCAAGGTCACTGTTACTAAAAATAGAAAAACGGTTTCCAGACGATAACTCATGAAAGGCTTGACAGATTTGAACAATTTTTGGTACACAGGTGTAACATCAGAACATACAGGTCAAGTTCGATATTGGGGCTGGTGGGGCTAAGGTCAAGGTCACTGTTACTAAAAATAGAAAAACGGTTTCCGGACGATAACTCATGAAAGGCTAGACAGATTTGAACAATTTTTGGTACACAGGTGTAACATCAGAAGATACAGGTCAAGTTTGATATTGGGGCTGGTGGGGTCAAGGTCACTGTTACTAAAAATAGAAAAACGGTTTCCGGACGATAACTCACGAAAGGCCAGACAGATTTGAACAATTTTTGGTACACAGGTGTAACATCAGAAGATACAGGTCAAGTTCGATATTGGGGCTGGTGGGGCCAAGGTCAAGGTCATTGTAACTAAAAATAGAAAAACAGTTTCCGGACGATAACTCATGAAAGGCTTGACAGATTTGAACAATTTTTGGTACACAGGTGTAACATCAGAAGATACAGGTCAAGTTCGATATTGGGGCTGGTGGGGCTAAGGTCAAGGTCACTGTTACTAAAAATAGAAAAACGGTTTCCGGACGATAACTCATGAAAGGCTAGAAAGATTTGAACAATTTTTGGTACACAGGTGTAACATCAGAAGATACAGGTCAAGTTCGATATTGGGGCTGTAGGGGCCAAGGTCAAGGTCATTGTAACTTAAAATAGAAAAACGGTTTCCGGACGATAACTCATGAAAGGCTAGACAGATTTGAACAATTTTTGGTACACAGGTGTAACATCAGAAGATACAGGTCAAGTTTGATATTGTGGCTGGTGGGGCCAAGGTCAAGGTCACTGTTACTAAAAATAGAAAAACGGTTTCCGGACGATAACTCATGAAAGGCTAGTTTTTCTTGTCAGCAGTGTAACTTCTAAATTACTCAACAGATAATGCATGCATGATAAAAGAAGATGCAGTGTGCAGTAACCTTGGAGTTATGGCCTCTTTTCAAACGAATGATTTGCCATTCCTGTGTCCAGGCGGCGTTTGGGGGTATTCGTCACTCCTGTGACAGCTCTAGTTCTATACTACAGTTAGATATTAGTTATGATCTGTCTTTAATATTGGCTCTCTGAGTTTTCCTCACTGTACAAATATTTTAAAAAACAGCAACAAATGTTTTTACTTTTAAAGTGGTTTTATATTTTATTGGCCTATTTGTGTTCTTTTCCATTGCCTTACCTGAATGGAGTATTGGAAAGAATGCTTTGAAACAAATTCTGCAGAAAAATTCAATAAGCCTAATTGATAACTTAAATGTGCAGAAAATTCAATAAGCGTAATTAATATTTAAAATACTGTTCTTTATTGTGTAAATACTTTCTTTTATTTGAATGGCCCTCATTATTTCTAATTTGCTCTGTTTTCTGTTGGATATAAAGGGTAATTGTAATGGCATAAAAAGCATATTGACATTTAGCTGGTAGTTGTCAATAAATAGTTCAGAAGTTTCTATGGGCTTTCTTGTTAATGGTTTAAGAGAATATTTCTTGATATATTGATTGAACATGAAAAAACATTAATATGCACTTAAATTTGCTATGGATGTTTAGTAAGAGTTAAGGTTGATTGAAACCATAAAACATCAGTTACAAACAAGCACACAATAAATGTGTACTTTTCATTTAATTGATTCTTGATGTAAAAAATAACGACTGAAGAGATCCATTAGGGCCAATATATTGAAGAATTTAGGATTACAGCCATAATTATCCCCCGCCTTGAAAAGGCGAGGGGATATAGTAATGGTAGGCACGATTCCGTGTGTCTGTGTGTGCGTGCGTACGTGCGTGCATCCGTCCCATTCATTTCTTTGCATCTCCTCTTACATTTCTCATGCGATTTCTACCAAACTTTCACTGATTGATGATCATAAATTGAAGCAGCGCATATTGTCGGGCTTTTGCGATTCGACCATGTTTGAAAGAGTTATAGCCCTTTGTTTATTTTACATTTAAAATTGGTTTCTTCCCAACTCCTCTTACGTTTTTCATGCGATTTCTACCAAACTTTCACAGATTGATGAGCATAAAGTGAAGCAGCGCCTATTGTTGGGCTTTCCTGATTTGACCATTTTTGAAAGAGTTATTGCGCTTTGCTTATTTTACATTTAAAATTGGTTTCTTCGCAACTCCTCTTACATTTTTCATGCGATTTCTACCAAACTTTCACAGATTGATGAGCATAAAGTGAAGCAGCACCTATTGTTGGGCTTTCCTGATTTGACCATTTTTGAAAGAGTTATTGCGCTTTGCTTATTTTACATTTAAAATTGGTTTCTTCGCAACTCCTCTTACGTTTTTCATGCGATTTCTACCAAACTTTCACAGATTGATGAGCATAAAGTGAAGCAGCGCATATTGTCTGGCTTTCCTGATTTGACCATTTTTGGAAGAGTTATTGCCCTTTGCTTATTTTACATTTAAAATTGGTTTCTTCGCAACTCCTCTTACGTTTTTCATGCGATTTCTACCAAACTTTCACAGATTGATGAGCATAAAGTGAAGCAACGCATAATGTCAGGCTTTCCTGATTTGACCATTTTTGAAAGAGTTATTGCGCTTTGCTTATTTTACATTTAAAATTGGTTTCTTCGATACTCTTCTTAAGTTTTTCATGCGATTTATACCAAACTTTTACAGATTGATGAGCATAAAGTGAAGCAGCGCATATTGTCTGGCTTTCCTGATTTGACCATGTTTGAAAGAGTTATTGCCCTTTGCTTATTTTACATTTAAAATTGGTTTCTTCCCAACTCCTCTAAATTGGTTTCTTCCCAACTCCTCTTACCTTTTTTATGCGATTTGTACCAAACTTTCACAGATTGATGAGCATAAAGTGAAGCAGCGCATATTGTCAGGCTTTCCTGATTTGACCATGTTTGAAAGAGTTATTGCCCTTTGCTTATTTTACATTTAAAATTGGTTTCTTCACAACTCCTCTTACGTTTTTTATGCGATTTATACCAAACTTTTACCGATTGATGATCATAAAGTGAAGCAGCGCATATTGTCTGGCTTTTGCGATGAACATTTTTGAAAGAGTTATTGCCCTTTGCTTACTTTACATTTAAAATTGGTTTCTTCACAACTGGTCTTATGTTTTTCATGCAATTTCTACCAAACTTTCACAGATTGATGAGTATAAAGTGAAGCAGCGCATATTGTCTGGCTTTCCTGATTTGACCATTTTTGAAAGAGTTATTGCCCTTTGCTTATTTTACATTTAAAATTGGTTTCTTCGCAACTCCTCTTATGTTTATGACTACAAAGAGACACAGTGCATATTGTCAGGCTTTTGCAATTTGACCTTTTTTGAAAGAGTTATTGCCCTTTCTTAATTTTATGCATTTCTTATGTTCCTGAGAAACTACCCTTTCCATTTATTGGCTTTTGTTACAAAAAATGTCCCCATGAGGCGGGGGATATAGCTGTCTGTGACCGCTCTTGTTTTTTTTTTTTATTATAAACAGACCCAAACCCTCCACCGAATCAAATCGAATAATTCAAATGCTGAATATACCTCCTACAACTGATAGTGGAAGGACAGTCATTCCTTGGCCTGACATGTCTATAATCTTAAGCCCGTCAGCGGTCAGATCTGGTGATTTGACAACCGTCTTCTTTTTCCCCTTGTCCTTACCGCTGCCTTTCCGCATTGCAGACTGTAAAAATGGGCAATTCAATGAAGTTGAGCTTTCTTTTTTTAAAGTCTGATATAATATAACGTGCTGATTGTTCAGAAATGGTGAATGTTTACAATGTTAATAACGTCATCGTTGTAAATTGTTAATTTTTAAATCTGTATTGCTCTGGAAGTTTATAATATATATGAGCATATCATAAACTATTTCACCTTTAAAAGTTAATAACGATGTCGTTAATCATGTTGTTAACTTAAAAAAAGTTCTGAACAAGATTTAAACAATTTCCAAATGTTAAGTTTAAGAATGTTTTCTGAATGCTTTGAATAACATAGAAATACAATGCAAGGTATCTCCTGCATTCCTCAATTTATTTGAAAAGCAATTGATGTGAAGGAAATAGTCTAAATGTATAAAATATGTGGTAACCTTGAGTTCACCGGGTGTTCCCTTCCTGTGCGGTGACTTGGACTTCCTGCTGGGGCTGGGGCTTGATTTCTTTCCCCCCTTGTTAGGGCTGTTTTCACGGGAACCACTGCCCTTCGACTTCCCTGACCCGGGCTTTTCTGTACCCTGAAAGAAGAAATGTGGAATTTTCAGATTTTGATGATATAATGTTTAGTTATTTTGTTTTATACAAAAAATTCAAGATTTTCTAATTTTATGTTGTTTAGGACATGTAAAACAGATAATATATAAAAAATTTTTATAGATTTTAGATTTATTGATATGATTATTTTTGAATCGATAAATGCGGTATAAATACTCGTATTTGTTTCATTTAAAAATGTAATGAGAGTAAATCATAGAATTTTATTTACCTTTGCATTTGTATTAAATTCCACAACTTTTCCGACAGGCTTAGCAAATCTCGCCTTTTTAAGCATTTTGTTTTGTATCTTTTATCATTGAGATTTTAACATAAATAGAACTTCATGATCAGTATAATAAAAAATTGTTCATTAAATATATAATAATTTTGTGAGATAATTCCACAGTTTTGTCATATTTCTTGATACAGTTTGTATATCACTATGACATGAACAATATTTCCTTATAATGACCAGGTATTGTTCAGATATCCATGTAGAATTATGACAAGTTTATCTCTTGTTTGCAGTGAAGATTAAGCAGAGAGGCCGCTATCAAAAATCGCCAATAATCTGTGTACAAACTCTCAAAAGTTACATTTTTCCTAAATATGACTTCAGTTTACTTTCAAATCTACTTGAAACAAATTAAAGCACACTGGATGTATATTTTGTAGATATGAAATTAATTCCAGATTTTTGTCAGCCTGTTTTTTCGATCCTTGACAACAAGTGTCTGATACATTTGATTGTAGCGAGAGAGCATTCACTTCGATTAAACTGTCTTTTATTTGATCGGAGGTTTTGTATACTGTAGAGCACTATGTTACTATGAAGTGTTTGCATTGTAGGCCGTTTGCATTGTCACAATAGCCACTTAGCCCATAAAACTTTAACAAATTTTGTTGTAACTTTTCCTGATAAAAGTCACTGCAATGTTGATACTTGTGTAAAGAAATAATGATTTTTGTTTCATGTTTCATATAAGTTTGTCACAGTTTAAGATTTCAATCTAATGATTTTGTATTAAGAAGCTTAGGTAGATAAGACCTTATAGTTTGTAAGGCAGGATCAAATTCTGATACCTTTATTATGGGTATAGTTGCATTTGTGTGGTATTATCTCATTGTTGAACTATTATGATATGTTTTGATAGCTAGTGTTAAAACAATAAGATCAGTGTTTTTCATTTAATACACTTATTACCGGTAAGTAACATACAGCATGAAAGATTGACTTCTTACATTGAACTGGCAAGCTTGATCACCCGGACAGCCCTAAGAACAAATCTTTAGGGCTTTAATTTTGAGTAATATTGGATAATAGATAAGAGCTTAATGTTTGACACTGTTTGTCTAAAGATATTATAGACAGGTTTCAAAACACATGTATGTGTACTTGTACATGCAGTTACATGTAAAAGTTGCCGTTGTGTGTTGGCTCACTGATACTTGCATAAATCATCTCCTCATGCGTTTGTACACGCTATTTTGAACTTGAACAATGTACACATACCAGTACAAGTAATATATCTTAAAATCTATATTGTTGAAATTTATTTTACATGCATGTTTACTCTCGCTTCTTTTAATCTTAATTTGTTCTAATTCTTCCTAAAAACAAATCGCAATTTTTTTTATTCCAAATTATAATTTTTTCCTTTACTTTATCCATGTATCTGTATTTTTTATTACCAGAAGGTCTTTCACCTTTACTAACATGTCTGCTTTTAAAAAAAATTAAATTGTAAGATATTGTCATTGCCTGGTGGTAAGATATTGTCATTGCCTGGTGGTAAGATATTGTCATTGCCTGGTTGTAAGATATGGTCATTGCCTGATGGACTTCTAGAAGTTTGAAATCTCAATTTGTTCTGGCTTGTCAACCTTGAAACCTCAAAATAGTTAAAGCCAAGACTTGATATAGTGCATCGTTCTGTTCAATATTAGTTGCATGTAACCCTTAGTAATTCACATGTACTGCAAGTTTACGCTGGTGAAGTTTTGTTAAAAAGTTTTTTTTGTTTCGTTAATTATTCTGCTGAGAAATGTAAATAATTCCAGCAAAATGGCTGGTAGGGTCATTCAAGCACAGATTGTTATAAATCTGTTCCTAGGCTTGATGGACCCTAACGGTGCGCACATATTGAAATGAATGTAAAAATATTCTGATGAAAACAAGAAATAATTGAAGTATGGAACTTTTGACCATCAAATTGTATAAACACATAAAAATGGTAAGTTATACCCCCACAAACGAAGTTTGAGGAGGTATACAGGAGTGAGCTTGTCGGTCGGTCGGTCTGTCGGTAGGTCTGTCTGTCGGTCGGTCGGTCTGTCGGTTTTCATGGTTTCCAGACGATAACTCGTGAAAGGCTAGACAGATTTAAAAAAAAATTGGTACACAGGTGTAACATCAGAAGATACAGGTCAAGTTCGATATTGGGGCTGGTGGGGCCAAGGTTAAGGTCACTGTTACTAAAAATAGAAAAACGGTTTTCTGACGATAACTCATGAAAGGCTTGACAGATTTGAAATTTTTTTAATACACAGGTGTAACATCAGAAGATACAGGCCAAGTTCGATATTGGGGCTGGTGGGGCCAAGGTCAAGGTCACTGTTATTAAAAAAAGAAAAACGGTTTCTGGACGATAACTCATGAAAGGCTAAACGGATTTGAACAATTTTTGGTACACAGGTGTAACATCAGAAGATACAGATCAATGTCGATATTGGGGCTGGTGGGGTCAAGGTCACTGTTACTAAATATAGAAAAATGGTTTCTGGACGATAACTCATGAAAGGCTTGATAGATTTAAACATTTTTTGGCAGTAACTTTGGAGTTATGGCCTCTTTTCAAAGGAATGGTTTGCCATTCCTGTGTCCAGGCGGCATTTGGGGGTATTCGTCACTCCTGTGACAGCTCTAGTTATTTATATTGCCCATTACTTTTTATTTTTCAAAGGTAATGCCATTTAATTCCAATTTGTGATATCCCATTTCCCCTTCTTTTCAGACTTCATGCTAATCAGATTACTATAATTGATGATATAATGGTCTATATTGTTCCAAATTTCCAAAACCGGGTCAACTGATTGATAAATGACCATATGTATTATAAAGGATAAGATTCCTATAAATAACTCAGATATTGTTTCACCATTGGCAACAAATAAATAATAATGCTGTTGAATAACATGCAACTGGTACACAATTTTTTTTAAAATGATAACATGTTGATAAGTAAATAATAATAGCAATTTAATAGATTTTTTTATTATAGAATATACGCATGGACCTTAGAAATTCCAAAAAATAAAAAGCGGTCAAATGGTGTTTAATTGAAACCTATGTTATTTTTTTAAACATTGCAATATATCATGATGTGAGTATAGCGTTTTGTAATATTAATCACAATACGTTTTCTTTTTTATCATTTAACTCTAATTTTACACATTGACTTGAAGAGAGTCGCCATTAGGTATTGAATTGAAACCAATAAAAGAATATTTAAAAAAACATATTGCAAAATATTGATCTGTTAGCAACATTTGTATTTATTTTATGGCCCATATCTCCATTGAGATACAGTTGTAATGCAGAAATGTATAACTTGTTTTCGGAGGAAAGAGTTTAGTTTAAAAAAGAAAGAATGATTTGGTATCTTACCAGGTAGCTAGAAAATGGCAATATTATTTTGCTTAAAAGCAGTCTTAATATATATTATCAGGTGTTTTATTTCTAGTTATAATACTCATTCAGCCTTCTGACAAGGAGAGAAAACTTGGATACCCACAGATAGTTTTGTCACCTGTGTATTTTCTATTTGGCCTTTTTTGAATTTCCCAAATTGTTCACTGATAGGAACACTGACTTGTGACGTACGTCACATTCATAACAGATTAAAGTCATGAAATATTCTAACATTTCAAACAGTGCTGTTTGCTTTTCATTAAAATTTGATTCTACAATATCTCATTGATCAAAATTGAAATAGCATTTATATCAGAGAAGACGGATCAACTTTCGATCATTTGACACAGAGTATTTCATACAATCAATATTGGAATGTATGTGGAAAAATCTTCTGTAGTGTACTCTAGTGTGCTGTACAGAAAATTGATTTTAAAAGTACAATGTTATTGTTAAAAAAAAATGTTAAGGTAAAGTGCTTTTGCTTGTTCAATGGTTAAATCTTTCATTTCAAAACTCAAAATAGTGGCTGTCATATCAACCATGAGTCAAAAAAACAGTGATTTGCAACTTTTAAACTAGCTAGGGTCTTGCAATGTACGACTGTTAGAATGAGATTAAAATATTTTTAGATTGCTTCCACACCATGCTGAATCATTTTTAGTTCTGAGGTTACAAATGAGGGTTACATCCCCTCCCCAAATTCATACTGAATTTTCCGTAAGTTTTTGATATATTTCTGAACATCTGTAATTTCAAAGTGTGAACAAATAAATGCAATACTATAATAATACTTTTCTTAGCTTTTGCATACTGTTTTGGCAAATACTGTGTATCATGCACTCCCTTGGGTACTGAATATTTCTTAAAACCTTAACATTTCACTTATAATACTCCAAAAAGCAGGGGTCCAGCCCTAAAAAATAAGGTCATAAAAAAAGTGAAAATATTTGATTGCTGGATAATCTTTATTCAAAATTTCATTGTCAGGTATCGTATAAATAAAAGGAAATGAGCATTTTTGGCAGAGCTGTTATTTGTTGGAGAACACATTGTTCAAGGGAAACAAGTAGTGTTTATCAAAGTTTTTCTGTATGGGTTATTTCCCTTCGAGAGTTTTATTTGCAAGAAGACCTGCATGTGCTCATGTTAATATGTTAAAGTTAGTGTTGTAAATAGAACCAAATGTTTTCTATCGATTAAAGGAGATTGAAATCTGATCAATTATCAATTCATTATCAAATATGTTCCTTTATGTAAAAAACTCCATTTGGCATTATTTCACACGTCAAATTTCTATGTATTTTGTGACTTGTCTGTTGTTATTTCAATTCATTTAGCCTTGATTGAATACATTTATTTCAAAATGAAACATGTTGAACGAGAATAAAAATCTGTAACAATATCGGAATTACATAACACATATAAATAATAGTTATTGAAGGGGCACAATATAGGTTGATTTAAAATATGTTGTTTTTTAATTTTAATGCATTATTATTTCTTACTCATTTGACTTAAATGGTCAAAGCAAAAAGAAGTGTATGATGTGTATACAGATAAAAGATAGCCATTATAACTGAGATTTTGCACTAATGGCTACGTGGTGGCAAATTCCCCAGTTAAAAAAAGTGCCCAAATATCGCTGATATTTTTTTACCTTTACCTAAATCATAGCTTTTATTGGTCAAATGAGTTTTTAACATAATAATGCATTAACATTAGAATGCATTTTTTTCATCAACCTTTATTGTGCCTCTTAATAATCACTGTAAATAGATGCTGATGATGTTCTTTTTAATTGAATTTCAAGTTTAATTGATTATCAGAACTACAGTGATACAATCCATATGGAAACAGAATGATTTCATGCTGCTGGACATTGATAAAAACCATACAATAAAAGATGGGTTTTGGATGTAGTTATTTCAAGGTTTTAGGCTTATTTATTAGATCTGTTTTGTTGTAATTATTTAAGGCTTGGTCAAAGCAAATGTATCTTGGTTTAGCAGGTAAGCTTCAACGAGTTGATGTGATATGTTCTTCAGAAAAGTAATATAGCAGACTATTAAACATCTGAATTGCGGTTATATTGTTTGGCCAATATTTGTGAACACTTTTCATCAGATGTATTTTTTTATCTCATACACTACCTTTTACATTTACATAGATATTTCATCAACTACAGTCTGTTAAATTTGCACACTCTTTTGGCCCTATTTTCAAGTGTTTTTAAAATTTAAAATCTTTAAATGATGCAATTTGTGGTTGAAAACAAAATTTAATGGCAAAATATACTATGGTTCTACTCTAAACAAAAAAGTTTTTTATTAACGTTTTTAAAAGTATAATATCTGCACTAAGCTTTATCAGCTAAGAGAAACAAATAAAGACATCTAAAGATTTATGAGATTATTTGCTGTTAAAGTTTAGATTATGAAATAATCCTGTCTAATCTCCTCAGATTGACAAGTCATGTGATCTTTTAGGCAATATTTGATAATACTATTAACATTTAAATTGTTTTTCATGTTATAATCCATAATCTCATTGCTGTACTTGATTGACAGAAAATACTAGTTCTTTATTTTAGTAATTGTACATACGCATTTTCCTGTCATTTTGGATCGAATTGCCTGAATTTCAATTTTGTGTAAAAACTAAAATCAAATATTGAACTCAAACTTTTTTATGTTTAATTTATAATTGTAGAAATAAAAGTATGTATTACTTCATGACTCATTGAAACTACACTTTTGGATGAACAAAATCTTAATATAAGTGCTGACCATAAAACCCCCCACTAGGCCTGCCGTATAAATTTTAGAATTTGAGCAAGCCCCGAATGCATTTTACCAGTGAAGACAAAATTTTAAAACTTATTTGATTACTTTCATCTTATATACCTGAGAAATATGTTATTATATTTCTTGAAGATGACACTAAAAAGTTGAAAGCTTAAAATCAGTTTAAGTTTTTCATTTGATAGACAAACTTACCTTTGTCATTTCTGTTTTTATCCAAAAGTCCAAACTTTAGGTCCAAATGGTTTCCATTTCAAACATAGTTTGAGTTACTTGTAATTGTATGACATTGATCCATTTGTCTTATTGCCAACGTAGATAAGGTGGCAACTGTGTGAAGTGCAGCTATGAAAATCAACCCAACCTGCTGGAAAGTCACTTGTCCATAAGCTAAAGAACCTATACTTTAACTAACATGTTAGTCTTTATAGCTATTGGTTTTACCAAATAAGCAAACTAATTCTTCTGATCTTTTTATATCTCCTCTTGCATTGCTATTCCTTTCATAAATATTTATTCTTTCCATTTATTAAGTACTTAAACCAAGACTACAATATGTTCTACCATCATACCATGTTCAAGTTCTGTTTGTGTTTGGAGTTTTCGCACACTGATAATTCATCTGTGGCTTGATTAACACCTTAGATAACTTTATAGACTACTATAAACATGTTCATTCAGTTAAAAATCAATCAACCTATAGATTGCTGGTAATATTTTGAAGCTCGTACTAAGTATTCCTCATTGTAGTTATATTTGCATAATTGCAAGCTTTAAAGTGTCATTGATTTCTATACAATTATACTTGAGAAAGAATATCATATATAGCTAACAGATAGCTTTTGTTTGGGAATGTTTTAGATTTCAACTTTTGAAAAGAGATATTGAATCGTAAATGGGAGTTTTAGTATTTATTATAATGCATATGAAATGTGTACTGAATATTTGAAGTTAATGAAGTAAGAAAATGAACTTAACAGGGGGAAATTGTTCTTTGATAATAAGACAAATTTCATGGTAGATAATCAAATTTAAATAAACAACCATAATTGATTATTGAATCTGAAATAATCAAAAAGCGTATTTCCACATTTGATATCAGAATGAAAATAAGATTTATGTATATATTTCAACTGTTTCTGTGGCCTAGTTGTTAAGGTGTCCGCTTATGGAGCAGGAGGTTGTTGGTTTCGATTCTAGGTTGGTTCGATTTCTGGTTGCATCATATCGAAAGACGTTAAAAGTTGGTACAAGTAGCACCCTTGCCTGGCGCTTGGCATTTAAATGGTAGTGCTTGGAAAACTGGTGAACTCAGTACTGGTTTAACCCAGGAAAGTTGTATCCCGTGTATCAGTGCTTTACACCGAGCTTGTAAAAGAACCAAGAGGTTTCTTCGTGAAAGAGCTAGGGTGTAGCACCCTGACTTCCTTGTATCCTGCCACTGTCTCTTCCGTGTGCTGTCCTTTCAGCAAAAATCAAAGGACCCCGTTGGAAATAAGTCTTTGCACTTTCACAGGTTATCCTTGACTGCAAGGTCTAAATACATACATACATATAACATACAAACCCTTTCTTTGACATACATATTTCAAATAATTATGCTCCAACATATTGAATAGCAAAAAATAAGTGTGAAAATAGCAAAGCCTCACTTTGCAGTTTTATGACTACAGCAGTCCATATTTTATTTGGACAGGATCGGACAGCCAAAAATACTAAATGGACCGCTGATGTCATGAAACTGGATTTTTATTGAAATACATTGATATTATGACCGATCAACATTATATAATACAAAGAAGGGACACATTTATGTAAGGTGTGATATTTTTTCTTAGTGGAGGACTGTCATTCTGACCCAAGGCAGTAAGCAGTATTTATTGAGTTATGCCCAGATCAAATGTCTTTTACAACAGAAATTTTCCCAAGTCCTTTAAGATACATAATCTTGTCTGCCTTTTTTATTGGAAAATATCCACTATAAAAACTATTTATGTATTCAGTGTCATGAAGTTCTTTTTTTACTTCAAACATGATTTTATTCACTAGAGATTTTCTATAATGCTCTCAGTTTGCATTGCCAGCATATATATGGAAATAAGTGGGCTTTTAATGAAATTGACTGTTAACAAGTTTCCAGATAACACTTGAATAAATCTTCAGTCCGCAAATAGAAATGCATTAAGCAATAAAATGACTTATCTTCAATAGGTCAGAGAAACAAAATACTTGTTTATATTTGACATCAAGTGAAATATTTGCTTTGCTAAGGACATTTATATGAGGTTTGTGGAGGACTAAAACTAACATGTATTATTTATGGCTTTTCAAGTTGAGTGTTTAATAGAACCTCAGGGAGTGCAAGTTGTATGACAGAAAACCATATGCACTGAGTGCATGACTTTTTTGTATAAACCCTGTACCCTGAGTGCATGTATAATAACAGACTTACCTGTACCATTACCACTGTAAGAAGTGACCCTCCATGGGTTGACATATTGTGACGAAAATTGGTATATAGGAAGAGTTAATGGAGACCTTTCATTGGATGCTTAATATACAATCATAATAGATCATTAAATCAGAATTAATCAAAAAGCGTATTCCCACATTTAATAAATTGGAATGAAAATAACAGTTAACAGTTATGAATATTTTAAAACTTTCTATGAAATACAAATTTCAAAATGCCCCAACATATTGAATGGCAAAATAATAAATAAAAAAGCTGTGAAAATAGCAAAGCCTCACTTTGCAGTTTAATGACTACAACAGTCATAAATTTTTTTGGACAGGATCAGACTGGCCAAGACTGCATGTATAATGACAGACTACCCGGTACCCTGAGGGCATGTATTATAAATGACAGACTTCCCTCAGTGCATGTACAATGGCAGAATACTATGTACCCTGAGTGCATATACATTGGCAGACTACTATGTACCCTGAGTGCATGTACAATGGCAGACTACCATGTACCCTGAGTGCATGTACAATGGCAGACTACCATGTACCCTGAGTGCATGTACAATGGCAGACTACCATGTACCCTGAGTGCATGTACAATGGCAGACTACCATGTACCCTGAGTGCATGTACAATGGCAGACTACCATGTACCCTGAGTGCATGTACAATGGCAGACTACCATGAACCCTGAGTGCATGTACAATGGCAGACTACCATGTACCCTGAGTGCATGTACAATGGCAGACTACCATGTACCCTGAGTGCATGTACAATGGCAGACTACCATGTACCCTGAGTGCATGTACAATGGCAGACTACCATGTACCCTGAGTGCATGTACAATGGCAGACTACCATGAACCCTGAGTGCATGTACAATGACAGACTACCATGTACCCTGAGTGCATGTACAATGGCAGACTACCATGTACCCTGAGTGCATGTACAATGGCAGACTACCATGTACCCTGAGTGCATGTACAATGGCAGACTACCATGTACCCTGAGTGCATGTACAATGGCAGACTACCATGAACCCTGAGTGCATGTACAATGGCAGACTACCATGTACCCTGAGTGCATGTACAATGACAGACTACCATGAACCCTGAGTGCATGTACAATGGCAGACTACCATGTACCCTGAGTGCATGTACAATGGCAGACTACCATGTACCCTGAGTGCATGTACAATGGCAGACTACCATGTACCCTGAGTGCATGTACAATGGCAGACTACCATGAACCCTGAGTGCATGTACAATGGCAGACTACCATGTACCCTGAGTGCATGTACAATGGCAGACTACCATGTACCCTGAGTGCATGTACAATGGCAGACTACCATGAACCCTGAGTGCATGTACAATGGCAGACTATCATGTACCCTGAGTGCATGTACAATGGCAGACTACCATGTACCCTGAGTGCATGTACAATGGCAGACTACCATGTACCCTGAGTGCATGTACAATGGCAGACTACCATGTACCCTGAGTGCATGTACAATGGCAGACTACCATGTACCCTGAGTGCATGTACAATGGCAGACTACCATGTACCCTGAGTGCATGTACAATGGCAGACTACCATGTACCCTGAGTGCATGTACAATGGCAGACTACCATGTACCCTGAGTGCATGTACAATGGCAGACTACCATGAACCCTGAGTGCATGTACAATGGCAGACTACCATGTACCCTGAGTGCATGTACAATGGCAGACTACCATGTACCCTGAGTGCATGTACAATGGCAGACTACCATGTACCCTGACTGCATGTACAATGGCAGACTACCATGTACCCTGAGTGCATGTACAATGGCAGACTTCCATGTACCCTGAGTGAATGTACAATGGCAGACTACCATGTACCCTGAGTGCATGTACAATGGCAGACTACCATGAACCCTGAGTGCATGTACAATGGCAGACTACCATGTACCCTCAGTGCATGTACAATGGCAGACTACCATGAACCCTGAGTGCATGTACAATGGCAGACTACCATGTACCCTCAGTGCATGTACAATGGCAGACTTCTATGCACCCTGAGTGCATGTACAATGGCAGACTACCATGTACCCTGAGTGCATGAACAATGGAAGACTACCATGTAACCTGAGTGCATGTACAATGGCAGACTTCCATGTACCCTGAGTGCATGTACAATGGCAGACTACCATGTACCCTGAGTGCATGTACAATGACAGACTACCATGTACCCTGAGTGCATGTACGATGGCAGACTACCATGATGTACCCTGAGTGCATGAACAATGGAAGACTACCATGTACCCTGAGTGCATGTACAATGGCAGACTACCATGTACCCTGAGTGCATGTACAATGGCAGACTACCATGTACCCTCAGTGCATGTATAATGACAGACTACCCGGTACCCTGAGTGCATGTATTATAAATGACAGACTATCCTGTACCCTCAGTGCATGTACAATGGCAGACTTCTATGTACCCTGAGTGCATGTACAATGGCAGACTACCATGTACCCTGAGTGCATGTACAATGGCAGACTACCATGTAACCTGAGTGCATGTACAATGGCAGACTACCATGTACCCTGAGTGCATGTACAATGGCAGACTACCATGTACCCTGAGTGCATGTACAATGGCAGACTTCTATGTAACCTGAGTGCATGTACAATGGCAGACTTCTATGTACCCTGAGTGCATGTACAATGGCAGACTTCTATGTAACCTGAGTGCATGTACAATGGCAGACTACCATGTACCCTGAGTGCATGTACAATGACAGACTACCATGTACCCTGAGTGCATGTACAATGGCAGACTACCATGTACCCTGAGTGCATGTACAATGGCAGACTACTATGTACCCTGAGTGCATGTACAATGGCAGACTACCATGTACCCTGAGTGCATGTACAATGGCAGACTTCTATGTAACCTGAGTGCATGTACAATGGCAGACTACCATGTACCCTGAGTGCATGTACAATGGCAGACTTCTATGTAACCTGAGTGCATGTACAATGGCAGACTTCTATGTAACCTGAGTGCATGTACAATGGCAGACTACCATGTACCCTGAGTGCATGTACAATGGCAGACTACCATGTACCCTGAGTGCATGTACAATGGCAGACTACCATGTACCCTGAGTGCATGCACAATGGCAGACTACCATGTACCCTGAGTGCATGTACAATGGCAGACTTCTATGTAACCTGAGTGCATGTACAATGGCAGACTTCTATGTAACCTGAGTGCATGTACAATGGCAGACTTCTATGTAACCTGAGTGCATGTACAATGGCAGACTTCTATGTACCCTGAGTGCATGTACAATGGCAGACTACCATGTACCCTGAGTGCATGTACAATGGCAGACTACCATGTACCCTGAGTGCATGTACAATGGCAGACTACCATGTACCCTGAGTGCATGTACAATGGCAGACTACCATGTACCCTGAGTGCATGTACAATGGCAGACTACCATGTACCCTGAGTGCATGTACAATGGCAGACTTCTATGTAACCTGAGTGCATGTACAATGGCAGACTTCTATGTACCCTGAGTGCATGTACAATGGCAGACTTCCATGTAACCTGAGTGCATGTACAATGGCAGACTTCCATGTACCCTGAGTGCATGTACAATGACAGACTACCATGTACCCTGAGTGCATGTACAATGGCAGACTACCATGTACCCTGAGTGCATGTACAATGGCAGACTACTATGTACCCTGAGTGCATGTACAATGGCAGACTACCATGTACCCTGAGTGCATGTACAATGGCAGACTACTATGTACCCTGAGTGCATGTACAATGGCAGACTACCATGTACCCTGAGTGCATGTACAATGGCAGACTTCTATGTAACCTGAGTGCATGTACAATGGCAGACTTCTATGTAACCTGAGTGCATGTACAATGACAGACTACCATGTACCCTCAGTGCATGTACAATGGCAGACTACCATGAACCCTGAGTGCATGTACAATGGCAGACTACCATGTACCCTGAGTGCATGTACAATGGCAGACTACCATGTACCCTGAGTGCATGTACAATGGCAGACTACCATGTACCCTGAGTGCATGCACAATGGCAGACTACCATGTACCCTGAGTGCATGTACAATGGCAGACTTCTATGTAACCTGAGTGCATGTACAATGGCAGACTTCTATGTAACCTGAGTGCATGTACAATGGCAGACTTCTATGTAACCTGAGTGCATGTACAATGGCAGACTTCTATGTACCCTGAGTGCATGTACAATGGCAGACTACCATGTACCCTGAGTGCATGTACAATGGCAGACTACCATGTACCCTGAGTGCATGTACAATGGCAGACTACCATGTACCCTGAGTGCATGTACAATGGCAGACTACCATGTACCCTGAGTGCATGTACAATGGCAGACTACCATGTACCCTGAGTGCATGTACAATGGCAGACTTCTATGTAACCTGAGTGCATGTACAATGGCAGACTTCTATGTACCCTGAGTGCATGTACAATGGCAGACTTCCATGTAACCTGAGTGCATGTACAATGGCAGACTTCCATGTACCCTGAGTGCATGTACAATGACAGACTACCATGTACCCTGAGTGCATGTACAATGGCAGACTACCATGTACCCTGAGTGCATGTACAATGGCAGACTACTATGTACCCTGAGTGCATGTACAATGGCAGACTACCATGTACCCTGAGTGCATGCACAATGGCAGACTACCATGTACCCTGAGTGCATGTACAATGACAGACTACCATGTACCCTGAGTGCATGTACAATGGCAGACTACCATGAACCCTGAGTGCATGTACAATGGCAGACTACCATGATGTACCCTGAGTGCATGTACAATGGCAGACTACCATGTACCCTGAGTGCATGTACAATGGCAGACTACCATGTACCCTGAGTGCATGTACAATGGCAGACTACCATGAACCCTGAGTGCATGTACAATGGCAGACTACCCTGTACCCTCAGTGCATGTACAATGGCAGACTACCATGTACCCTCAGTGCATGTACAATGACAGACTACCATGTACCCTGAGAGCATGTACAATGGCAGACTACCATGTACCCTCAGTGCATGTACAATGGCAGACTACCATGTACCCTGAGTGCATGCACAATGGCAGACTACCATGTACCCTGAGTGCATGTACAATGACAGACTACCATGTACCCTGAGTGCATGTACAATGACAGACTACCACTTACCCTGAAAAAATGTATAATGACAGACATCTGTTTACAGTCAGTCTATATTCAAAAAGCTTGGTCCAAGTTCTGAATGTAGCGTCTACCATCTATTATTACTGTATCAGATTGTTTCCATTTGATTTGATGTTTAATGATTTCAATTGTTTGTTCATTGTACTGCTATATGTGAAGATTTATTTTATTGTTGTTATGAATTTTGTTTCTCGATTTATATGTCCGTGAAGAATTTCCTGGCTTGATGCTTGAATGAAAGTATAATTATAGTTGATATGATATCACTTCAAAGGTTCTATTAATACCAAGACAACCAAAGAAATGGCTGTTTTTCTGTATACAGTAATCAAAACTCACCTAAGATAATAAAACCTGCATTGCTAGTTTCTGTTCTGACAGCTATGTTGTAGTTCTAGATAAATAATGTGAAAAAGGTCGATTTTTAATAAGTGTAATCTGGTTTTGGGCTGAAGATATTTCTGACATGCGTAGGTTCCAAGGATGATTATGTTGTGTGTTTCAGGTTATGTTACAGTTGCTGATCATCTTGACCGGGAACTACAACTTCTTCAACCTCCTTACTCTCACTCTCTGTGTCTCCCTCCTTGATGACAAGTTCCTCGGATACAAGATTAAAGGTACTCGCAATGGAATTAGTTATTTTTTTATGAAAAAATAATTAAAAAAGCACTCTTACTCCCAAATAAGATTGACCACAATAAATAATATTGTTTTAATATTTCAAAAAAGATGAATAAAATTAAATGTCGAAAACAATGGTTCTTATGAAGGTTAACGAGTTTAATTTGAAAGAAATGAGCATTAAACAAGGTATTTCTACCTTATGAGACTAAAGTAGACCACAGTAAATCTTTTAGCATTCACCAATCTTTTAATATTTTTGGGCTTTCTGCTATTAAATACACAGTTACAATCTTGTTATCAGTAATGAACATTTTCCATGAATGCATTATTTAGAAAGTAGTTGAAGGTTTATCAGTCAAAGTTGATATTTGTTACACATGTGGTGTATGTATTGATTTTGAATAAGAGTCTCATTTTAAAATTACACAGAAATTGTTTTTTGTAACAATCCTATTTTTAGCTCACCTTGAGCTATTTTGATCGCCCTGTGTCTGTCGTTCGTTGTTGTCCGTCGACAACAATTTGACTGTTAACACTCTAGAGGTTACAATTTGGGCACAATCTTAATGAAACTTGGTCAGAATGTTACCCTCAATAAAATCTTGGACGAGTTCGATATTGGGACATCTGGGGTTAAAAACTAGGTCTTCAGGTCAAATTGAACGAAAAGCTTGTTAACACTATAGAGGTCACATTTATGACTGTATCTTCAGGAAACTTGGTCAGAATGTTAATATAAATAATCTCTAGGCAAAGTTCGAATATGGGTCATGTGTGGCAAAAACAAGGTCACCAGGTCAAATTGAAGGAAAAGCTTGTTAACACTCTAGAGTTCACATTTATGACTGTATCTTCATGAAAGTTAGTCAGAATATTTATATTAATAATCTTTAAGTCAAGTTTAAATCGGGGTCATGTGTGGTCATAAACTAGGTCACTAGGTCAAATAATAGGAAAAGCTTGTTAGCACTCTAGAGGTCACATTTATGACTATATGTTCATAAAACTTAGTCACAATGTATATATTGATTAGCTCTAGGCCAAGTTAGAATCATGGTCATGTGCGGTCAAAAAACTAGTTCACCAGGTCAAATTTAAGCAAAAGCTTGTTAACAATCTAGAGGTCACATTCATAAATGTTTCTTCATGAAAGGTGGTCAGAATGTTTATATTAATAATCTCTAAGTCAAGTTTAAATCTTGGTCATGTGTGGTCAAAAACTAGGTCATTAGGTCAAATCATAGGAAAGCTTGTTAGCACTCTAGAGGTCACATTTATGACTGTTTATTCATGAATCTTAGTCAGAATGTTTATATTGATTAGCTATGGGCCAAATCCGAATCTGGGTCATGTGTGCTCAAAAACTAGGTCACCAGGTCAAATTTAAGGAAAGCTTGTTAACAATCTAGAGGTCACATTTATAACTGTATTTTCATGAAAGTTGGTCAGAATGTTTATATTAATAATCTCTAAGTCAAGTTTGAATCCAGGTCATGTATGATCAAAAACTAGGTCATTAGGTCAAATCATAGGAAAAGCTTGTTAGCACTCTAGAGGTAACATTTATGACTGTATGTTCATGAAACTTAGTCAGAATGTTTATATTGATTAGCTCTATGCCAAGTTCGAATCTGGGGCATGTGCGGTCAAAAACTAGGTCACCAGGTCAAATAATAGGAAAAGCATGTTAACACTCTAGAGGCCACATTTATGACCATATGTTCATGGAACTTGATCAGAATGTTATTCTTGATGATCTTTAGGTAGTCCAAATTTTTTTTTAATTAAGTCCCCTCTCTTTGCACTTTCCATTGCCATGAAAAAACATCAATTCCCTCCCCCTGTCACAATTGCCCTCGCCCTGAATACACTTATTTCACACTTGAATTGGATCAGGTGAGCGATACAGGGCCTTCAGGGCCCTCTTGTTTAAATGACTTATTGTAAAAGAAATGGAAGTTATTCCCCTAGAACTTTGAGAATGTAAACATGATCAAGTCTTGAATGCAATTGGTAGACAAAACTTTGTTAATGTTTGTCCAGCTCCCCGAGGTAGTGTTTTAAACTACATAGCAGCAGTGGCAGTGTATTGTTTCCTTGGTTACCAGACTGTCAACCTGTTTGGAATCACAGTGAAAGATGACTTCACCATCCAGGCGAAAATCAGTAAGCTAACTTTCTGTCATTTAATTATCTCAAAATCTTTTTGCTTTAAAGTCTTCGAGATCTACATAAGAGTAGGGAATGTTGAAAGTTGAAAAACAAAGTCCCTGTTCACTAAATTATGAGCCGACGGTGATTTTTTTTTTTTTAAGGAATGCATAATTTCACCATAAGATGTTATTTAGACTTTTCTCTTTTATTATATCTTCTTGACCTGTTTTAACTTTTAATTTTATAAAGAAAAAGTGCATACCTCCTGATATATTCTTTCTTCTACATTTATGTTGTCAATTTGTGTCAAACACTGTTTCACCACTATATTTTAAATAGTTATTAACCAAAGATATCAGTCACCAGCAGCCAATGGTATATAACTGGTCAGTTCATTCCTTTATTTAGTCAAAGTAACCCAAATGTATACTGAATGGTTAGTATTTATCCAATAATCTATCAGAAAGAAACATAACAATTTTTTTATTCATTTCAGTATATCACGAATATGATTGAATTACATGATTATATTGTAGTTATCTGATGTTGAATGATTTAGATTTTAAATAGGAATGATAACTAAAATTCCAAATAATGAAAATCCAAAATTTAGTTTTGGAGGACTCCAGACCCAAAACCGGGCTTGACCCCTTTCAAAATCATTTTCAATGCCATTTATATCTATTAAAAGGTACTTCTTTCTATAAAACACAAACTTAACAAAAGTATGATCATCTAGAATTAAACACTGATTTCAGGATTTATCCTGAATTTTATCATCCCCGTTAAACTAACCAATCAAATCATTTTAGTGTGCAAACTTGCCTGAAGGTTATTGGTGGACAACGTTTTATACAATTGCCCAGTCACCAAAGCAATAACTGCAACTTGTCGAGATCAATTGCCAAGGTTTTTCAGTTATACCATTGGATCATGCGACCTTGTGCTTTTGTTTATTAACCAGGTTTTCACAAATTGAAACCCGGTTTTAGATTGACGTACGTTGTTGTTTGGGATGGTGGGCTTATGTACTTGTGTGAGGGTGTTGTCAACATGGTATGGTTGCATTTGGGGACCCTAGTGTCAAGTTTTAAGTTACTGTAACTAAGAACAAAAAAATGGTTGGTACTGAATAGCTTTAGTTAGGGTTGACATATTGCAACCAAAATTGGTATATAGGAAGAATTTATACAGACCTTTTATGTGTTTGCATTTGGGGCCCCTTGAGTAACAATCAAGGTCATTGTTACTAAAAATATCAAATCAGTTTGTACGGCTGGTACTGAATAACTTAAATTAGGGTTGACATATTGCATGATAACCTTTCATGGGATTGTGTTTGGGGCTCCTAGGGTCAAGGTTAAGGTCACTTTTACAAAAAATAGAAGGCTGAAGTTCTTCTGTCAATCAATATCATTGAAAACCTTCTTTCATTGCATTAAATCATTTCTTGTTTATTAAATTATGATCCTATTATTGGTTAAAACATATTGTTTGATTGACAACTAGTGACTGCTTAATTGGCAGCAGTACAGTCATGTTATTATTTTTCTGAGTGCAGATTTCTCAGAGAAGGAGTTTGACCAGTTTGTGGCCAAGGTGACACCATGGACTATCTGGTTTGGAGCCTTCTCGTTTGCCTTTGAGGTGCTGCTGGCCCTGGTCAGGTGGGTGCTGTCATTGCTGAATGTTTGTCATAGGCAACAATAACAAACCATACCAAAGGTATAAGAAAGTTGGAATTAACAAATACAAGCATCTCTAATTATTGAACTATTTATAAGACGCTGTACCAGTGCTAATACTTTGTTTAAGATTCAAAGCCAAACTGTAGCCATTTTGTTTATTATATCAATTTTGTTATTATTTCCATACCAGGAGTTTCTCAGAGGTGAAAGAAACATTCTGGAAGAACTGGGCGGCTGTTCAAGTGGTTGTCTTTACCTTCCTAGGAGCCAGTGTGTTCGCCATCAGCCTTGTATGTTGTTTCAGTCAGCTAGCATAGATTCATACCACAATTTATTGTCTCAGAATTCAAATACATGGCTCAAGCAATTGTGAATGTATTTCCTTTGTCCATTGACATATGGCTTTGAAACTTTGCACACTTGTTCACCATAATGCCCCCAACCTGTACACAGGAGGAGGTAACTCTATCAATTATTTTGACAAAATTATGCCCCTTTTTCGACTTAAAATTTACGTTAAAGTTTGCTTACCACCTCAAATATTTTCAATGTCCATTGACATCTGGCTTTGAAACTTCCCACACTTGTTCACCATTATGCACCCAGCCTGTACACAGGCGGAAGTAACTCTATCAAGCATTTTGACAAAATTATGCGCCTTTTTTCGACTTAGAATTTAAGTTAAAGTTTGCATACCACCTCAAATATTTTCAAAGTCCATTGACATGTGGCTTTAAAATCTTCGCATGCTTGTTCACCATCATGCCCCCAACCTGTACACAGGAGGAAATAACTCTATCAAGCATTTTGACAAAATTATGCGCCTTTTTCGACTAAGAATTTACGTTAAAGTTTGTGTACCACCTCAAACATTTTCAAAGTCCATTGACATGTGGTGAAATCTATTATACTATATGACCAGGTGAAATCTATTGTACTGTATATGACCAGGTGAAATCTATTGTACTATATGACCAAGTAAAATCTATTGTAATTTACAACCAGGTGCCTTATTCTGGCCTACACAAGGATGTGCAGAAGGTTGTGCCAGTGCAGGCCCGGGGCTTGTATCACCGCGTGTCAGACTATCACCTCACCAGCTCATATGGGCTTTTCCGCAGGTGCATCTTAGAACATTTTAAGAACTATGACAGAATTCAGTTTTATAATTTGACCTTAATGTATTGTTGTTGTGTATGTAACACTGATGCCACTTGTGACAGTTTTAAGCTGCTGTTTTTCATATAATCAAGTGTCAAACTTTTTTGAAATATTTGTTATACATCAAGACATACCGGTACAAATAAATTTTATAGGTATAAAAAGGAAAAACAGGAGAAAAAAAAACGTAAAAAAAAATAGAAACAAATATTTCGCTGGCAGCAGGGATCAAACTTCTGTGCTGTAGGTCTTGAGTCACGCAGCATATCTATTACATCAAGGTTCACAGATGATATAGCCAAGTGTCATGTAACATATAACAAAGTCACTATTATCTCAGACTTTGTCAACATAAAAACAACAGTAGCTCACATTTGAATGTTTATAAGGGTTGTTTTGTTTGAAATCAGCATACTTAAAAACCAAACTGTTTGGCCACAACAAAATAAAAAAAGCTTGGTTAAGGTTTAACTGTTCATTTCCAGTACTAGTGATATAAGAGAATACTTTTAAGCATCAGCAATTGGGCTATTGGCTGTATTTTAAACACGCAAGCCGACAATGCCTTTTAAAACAGGAATGTTTAAGTTCTATGCCCACTGGTATTGTTTGAAAGGAATAAATGGTAAACTTTTAGGGTCGCTTGTTGGTTATAGGTCTGAGAGCAGAAGCTATTGGAAGCACGAAAACTTGCGATTGAGCATATTTAACAATAATTTAATTGCCTTTTAAAAAGAAAAGAGCAAAAGAAAAAACATAAACACACAATTCAATTATTACAATCAAACATAATTCATTTGTCCAGGATGACTGGTGTGGGCGGCAGGCCAGAGGTGGTAATAGAGGGAAGTAACTCCCCAGACTCGGGCTGGAGGGAATATGAGTTTTACTACAAACCTGGAGCACTCAACAGACGCCCCCCTGTTGTTGGTATGTGTGCCTTAAAATCTTATGATTATCAATGAAGCACAAATCATGCTCTCAGTTTGTAATCCTTTTGAGTGCTGATTTGAGTTTGGAATTCTATATCATGTTATTATATTACCTGTAAAAGTAAGCTGTTTATATTAATTGTAAAAGTAAGCTGTTATTGCTCTGGTTGAAATATTAGAAGCTCACAAGCTCAATAGTGATTATGCATGCTTGACATGTTTAAAAATAAAATGTAACATTGTATAACCAGGCTTGCTACAAATTCAAAAGCGAAGAGTATATTCAAGATTCTGGTGTTTGCTTCAAATTATAAGTTTGATTACTGTATAGGTGCAAGACTGAAAAAGAAGGAATATTGGCAATGATAAACTAATAAAGCATTTTCTGGCACATTATTCCAGCCCCTCACCAGCCACGACTGGACTGGCAGATGTGGTTTGCAGCTCTGGGCTCGTACCAGCACAACCAATGGTTCCTGAACTTCGCTTACCGTCTTCTTCATAATGAGCCCACTGTTCTGGAACTTATACAGTACAACCCATTCCCCAGCAAGCCGCCCAAGTACATACGCGCACTGCTCTACAAGTACCACTTTACAGAAACTGGCAAAAAGTGAGATGTTTTTACTTATAATTTATTTCAAACTTTGATAAATGATTCTTTAAACAGATAAATAGATAATTTATTATTGTTTATCCCAAAATATTAGTACTGTAGGTATATGGATATATTTTTGTCAAAAAAGCCATTTGAAGAAAACATGATTGAAAATAGACCTTGCAAAAAATCATGTTTGATGCAAGTGTGTTTATGCTCGAATTATAAAGCTACATAATGGAAACTTGTGAGATTTTCTCTAACTGTTTAGGAGCAGTATGGGCTGGTGGACACGTGAGTTGACGGGTGAGTACATGCCAGCTGTTGCCAAGGATGACTCGAGTCTGGTTAACTACCTCAAGCACACTGGCATCGTAGAGGAAAAGGTACGCTCTGGTTGCATCATCGTCTGTGTCTTCGAAGTAAATTGACCTTTAGCAGTATAATGTCTCATATTTGGAAACATTTTTAGCTGGACTATTCGAAGAATAAGGAGAGCTATACTACTCACCCTAGCGTGGGCGGCGGCGTTGGCGTCACACCTTGGTTAAGGTTTTGCATTTTGGCACCTTTAAGTCATTATCTCAGTAAATACATCATTTATTGCATGGAAACTTTGGATATGTATTCCCAGCTATCTAACCTACTAAAATAATGAAGTTTAATGAATGACAATTATTTGAATATAATGCAAATAATGGGCCTTTATTATTTGACTTAAAAATTCTGGTTAAGGTTTTGCATGTAAGCACACATAGGTTAATATCTCAGCAACTACTTGTTGTTTTGCATTCAAACTTTATAAAATGGTACCCTACCATACAACCTACTTAATTAACCAAGTAACATAACTTTAGTTTGCATTTAATAAAATAATTGCACATTATTATTCAACTTAGTAATTCTGGTTAAGGTTTTGCATGTAACCACTTGAAAGTCAATACCTCAGCGAAAACATCATGGCTTACATTGAAACTAAATACACAGGCTCCCAACCATTCTACCTTCTTAATTAATCAAGTATGATAACTCTGTCTTGCATATTATATAATTTTTGCCCCTTTATTATGCGACTTAGAAATTATGGTTAAGGTTTTGCAATGGTACTCAACCACCCAACCTACCGGGGTACTTGATTAACCAAGTTAGATAACTGTTAGAATATAATTGTATTCAACCTATAATCCTTTAATATATTGCATGCTATTTCCATCAAGTCTGTATTTCATTGAAGGCTGTTTTTTGAATTTGACACAAATCTTTGCAGGCATCATTCTAATCTAATTTTACAGTGATCCATGCATGTTTTCGACAAAACTAGTCAATCCTTACACTAAAGAGCGGCGGAATAGTTGAGCGCGCTGTCTCTTTGACAGCTCTTGTTAATTAAACTCTTTCACTGTCTTGTTTAGGGATATGATGTTGTTCTGTTCTCAATTCTCTTTATGTAAGTAAAAAGATTTTCCTCTTAACTGTTGTTTAAGAATTATCTGAAAATCTTACAAACTGGTGTCATTTTCCCAATATTCCTTTCAGAGTGGAAAGAAATCCAAGAAGAGTAAATCCATGTCTTTCATTGCCCAGGCAATTGTGTGGCTGCGTGGGATGGTTGGTCAACCAGAGGGATTTGTGTTTGTCATGACCATGCTTCTTTCGACCCTCACGTTTAAACTTGTGACCCGGATCATCGTGGGATGACGACGCTGATTTCCCTTATCTCAAGTGCTAATAGCTTGCATGCAATATTTTACTTTATAAAAAATGGTTTTATGACTTTACTGCACTATAAATAGTTGTTCTTGTTCGTGTGTGTTTACCCTTTACACATTATGATTATATTACAGTTGAAGTGCTTTGCAATTTTGATCATTGTATATTATTGATCTTAGTATACTGGGGATGAACTTTTTTTTCTAATTCTGTTCACAAGTTTTTGTAATACAAATGTAAATCATAATGAAACAAAAAAAAGTTTTATACATTACTTCATTTCTAGTTATTCAGAGGGTTTGGTTATGTTGTCTGTATTTTGTTTTGTTGTCTGTCCGAAATTGGTTGTGTGTATCAGATGAACTACATGGTGCTTTATGGTTGAAAGAATCTCAGTGAGATTCATTAAGTGTTGACCTTTTTCTGGTTTGTTAGCTGGCCTAATTAAGATGCATGCATTGTCTTGGATTGTCTGTTTTTTCAATTAATTTTTTCAAGATTATTGTCATAGCCCATGATTTGTTGCCATGTGAAAACTTTAATGTTGGCAGACTCTGAACCCATTTAAGATATTAGCTGAAAATTGGCACTTATCCATATAATGACTTTATATGCAAGTTAAGTAAGATGTTTCATCGCTCGGGCACAATATATTGGTCAAGTTGTGACTCTAAGCCAACTGAAAAATGCGAAAAATCATCATCATCTGCTTGATGTAGCCATGTTGTAACTCTCAGTAGGGTGCTTTCACTGTTGATGACCCACAAGAACTCCTTATAAACACCTGCTACTTGTTAAACATTTCATGTGTGCCGTGTATATACTCTAGCATATATTTTTGTCATTCATGGTGTTGGGAGAGCTGCTTGTCATGTATTTTACCTGAAAAAAACTCCCATCATGTTATATAGAAATAGTACTCTTCTTGAACCTTGGTTGCTGTTGCTCTTGTGTGGAGATTGTTATATGTGACAGTTACACAAAGTGTCTTGTACATGAATGCAGAAATATTTATTAAATTGAAAAGTGCAGATTTATGTTGAAGATATTCAGATACAATTTAAGTGTATGTTTGAGAAATTATATAACACCTGTGTGTATTGAGTTTAAAAAACTCTAAATATTGATACTCAGAGAGAGTCATGGTCAAATGCATGATATACATGGACATTGTACCAGCAATAGTGTGTTGTCAACTGTTAATCGTCAAGTTTTGCCTGGAATGTTTTTGTACAATAAAATCAAATGGCAGCTTATGAGAATTGTTTTTTTACTCTTTCCTCAAATGATGGAAATTCCTCAGATGATGGACTAGTCCAGTACCAGTGAGCTAAATCAAATTGTGTACAGTCATGTTCTGCTGCTTTCAAAGACACACTGCTACACATGATCACCACGAAATTGGCTCAAGGTGTACTAAAGTTTTATGTTAACTTTTTCATTTAAGTTTTTAATGCAAATACTATCCACAACTAGAATGATTTCAAATCTTTCATACACAAACCATCTTAATTTTTCTCCTTAAATTTATCAATTCAAAGTTTAATCTCAAGGAAGAATTATAAGAGACAACAATTTATTTCTCCCTTAATGTATTCCATTTCAAGTTTTTTCTCCTTGAGGAAATTTTAAGAGACAGCAACTTAACAGTGGCTCATGTTTAACAGTATGATTATGTCGTATTGAAGTGGACATTATATACCTATAGATTTAATCACTGATCATCACTTTCACTGAGTGAGTGTAGTGTAACAGGTACCCATCTCTCAGACTAGAGATCGCTTCAGACACATTCACTTATCCTCATAGTCCACACCAGCAGGAGCTGTATTCGATAAACTTCTTAATGACCATTTTCAATTTTTTTTAAAAACCCTATTTTACATCAAATTTATTCATATGCCTTTAATATTTGGATATCAAGTGTTAAATTACAAGAGAGTGTTATGATGTATGTTGAAGGTGTTTGTCTGTAAGTAGGTTATTTACAGGTAATTAGAAACTGTAGAATTTAATGGAAGGTCATATTAAGACCAGTGTGATCTCAATGACCCATGAGTCAAGCATATCAACATGGGCCTACATCCAATTATAATGGTGAACATCTGTGTCAACTCATGAACATAAGTTGTCCGGTTATCACCTTGGTTAGCTCACTTGCTTTTTCACCTTGGCTACCCGGTTTGATACCAGCCTGGGCGCATGTGAGTCACCATGTCAACATTAGTGATTAATATACTATTGTAATAATTTGTTTCACAATCAATGATTAAATAAGTTTAAACTAACATCTGTGTGCTGTTATTTTAAAACTACAATGCATGGGCAAGTTACGGCCCGAATAAAAGGAATTTGAGGAATAACCCTCAAGAGTGACCTTGACCTTGGACAGACAGACAATAGGCTTTGCACCCAACACTCCCGCTTCTTATAGGAGTCCCCCCCCCAAGTTATTTTAAAATTTCCCTATGCATGGCTTAGTTACAGCCTGGACATGCTTTAATTCAAGAAACAAAACCCCGTAAGTGTGACTTTGCCATTGACTACAAGTGTGACCTTGCTTTGACATACTGACATGGGTCTTGCACTTGATGTATCAGTTTTTCATGTTGAACATTTGTGCCAAGTTATCTTAAAATCCCAGACAAACCAAAATACAAAGAATTTTGACCAATGATCCTTCAGTAAGACTTTGTCCTAATGACATAGGCCTTGCAAGAACCATACCAACTTCTCATGGTGCAATTTTTCTTTTAATTCCCTGAATGCATGGCCACGTTATAGACCAAAAAAGCTATAGTTAGACAACAAAGCAGATAACAAATCCTGAAGAAATGGGCGACACAAATAATATATTAAGAAGCTAGAGGCCATATTTCTACTAGGTTCATTATTAAAGTCACATATTGTGTTCTTGTTAAATGTATGTTAGAATATTTGGATCATGTGTCAAAAATCTTAGTCAAATGTAAAATATTTTAGACCGACTTCTTTCAAATTGAAAGCTTGGTTCTGATCAGTCAATTAAACATTCCTTTGAACTTTTTTCAGACCAGTTTTGTTACATCATTTGCACATGGTTTAGCACTTGTAACAAAAACCTTTGTGCCAGTTTCATGTTGACAATTAAACCATGTCTTTAGCAGAATGTTTCAACACAAAACTCCTTTTTTCTACTTTCTCATTTATTTCAAAATAAATATAATTCAAAATAATAAGAAAAAGAAACCACTTTGATCAAATCATTGTCTACAAAGTCACAGATGCTGAATAATATAAATGTGAGGCTAAAATATGTTATAACACTGGTTTGCAATACACTATACATAGTATATTCATTTAGGTGTAAACACTAGCAGTTTCCATGATTGTTCAAAGCATTTGAATTGTTTTCTTAATTTTAAAAAATGCAATAAAGGTTCTGAATAACATATTTTCACAAAATCAAGAAATTTCACATGCAAATCTGGTTTCAAGGAACAGCTGCTTACAGAAATCTATGGTCCCTACATAATTAAGCATACCACTGTAAAAAGGTACACAAATTAACATGATAAAATAATATTGACAACCATATCTTTTTTTTTAGTATCAGTGACGATCAACTGAACGTGTTCTAAAGGCACTTTTATCCTACATTTATCTGCTGGTCAAATTTGTATGTGCCATTTCACTAGAACTGTAACAAGCAGAAATAGGACTTCCAGTAAATAATTCATGAAATATGGCGTCACTGTTTCCTGTGCGACCAATATAGAATAGTGGCGCCCATGGTGACATTATTAGAAGTTGTATATTTTGAATGTAAAATTTATTTCACTCAGACAGGCAAATAAGACCTATTCCTGCATGTTGCGGTTCACAGGTAACTGTACATCTGCTTAAGGTGCTGTTCTCTAGTCTCACTTTAAAATTGACCATTAATTTATATAATTCAAATGTTCTTGACAGGAAATGAAAGTGTGATGCTGACAACAAGGCTGCCGGACCAACATGATTCGCAGCCAAACAATAAAAGCTAGGCAATGTTATAAAACAAATTGTTAAAAATCTGTCCTCAAAAGAATACATGGTTTAAATTATATCAAAAGAGTATACACATATTACAACAATTTATAAAATATTGCACAAAAGCTTTGGGTAGAGAATGAAAGATGGGTTTGTAATATAATAAACATTGACTATTTAGTTGTTGTAACTCTTCCTACCAAAGGAGTAAAATGAATCTTGTTTCTAAATATTTCTAATAAAACTTTAAATATTAAAATCACAAACACGGAAGAAGCTCAAACATGTCTGTCCAGAATAAACAAAGATGTTATAATCCAAGGCAAGTAGGGTTGAGAGATTCTGTCCTTTCACAGCTACAACAAATAATTTGTGCTTGCATTTCCTGTAAATTGACAAAATACCATTCAAATTATTTATATCAAACATCAAATTTTCATTTCAATGATAACTGTATCCAAAGAAATATTGAGCTACAAACATCACTATACCTTATTATTGATGTATTACAGGCTCATTTAAATGAAGATGTGGTCTACATGATATGGAAGAGTTCCAACTCGTCAAAAGCATTAACATTTATTAATTAAATTGATCATCGATTAAAGTTATTACTGAAGTAATTTGACATTAAGAACAATGCATATTTCATCCTAAGAAGTTCTTAAGTAGATCAATACTTGCCTTTAACGAAGTATGAGCTATCATAGAATCAAGCAACCCTTGGCATCCTTAAATGGATTTTCTGACTGTGGTACACCTACAACCAAGGCATCATCTGAGGCATGTTGACTTGTATACCTCATAATCCTGCAACAAGATAAATACACATTTTATCAGCTTATGTCAAAATTATGCTTAAATTTCTTTTCTTTTTTTCGTTGACTTATAAGTATTAATGTGTAGAACATCATTTCAGTAAAAGTAAAATAATTCCTTTTTATAACATTTTTAGTTAACACACATGTTTAGCTTTGAGAGTAAGAGCATTTCCTGCAAGTTCTACTGATCTATAACCAGCTTTCGTTATTTCAAATTAAATCAACAGGCCAAACTTGCCATCAACACCACGACTTTTCATCAAAACTTTGAAATGAAACATGCATCATGGAAACTTAGTAAAAGATGTTTCATGCAGCTGCTGCAGATTTTGCTTGTGAGTAATTACAGAATCAGATTTCAAAACTTACCTATATATATATATATATATATATATATATATTTATTCAGACAAGAAAGGTAGTTTTATGTGAACAAATTAAGTTAAACGAATTGGGCAAAGGCCAATGTAAATATAATCACAGGGGTTTCTCTCAGATTCTTTTTACCATATATATATAAATATATACTTATTGTATAGACTAGGGATACAACATAGATTGCACAATCATGACATGGGTTCGCAGAGCCAAAAGTATGTAAAAGAACCTCTATCAACCAAACAACAAACATAACATGATGTAAATCATTAAATAAATTAAATTAACAGAAAATACTCACAATTGCAAGCGCATTTCTTACTATTGCATTCTGAACAAGAGCACCATACTCTTAACACAACACTGTTAATTTATCAATAATGCCATTTTAAGTGTGGACAGTTCTCAGGTAATAAAATCACTTTACTGGTGTGCTCAGAGATAATTGGCCAATGTAAAACCGAACCGGAAGTGTGACTTATGATTCTTCTTTGGACTAGATATTTACACATAACATTTCACACATGACTTTACTTGGGTAATTTCTAGCCAAAATAATGCGCGTTTAGGGATCTTTTTTTAACATTTGGATATTCATTTTGTTCCCTAAACGCTACTAGTCAACTGATCCGAACCAATGTAAAATATATTCTTCAACTATTACTCCACAATACTTAACCCTTCACTGTTAAATAAAAACACAAAAGTTTAGAGTTTAATTATTTTGGCCAATACCTTTTACTTATTACACTTACATACATATATGTAAGTGTTTAATGAAACATGAATAATTTACATCGACTTCTGTCAATAAAGCATCGCCATTTTAAAACCATCTGCCCGTTATCTTTCCACTCAATATACTTGGCACTGGGATCTGTCATTCTTGGCTAAGAAACAAGTGGGATATGGACGCGTAGAGTCGCCACATCAAAAATTGTCAAAGACTATGAAGCGGCTCTTTATATGGGCCGGGTAATTTCATACTCTGGAGTGAGCGAACGCTTAATGCACCAGTCAATTGTTAACCACGGCCCCCAAGGGCAGAAGGAATACTGTGAATGGCTGGGGGACATGGGCTGTATTTAACCTTCCAGGTGGCCCAGCAGTGCAGAGTGAATGCAGTGGTGCTGAAAAAAGCAGGGAACAGGCAGTGGCTTTGTTAAGGGAAATAATCCGTTCTTTTAACAAGATTTGTCTGTGTTTTAACCATGCTTTTCCTGGAGTTTAACAAGATCAAGACATCATGCTTTTAATATGTAATATCCAGTATAATAGGCCTTCCTTAGGATGTCCCCAGGGTGTGGGGTCATTTGGCAGGGATTTTACCAGCAGTTTGTTGCAACAACAACAATTTTTTACTCCTATTACTTTAACTTGCATCATTCTAGAGAGAATTGTGCAAATTGTGATGCAACCATTGTCTACAATAATAAAAAGATTTGTTTTGTTTTTTCATAAGAAACTCCTGTAAATATAATACATTTACCATTCAAGAAGTCAAGCGAAGTGAATCTCACCCAACTCGGCAACTGATCTGTCAAAAATATATATATAATACACTGATAACAGAACTTACTCTCCTATCGCTTCTGACACAGGTATTCTGTGAACATTTGCTTCTTGACGAAGCTGTAAAAGTTGTTTTTGAAGGTTTTGAACCTGAGAAGACATACTGAATTAACTGGAAAGATATCAAAATTGTACAAATAATTAATTCAACTTCCGCTTAGGAGTTCGACTGCATTAACTTCGTTTCAGCTAAAAGTTGTGTAAAAATGGCAAGAAACGTATACCAGTCAAAGTAAAGGGTGCGCCAAATTAATGGTTACATGCCACCATACATATCGTATTTGTTTTATATGTGTGAATATTTCATATCGGGAGCCTTTTCATGTTTTTGTTTAAATGGGTAAGAGTTCATTTCTTTTGACCAGAATCCAAAATACCGTTTAATTTTAAACTCAAAACCAGAATATCATTTCATATTAACTGGGAATAGGCTTAAACGGATTGTTATTTGTCCCAGGTAATAATATTGCATACAATGTTAAAAACATGCAATGGAAACTACAGGGAAATACTTGTTTTTGGTAAATATTTTTTAATATTGTATTTAAATCATTGCCTAATATATTTCTTACACTTTTAGTTATAACAATCGCGTAGCGAGGTAGGTGTGGCAAGGTATTGGTAAATCAAAATTGCTATTGAAATATGAGTTTTTCGACATACAGTAATTAAGACAAACAAGTGATATATTTCCCGGCCCTAATATCACGAAAATACTTAAGTCAAATCACAATCTTAGTCTCAACTCATTTTACCATATAACACCAAAAGTTATTAAAAATCATATAAGTTTTTACAACATCAAAAACCGCATTCTATATTACAGAATTAACGATTAATGCCTTCGGTCAAGATTCCAAGGGAAACATATTCTACGGCCAAAAATGTATTTGAGTACAATTAATTACAATGCCTGCGTTGAACTTAAAGGGATTCGCTAATGTATGGGCACCATTTTTTCCGGTAATGCATCTGAAAACACTTATTCTATATATATAAAGTCACTATATGCTCTCCTGGGTTATCGAAATTTATCAGTGATATAAAAAGTTCACAATTTCAAACAGTGAAATAACATTATTTTATATTTTTCTTTCTTTTGAAATGTTAGCCCGTTCTTACATCCAAGTCTTACATTTCTACGTCATGAATTACCTTCACGGCACATACAATTTGGCACGCTTTTCGGGAAAAAAACACACAAATATTTTTGTATCATTTGGCACATAAAACAAAGAAAAATGTTTGATTCAATTTAAGACAGCAATATATTTCATCAAATCAGTTCCAACGCTGTATTCACTTTTGGCGTTCACGAGTTATTGTATTACTGTACTTTAATGTGTGCTTGTTCACTTATAAAGTGGGCGTGCCTAACTCCGCAATACGGCCGCCAAAATTCCATTCCAACGTATCAAAATTGGGTGGGTAGTGTTGACACCCTCCTGTATAAGCTCAATGAAAAATACAATAGACACCTGTTTTACAAAAATAATTAAACGTATTTTGTTAAATTTATTCTGATTGTTTTATCATTGCTTTTAAACCATGTGCTTAAACAGATACGTGGCATATACAACAGTGTGATGTTACTATCATTAAAAAATGAAGTTGTTGTTTAATGACAGCAACTCTAAAATACAAAAATGTATAGCTCGAGCATGGATATTTTGAGGATAACTTTTAAATCAGAAATAAACATGATTTTTCACGACAAGGCATATAAGGCTCAGATCTTTTGGCAACATCATATAATAGTGGCCAAGTCCCCAAACATGGTCAATTTATCCCACAATTTTGGCTAAAAATTACGTAGAGTAACTACATGTTATTTTAACATAATGTTCTTAATTGCATTAAAAGTGATTTTATATACTTTTTATAGAGACCGGATGTATATATTTACACATTTATAAACCTTTTTGAGTTCTTTAGTCAATCAGGTATGACTTTCTCCGTTTTATTTTAGTCTGTTCACACACAGTTACAATATCACCTTTTTCTATAACTATTAAATATCACATTATCACTTTGCATGTATTGTTAATATTTACTGCATAAGCGTATACATGTTTTAAAAAAACAGTTTCTACATTATTTACATTACTCTGTGAGAAGTCAATTTACTGATAACCCTTGGAATCAAAACTTCTTTTCAATGACACATTAGTTTAGCTAAATAAACAAAAAAAATATGTCAAAGACTAGATATAATGAAATTTCAGAACATACATGTAGTACCAGCTTGTATTTATAGTGCTTCCTTTTTCTTTTTACATGATACAAGATTTAATAATCTTTATTTAAAGTCGGGAATGTGTTAACAAGAAACATTAGCCCAATGAGCTATATTCCGACATGAATAACAGACAAACGTATCAAATAACAGTAACAATGAGCTTGTGACCTGGAAATAAAATTATACATGTTAAAATGAACACATATTGGAGCATGCACACGAAATACAAATAGGAAAATAGGATTAGAGCATCGAGAACAGTGATAACACCAACACGTTTTCCCGGCTGTACGGTCAGTCCACACGCGCACGGTTCCACTAGTTGATATACCACTGTAAAATGGTTAGTTGTTTCAAAAGTATAACTTAAAGGGAAATCATATACATTGAAGTAGCAAAATTGTAAGTAGCAAACTATACAAGGGAATAACAGCTTTGTACATCGATGTGTAGTTTGTAAAAAAACACCTTATAATTAATCTAGCATGATAGGAAAAATCCTTTGAAAGTATTGCTAAAAGGAGGTATGATATTTATCATGTTATTTTGATATTACACCTATCACTGTAAAAGAATGTTAATTGAAAAGTAAAGTCGTAACGCCTAAACAAAATACTTGCCGAAAGAAAAACACAAGTAGTTGTATGTGTTCGACAGATGTTATATAAATTTGAACAATCATAATTAGATATTAGCCCATGTAATTTAATTTAATAAGTTGTTATTTTAGCCAAAGAAGTCCGCTGAAATATTTTCTGGTATTTGAATGCCATATCTTGTCCAGTGGGTGTAAGCTATCCCACTGAAAACAAAACTCCTTTTCCGTTCAGACAAAGGATAAAAGATATTCAGTGAAGCATTTTATACTTCTCAATTTCTTCTATTTTTTTTAAAGCAAAAAGGTATTATTTACACATTGAACATTAACAAGAGGGACCTGTCCAGGTGTGGTTCAGCCTTCTTAATTCCAGGTAGTTTAGGGAGACCCTTATTTCCTTTGGGAGGCTGTTCCATATCTGACTGGCCTAAAATCGAAAAGAGTTTTTCCCATATTTATTTGTTCTTACTGATGGAACGTCTACACAGTTTTCGTATCTCAGATTAAAATTACATGTCTTAAGAGTTACAAGGTTTTGAACATTTTCTGGTGAGATACCATACAGACATTTGTAAGTTTCAATAGCAATGTATCTTACCCTGCTAAAATGAAATGTTGGCAATTGAACTTTATGAAGAAGATTTTCGTAAGTTGAGGTGTAATCATTAAAAACAATTTTTAAAGCTCTGTATTGAATCTTTTCCAATTTTTCTGTGTTGGTCTTGCTAAAAAAATGCCAAACGACAGGACAGTTGTTGAAATTGGGTTTGATAAAAAGATTTAAAGATAAGAAGCTTAGTATTGGTTGTCAACTGAAAATTTGCTTAGTCTTTGAAGAAAATTCAATTGCTTAGCAGCTTTTTTGCACATTTTAGAAATCTGGGCATCAAAATTTAGTAAACTATCTACCTCAACACCTAAAAGTGTCACATGCTCTTCACAAACAATTGGGTGATTAAGTATATTGAATTGTTTTATTTCTTTAACAGACCTTGAGCCAACTGGAATTGCCTGAAATTTGTCAGGGTTAGCCTGCATTTGATTTTTTTCCGATTAATAAGCTTTGAAACTGCTTTCTTGAAATTGTGTGTAAATTCTTTTGATATTTTTGCTTGATATAGTTTTGTATAATTCATCAGCAAATAGCAAATAGTCTCACCATGCAGTCCACAGTTTCAAGGAGGTCGTTTATACAGTATGGATGAGATGGCATCAACACACTTCCATTATTGACCCCCTAGTAAATGTGACACCTTGTATGACTGTTTTCTTTTCTATGATGAAAAGAAAGGTTGTGAAATGAGAAAAAATACGCATATATGGATCATACTTAAAGAAGTTATGTATCATAAGACAAAGTTACCATTGGGTCGTGCTTCTGGACCGTGAGATCTCGTTTACTGATTAGCCGGACTCAAATGAAGCAACGTCCATAATAGTTAGATGTAACCTAATTGCATTTTGCATTGCCCAATAAAGGGCTACTTTCAGAGAAGAACTGTTGAATTACTACACTTTGATAAAACATTTTATGTTTGCATATGTGTGCTAATAATTGTACCACGAATAGATATCCGCCATGCTTTTATTTAGTTTTATGCTTACCTTAAAACAAATAAAATGAAATAAAAAACAATATAAACAATGGACTATTTTCTTTCCGACATTTTTGCGGAACAATAGGCGAGGTCACGAACCGCCATACGATGGTTGTGTTGTCTAAGCAGCGTGTAATAAATTGAAAATGGCAGTGTATTACAATTTAAATCCCTTCTAATTACACATGAATACTTAGCTGTGACTTTGCTCAATCGTTGGTTTTAACCGATAATCAGTCATCATCACTGTACTGTTCTAGAAAAGCTGTTTCTGAGGTAGGTGGGGTAAAATACTGGGTGTTTTCAAATATCGTCATTGCAGTGAATCATTGTCATTTATGAAAATATTACATTTAACGCCCACTGAAACGATCTGATAATAAATTGTGAAAGTAACATTCAAAAGTTAAGTTTGAAATTGCAAAGTATGCCAATGGCTCAATATATAGTCCAACCCAACTTCCAGGAATCTAATTTGTTTTGATTTACTGGTCATCAGTGACTTGAGTTAGAATAAAAAAATCTTTGACTTACAACAAACAAGAAAAGCTGGTAAAAACCCCACTGCAAGTCAAAACCATGTCATGTTTAAACATAAATACATTGGACAATTAGTTGCCCCCTAGTCTAAAATAATAGACGTGTTATACGGGATTCTTCCAATCCCTAACGTCTAAACGGGAATGTGCAAAAAACAGGGGTGTTTTAAAAATATTGAAATTGTTTTAAGTGAAGTATTTTATGGTTGAAATTGATCATTAAGAGTTATATTCATATTTTACCATGTGTGAAATGTTATTTTGCACTAAACAAGCATTTAATGCATTAAAACAAGTTGTTTACCTTTCCAATAAAACGAAAGTTGACTGACACAGACAACAATTATGCGAAGGGGAACAACTCGATACAATCGTAATAGCTTGGCCTCCTCCGACAAAGCTTCGAGATAGACCTCGTTATACAATCGTAACAACTCGGCCATGGCCGAAATGTTCCGAGCGATTTAAAACTGTGCCCTAAAGCCTTGCAGTTGCTCTTCATGTATATATCGTTATGTTTGGAAAGAATGAAATGAAAAAAAGCCGTCAAACTCATAATTATAAGTTGGATATTTATTTTTTTGTGTACGGAACTAATATAAAATAACATTATCTGGTAATATTTCTTGTTTTTATGATATTTTATATACGCTATATGCTTTAACCCGGAATCCTGATCGGAACAACTACCCAATTTTGATACTAAACAATTTGTACGTGAAGGATTTGCCATATCAAAAATCTAAAAAAAATCTGTCAACGTACAATTATTTGGACTAAGTTGCCCCCAAATTGGCTATTTTCAGTCAACATTGCCGAATGATGGGCTACCAAACATCTTGTTTTTCACAATTGTTTACCGAACAATGCCTGAAATTGGGTGTCAACCACAGATTATCAAATTGTGTACTGTAACCTACCAATAATGATTAAATCATTGTGTAGTTGATGAAAGTGATCAAATTCACAGTCTTTGACGTAATCCACTCAACCATCAACCAAGTCAAATTGTTTTCCAGTTTGTGGACTGAAAATTTAATTTTAAGTTACTAGCCCGACCCATGTTTTTCCCAGAGAAGAACGGGGAAAGTAATTTAATCTGAAAAATGAAGTGTCAGTGAAGATATGTCTGAAAATCTTTGCTAAATGCTCATTTTAAATGAAGAACAATAAAGATTAAAAATGAGAAAAAAGTGCACTGATGTTTTCTTTTATTTACTACACAGATATTAATATTTCTCCATTAAAACATAACCTCAGTTCGGGCAAGGTAAACTTGATTTGGGCTAGTGGTAACAAGTTTTTCCAGGTTACTAGGCTACAAGCCAAGAGCTTAAAACAAATAAATGTGAAGACTTATTTCATATAATGTTTTTTTCTGAATGAAATTGTTGTACAATGTGCTAGACCTTGTAAAATTAAATTAAAATAGGTTACTAATCTTCTTACTCTTAACCTATGATCAATGGTGATATCATGCATTTTTTGAATGTGCATAATATATTATGTTGATATCAATTACATGGACACAAGAATAAAATTGTTGCTAAATTTTGAAGGTTATGTTAAATTCTAAACCTTCATCAAAGAGTATGTTTAGGGTATATCCATGAACAAGAGCTGTTTACAGAAAATCATGCATTTTCTGCATGATAATAAGTCAGTTTCTTCGGCAATCATATAATCCTGGAAAAGCGCTGTACAAGCACTCAAAACCACTAATTCCCAGGAGCTTCCGGGGGAGCTTTGCCCCCTAGGCCCCTACCGGGGCTTTGCCCTGGACCCACTGGGGGCCCAGGCGGCCCGCAGGCCCCCAGATAAATTTTCCGGATTCTCAAGATTTCCAACTTTCACACGTGTTCAAATTATTCACTGCGCTACACAATGTGCCGTTTTCTCCTTTAGCACCCTGTCCCTGGTCTGCATCACACTTCCTATTTAAAAACCTAGCTAAATCCTTAATCTTATTAACAGTTTTTTTTAGGGTAGTTTCCAAATAAAATCATTATATTTGTGTTTATATATTATCTGCCATTATTAATCCAAGTTGTTTTATTATCTGATGATCAGTAAATTTATAGATACTCTGACATAAAAGGAGCAAATTATCATTATTTTATCCTTTAACAATTTTAAAGAAATCCTTATTTTTCTGAATATATAATATAATTTCTATTTAAAATACCCCTTAATACACATATTAACCCAGTCCCATTACTCTGCCTTATGCATTTCTAGTGTTAAATGTCTTGATAAACTAAGAAAATCAGACTATCATATGCATTTGCAGTCAGATGCTCTCTTTTATGCTCTTTTAACCAGCCTAATTGGAAAAAAGTTTTACTTAGTTTGTGGACACTGCCAAAGTTGTTATTTGCATACACATATATTTCAAAATGTCATACTAAAGAAAGTCAGATAGGGTGTTGCTATAATGGAGCAAATACTATTAAAAATATCACATTTGCTTACCAATCAGTTTTACATGTATATAAATGTATTGATAATGAAGTTAAAAATGTTTTTATCATTAAAATTGAAGTTTACAAGAAAACACATCAATTTAAAAAGCAGAGCTGAGGTATTTTCTTATTATAATTTGATTGCAACACTGTATTTTTGCTGTCTACAGGTAGGGCATTGAGAGGAAGGCAGGATGGGCAAGTTGTTGTCAAAGATATTCGGGAACAAGGAGATGAGGATTCTCATGCTTGGTCTTGACGCTGCAGGGAAAACCAGTATCCTTTCTCACAAACTTTCCATGTCAAACATGTGGTCCATTGGGTGTTGGATTCACAATGTTTCATTTTTTTTTCTTCATGATCATATGAAAGTATATTTGACAAAAAATGTATGTATACAGTGGTCGAAATTTACACCAGCCCACAAGCCCTGCACTGGTGAAATGTCTTTCAGGCTTTCTCAAATTCTGAATTTTATACAGCAGGGCTTGTTAAAAAATTTGATGCCAAACAATTGTATAAGAATTCGGGCTTGTTAATCCAAAAGTCTAATTTTGATGACTGTGTATAAATAATTTTGTATCTGCAATTTAGTATGGAAACATTTTAAGACGATCAGGATTCTAATATTAATTGGAATGATCTTTGCATCACCAATGTAATCATCATTATTATGATGAAATATTAATAAATCACTGCCATATTGCTTTGCAATTCCCGGCTTCATTTGCATGTACTTCACAGTGATGGTTTTAATAATTTATTCCTTGTCAGGGCTGTCCTGATTGTTGCTAGACCTTCAATACTGATTGAATATTTCTCCCGAGATAGCCGCCCTATGCAGTGATTAATGGTCTCAATAATCTTGCTTTTAATTATAGGAAATCTGATTGTATTAGTTTAATTTGATATAATAAAAAGTGCATATACCAAAACTATCTATTTAGAATAAATTCATTTTAAAACATTTGTACTTTCTCTCATTTGTACGTTTTCTCAATGCATTTCACTACTAGAATTTCTTTAAGTTATCTGATAGAACAGTTGCTGTTAGTATAATTTCATAATAATATATTAAGACATTGATACTCGAAATAAGTCAGATAGGTTGCAGTGATTTTATGCACATGGCCAATAATAAACCAATATTTGTCTGTATGTACAGGCTGTTAAACATTGTATGTGGTTTGTTAGTGTGAATAATGAGGTAATATTTTCTCAGTTGGGGTCAGTTTGTCAAACTGTCATTGTCTGTACAGAGCCACATGATGACAGGTCACTATATATCAACAAATTGGTTAACACCCCAACCCATCAGCCGACTTGTATTGGTACAGTTATTCAAGAAATTGGTCACTTGGGGTTAATGATTGTCGGAGGAAATAAAAATCTAGTGAATCTTTTTTTGCTGAAAAATCCAATTCTGTTCTATTTAAAAATGGTTCATGTTGTTTTCGTATTAAGGGGCCTAGTCGTCTTTGGCATTTGTATATATATTGAGGCATAAGCCAAATATAAGAAATACGTTGAATGGGGCCTCTTGAAAGCTTCTCAGTACCCAACTACCCATTTATAACAAATTGTTCCAACAAAAATTATAGATTTATTTAAAGCATCTTCAAACTACCCAACAACAGTGTTTAAAACAAAGAAAATTTAAGTGTTGACAAGTTTCATTGTTAATAATTTTATATGTTGCATTAAACTCATAAATAATAACCTGTCTACCGCGGTGTAGTGGATATGGTGCCTAACTGATTACCTAGAGGACATGTCATTTTTTTCTCTGTTGCCAGCGATACTTTGCTTCTGATTTACTATTTTTTTATGAATTTAATTTAATATTTTATAACTTTATATATTGCCTTGATAAGTATTACAAAATGTTTAGAAAAAGGTTTATATTTGATTGAAAGAAAAAATGCTGACCATGCCCCTTGACAAGTTTCACTCCTATTGTTGAAATGATAATTACATTGTTAGCAAAATAACCTGTTACAAGTTAACATACGGTATATGTACATGCAAATTATTGTGAGTGAGACACTCAAGATTTTCTTTTCATGCATGCCTTGTAGAGTCACTACTTCTGTATGTAACAGTATGCCCGTAACGGTTAAGTTGTCACTTCCTGTTTTAGTCATGCTGTAATTATTATGATGGGATGATGTTAATATTCATATTCATGATCCTTAACTCTGTCCTAGCTATTTTATACAAGTTGAAGCTCGGCCAGTCAGTGACTACTATACCTACAGTGGGATTTAACGTAGAAACCGTCAACTATAAAAATGTTAAATTTAGTGTTTGGGTGAGTATTTAATTGATAGTAAAAGTATTACAGAAACATGGCATTCACCAGTTATTTCATACATGTATCAATGAAGAATTTGGAAGGTTTCTTGTTAAATTAAGCGACAGTAATGAACAGTGAATTATTAAAAATAAAAAATAACTGCATCTATGTTGTGTTTTAAGTTGTATAATGAGACATCTTTAGTGAAGCTTAGATCAATTATCACTGAGTAAATGTTGAATAAGCTATATATGTAGAAGGCCTCTCAATTGATATGCATGCTTGAATTTAGACAACGCTATTAAAGCATTGAATTAAACGTCATACTTAAAAAAGGAAAAACAGACATTTGGACTAAGAATTTAGCACAGCAATAGAAACATTACTTAATTTGTTTTGTACACAAGGTTTTGACACAACTTTATTAAGTGGTTTATATAAAAATAGAAATTAAGGTGTAGAAGTCTTGTACATTGTAACATGCACTCACTGGAAGTGTCGTACAGTAGCTTTGGAATGTTGCATAGAGGTTGATTGACTTGATTAGTAATTTACTTATTGGCAAAACCCGGCTATATCGATTGATGCTGGTTGAAGAGATGGGAATTTGTCAGTTGTGTAAATACTGGTACATACTATTAATGTTGCCTCTCCTTGAAATGACATGACCTCAAGCTTAAGGGTAAGGGAATATGACACCTAAGAAAAATGATAGTATTTTGTAAAATGTCCTAAGAAGGGAATAGCATTTGACACAGCTGTATTTTGATATTATCAAATGTTATCAAAAATATGTAGGGGTATCACTACTATGATTAAAATTTTAAAGTAGCCTTCTTTTTACCATACCTACATAAAATTATACCCGGGTGTCACATTCTATGGGATAAGATGAATTACAAATTTTTGAAACAGATATACTGGTAATAAATTAAGGAACTTAAATATACTGAAACTATTTTAAAGGAGTAAATCTTGGTGTTGACAAATACTTTTTGTTAACTTATTGAATTAAAAGCCTATTCTGATAAGCTCATATCATGAGGTCAATTTTAAGTTAAGCTCCTTTTTTGCCAATCTTGGTTATCTCAGATTTCAATGGAGTTTGAGATACAAAGGTGTGGGCAGTATCAGGTAACTAGTGAAGGTGGACCACTGAAATTAATCACGCTTAATTGACTGGAAGTGGATCCAGTTGAATTCTTAATCAGGACTTCTATTTCATGCACATATAGAAATGTTAGTGTATGGTAAGAACGCTGTTGATGATTTAATTAGAATGTTTTCAAATGGCACATTTTAATGAAATAAGTAAGGAAAAATGGGTTCCTTAATAATGAAAATTTCCACAACTGTTAATTTGAACTTTTCTATGCTTGTTATGCTAGCTGTATGCAACACTGTGATGAGTATACTAACCATTCTTTGCACTTTACCTACCAGGATGTTGGAGGCCAGGACAAGATCCGTCCCTTGTGGCGACACTACTACACAGGCACCCAGGGCCTCATATTTGTCGTGGACTGCGCAGACAGGGACCGCATTGACGAGGCTCGTCAGGAGCTCCACCGGATTATCAACGACCGCGAGATGAGGGAGGCCATCGTCCTCGTGTTTGCCAACAAGCAGGACCTACCAGATGGTGAGCAATAATCTGTTCATTATGTTAAGGATTTCACTAATGAGTTATGGAAGGGTGTTTCTCCCAGTCCTTTTTTGGTAGCACCCTTCTGCTCTCCTGAAGTACAGCATGGGCGCCCTTCTGCCGTTTTAAAATTAAATATTTAATAATGTCAAATATTTATTTTGTTTTGATTGAAACTTATAATACAGGGCTCATCCTAGACAGAAATTTTAGGGAGAAGTGAGAACGGGGGAGGGTGCAGGAGGGGGGTTCGCCCTCCCGAAGGTCGGAAAATTTTGAGATTTTAAATTTCAAATGGTGGGTTCTGGTGTGTCCTGGACAACTTTTCTATGCATTTAAATAGGTGTAAAATAAATAGGTGTTTAAAATGTTTTTAAATAGTCATACAAAAACATGGTTGTTTTTAGTTGGAATTAATTTGTTGTATATATATATAAAAAATACCTTTAAAAAAAGTCAAGTTTCAAACATTTTATTACATGCAAACCTATCATGCACACATACATATATATCAGAATTTAAATACATAATAAATAAATAAAATAAGCTTATAAATATAAACAAAACTAGCTGAAATCAAACAACATGACATCAATTGTAAAGAAGAAAAGAAAAAAATCATAGTTCTCAAAACAAGAAGCACTATACACGCGATCAGTCTACACAATGTAGGTCTCAAGGTGAGATTCATCAGAGAAAATAAAAAAAGTATAACATATCCCCCTCCTAAATAAAAACAGAATCAACTTCACCTTAGGCCTAAAAAAAAAATTGTTTGGTTAGGGTAACATCCTTTTCAAAAATAGGTAGGGTAGGTAGGCTTTTTTAAAAAAAAATTATTAGGCTTTATATATAAGAATATCATTTTCATCATTGGAGAATGGTGTTAAAGTTATCTTCTGTATAAGCATTTAAGGTTTAAACTACATATTGAAAAGCAATTAAAAAAAAAAAGATTTTTTTTTTAGTTTTTCCCTACGTCGATTTTTTTATATTTTCGTATCCAAAATGGTGCAATTTCCTGCATTTTAAACAAGTTTACAGTTATGTTCCCATGATTTAGAATTACCAACTAAAGTCCGATTAATATTAAAATTATTTGTGAAAAGGTTTAATGGTTTCTCTTCCTTAATTATTGGTATTTCTCAAGTTTTCCGACAATACAATATCGACGATATTGATCGACTCATGTTTTGTTTAGTGCGGGTATTATTTATATTGACACCGTTGACGTCACAGCAAAACATGTAAATCACGCTGCATGCTGGAACACAAAAGCGCACGGAGCAAAGCGACTGCTCGTTTATTCGTATTTAAAGCTGCAACAGCTAATATTTTTAAAGCCGGGTTGTATTTTCAGATTTATTTATCTTTTTTCTAAATAAATTAAAAGAACGATAAAAAAATCAAAGGTGAATAAAAAGCAACACAAAATATAACTTTACACTTTTAAACTAAAGACTCAATTAATTACGACGACATAGCATAACCCTTGTTAATAACACAGATATCTTAACACGGTTCTCAATTATAATTTAATAATTGGTTAACAAACGGACTCGGGATTAAGAAACAAAATAAAACGACACATGATTTATGTTACCGAAATCAATTAACACTTATTGTTTACTTTGCGTTCATAGATGATTATAGGGATGAAGGTCGCAATTACGACAGTGGGGTTTTTCACACATTCCCATTCTGATAAAGAATAGGAGGAGTTTGGTTAATTGGCACTGTTGAACCTCACCGACACGCCTTCATGCTGTCGTCGATCCTGAATGGCTGATAAAAATGTCGTAATAGTCCCGACACGCCTTCTGGCTGTCAGTCAACCGTTGCAATCGCAACAAAATCGTGTATTGTCAAAACTGATGATTGTTTTGATAAGGATTGTCGCTACGCGGATTAAAGCATGTCGGCATAATTAACGCGTGTCGGTAATTGGCCTTGCCAGCGGAAGGCACGTCGGGCCCGACAAGCCATAAAGGGCTGGCGGAAACCCTGTAAAAATTGATGCCTTCTTAGCCACATAGGGCATTCAATGAGCATACATCACTCCCTACATCGTATTACAAGAAAGTTTTGTAGTGGGGTTATTAATCACATCAAGTGATAGCTCTAGTTAGCTACATTATGTAACACCCTTATTATGTAAATGATTTAAGTTTTATATCAATTAAGTGTTTTTAATTAAAAAAATTGAGAAATTGTGATTTTGTAAATAAAGCAGAAGCTATTGTTTATCTTCCTTGGTGTACTTGATTTAAATGAAGACCAATGCCAGATAGAAAAGCAATTGATCTTAGTGGATGAAATAAAAAGTATGTGTTATCCTTTTGCTGTACTGATTTGAATCCGTTCAATCACTAAACCTGTTATTTGTTTGCAGCCATGAAGCCCCACGAGGTGCAGGAGAAGCTGGGACTGACGCGTATACGAGACCGGAACTGGTATGTGCAGCCAGCTTGTGCCACAACAGGAGATGGACTTTACGAGGGGCTCACCTGGCTCACATCAAACTGTAAATCCTGATTACCTCCTGCACAAAACTAGGATAGATATCTACTGTGTACATACACCAACTTTTTATACATTCTATTCATTGGCTTGCATTTGTCTGAGGAAGAGGCATGTTGTGTTGACATGTCTTAGGTGCAGGAATTGACTGCCTTGTGTAAACAGATATACTTACCTGCGTTTGGGTCTCATGATGGGGAACAGTTGCTGTATTCAACCAGGAGTGAGAGAACTTCATACCTGCTTCCACAATATATCGATGACGGCAAAGTGCTTTGTAGTCTACCTATACTATTGAGATATTTAACAAAACTGCTTAGGAAACAGCTTTTAGGTTTTACTGACCGAGAGGTCTTTATATGAATTATTTATACATGTACAATTGGATATTTGGATGACTGTGTGTCTAGTGGTGATAGTTTTTGTTATGTACAGTGTACAGTGGTTTAAGTGCAATGTGTAAGGAATCAGTTGGACATTTATTAGTCTTATCACTACTGGCATTCCATGTGTGAATCTGGTCTGAATAGGATACTAGAGGAACACTTTTCGCAGTAACCACTGATTTGTAATATAGGCTGGCCATATAGCCTTAATGTGATAAATATGAAAAACTATCAAATGTAATGGATAATCTTTTAATGATGATAAAGTAAATCACTTCATGGCAAATATTTTAACTCTAACTACATACCACACAATTTTTCTTGCATTTTCTGTGTGACTGTTACTCCTAATTGATACCTGGGGCTATTTTGCTTAGATGTCTGAATGATACACACTGATAAAATCATATTCCCATCCTTCATAACTAACCCATTTGAACGAAATGATAGCCAGCAGTACTCCTGAGTAGATATTTGAAAATCAGTATAATGGAGTATAAATGTTTTTGTCAATAATTATTTACCCAAGATCAAAAATTGTCAATATGATGTAAGAAGGCATCGGGCCAAATTTTTACTGGTCAAAACATGATTTTTGCATGATCCAAAATACAAGAAAAAGAAAGACATGGATGTAATTGTTATTATTAAAATTTTCATTTTTCTCCTTCATGAATGTTTTGAATGGCTTAATACAAGAAGTTAACTTATTTTCCCTTTGTTGTCCATGTTACATTTGTGTTCAGAAGGGAAACTGGTTACTGTGTGTGAAAATATGTTTTAGCTTTTGATATTGATAAGCCTCAGATGCATTTATGGTAGTTCATAATTTATAATAATGTGTGTTTTAACTTTTATGCTGGATTATATATGTTATATATTACAGTAATTCTTACCGTAAGAATGGCTTAACACCACTTCTAACCAATCTGTCAAAATACATTATGTGTTTCTATTTGTTTTCTTAAAGAATTTACACACTTAGTGTGGCACCTCTTCTTAAATAGCGTATCAAAAAATTGCTTTCTCAAATCTTATGTTGAATGACATAATTGTAAATAATTTGGCCAAATAGAGTGACTGGCGTTAATAGATACCGGTAATATCTATTTGAGTTTGCAAAAAAATGTGTAACAGTAACTTAATATCTAATTCAATTCCTTGATGTAGGCTATTTTGTTATACGCTAATTGGTTATAGGGCCACCACGTCAGTAGGTAGTTACAATTATGAGGTATATTTCTACATGGTAGTGTCTAATCTGTATATATATGGACATATAATAATTGTACTTTCCTTTTTTGTAAAAATGGATGAAACCAGTTTGCATACAAGGTTGTTTTACTAAAAGGTGTTTGTAATTGCCTTATATGTTTCAACAAATATGTGCATACTTCAATGTTTAAATGAATGTACAAATTTTTGGTTAAGAATTTTTCATCAAACATAAAATGCATCTGCCATTGCCTATTGGCACTAGAGACTTAAATTCTCATGGTAGAAACGTGCAGACGGAAATATCAAACATTTTAATATTGACAGGTTTGACAGGCACAGCCATAAAATGTATTGACCACTCATACATTGTGTAGATATGCTTTGCTTTAATTTATTTTCAATACATTGTAAATGATTCTTTTAATATTTCTAATTAATTATATGAGTTTCAAGTGGTAATTTGTTTAATTGTTAGTGTCTTAATTTTAATATATGTTTAATGTTAATACATTTTTTAAGTGACTCTGTCTTAATAAAAAGGCATGTTAAATGCATTCTCTTATTTTTTGGGTTGACATTTTCCGAATACTATATTGTGAGAAATATCATCTATGTTAATATAATTCGAAAGCAACACAAAGGCAACTTTTAATAATTTCCCTCATATTGGCATACTATCATTGATATTTAACCGTATGAAAATAATAAGGAATATAATATTTTAGAATATCTGAAAGCATATTAACTGTATAATAGTCAGTGTATTATTGTATGCTCAATTTTGTATAAGTCATGGATATTATTCTTAACTTCTTTTTTCAGTCATAGACTGGTAGTCTAATTTTGAAACATCATTTTTTTGCTAAAATATCTGAAACGTTTTCTGATTCTTCCTTCCCTTTTTTCGGCATTCAGATGAACTCATTTCATGGTTTTAAAACATTGAATTGGGCAGAGGAAGGATTGATATCTGATCTCTAGAGCATTTGAACAAAATATTCATAGCATACACTTTTAAGTTACAAACTACATGATAAAAATATCATCATTATTTTAAGTGAAACAAATTGATGTCAATGTCAGTGTAATTAAGTTCTTATTCATGATCTTCAACTATCTCCACAATTGTTTTCAAGAAAAAAATGGCAGTTATAGTAAATTTTAGTTTTTTAGTAAATTCTGTAAGATTGTTAAAGAGATCACAATAATCCAAAATTCCCCAGCTTAGGAAGAAGTATTACTGTCGAAGGCATTCTAATGATATTACTTTGAAATTTATTCTGGAAATGGTAAAAGATGTTGTTATAAATTAAGTTGCGCCTTAAATGCAGAACTGCTAAATGGGGAAAGTGACAACAGACCCTTAACCTTTTATTATCACCTACAGTTAACGTGTTCATGCAACTGCCATTATTGATTTCCCCTTATATTCATTGATGTACAAGGTAGTATGATACTTCAAACATGTTAAAGTTTTTTCTCCTAAAAATGGCAACACAAATTTTGATAATCTAAGTAGTGTAAAAAAGAGTGATGCTTTGAATGGTTTGCTCATAGTAAAATACGAAAGTTGTGTAGGTGTTACCTTTTAAATTAATGTTATAGTCTGATGGTGCAAACTTTTTTATTATTCTGTACCATAATCTATGAAAATGTACTCTTCTATTGTTAATATATGCAAATAAAGAATCAGAAATAAGCAACAGTATTGTTCTATTGAGTTTGTCATGAGTTGGTATGTTTTCCTATTATTTTTATGCCTCTAAAGGTGGGCATGTTAAAATTGCACTGTCCAACCATCCCCCAGTGTGTCTAGCTCAACTTCCTGTGTTTGGGCTGTAGCTTTCTCTTGTACGGACAGATTTTAAAATAAATTGCCACATGTGTCTGGCATATAAAGACTGTGTGTCGTGTTGAAGACCTGTGATCTTACCTTTAAGGTCAAGCTCACTTTTTAGTTCGACTATTCGAAGAATAAGGAGAGCTATACTACTCACCATAGCGTCGGTGGCGGCGTCACACCTTGGTTAAGGTTTTGCATATAAGCACCTTTAAGTCATTATCGCAGTAAATACATCATGTATTGCATTGAAACTTTAGATATGTATTCCCAACTATCTAAACTACTAATCTAATGAAGTAAGATAACGCTTTTTTGAATATAATGCAAATTATGGGCCTTTATTATTTGACTTGGAAATTCTGGTTAAGGTTTTGCATGTAAGCACACATAGGTTAATATCTCAGCAACTACTTTATGTATTGCATTGAGACTTTATACAATTGTACTCGACCATCCAACCTACTTAATTAAACAAGTTAGATAACTCTAGTTTGCATTTAATGTAAATAATTGCCCTTTATTATTCGACTTAAAAATTCTGGTTAAGGTTTTGCATGTAAGCACACATAGGTTAATATCTCAGCAACTACTTTATGTATTGCATTGAGACTTTATACAATGGTACTCAACCATCCAACTTACTTTATTAACCAAGTAAGATAACTCTTGTTTGCATTTAATGCAAATAATTGCCCTTTATTAATCGACTTAGAAATTCTGGTTAAGGTTTTGCATGTAAGCACACATAGGTTAATATCTCAGCAACTACTTGATGTATTGCATTGAGACTTTACACAATGGTACTCAACCATCCAACTTACTTAATTAACCAAGTAAGATAACTCTAGTTTGCATTTAATGCAAATAATTGCCCTTTATTATTCGACTTAGAAATTATGGTTAAGGTTTTGCATGTAAGCACACATAGGTTAATATCTCAGCAACTACTTGATGTATTGCATTGAGACTTTATACAATGGTACTCAACCATCCAACTAACTTAATTGACCGAGTTAGGTAATTCTAGTTTGCATTAAATGCAAAATAAATGCCCTTTATTATTCAACTTAAAAGTTCTGGTTAAGGTTTTGCATGTAACCACATTTTAGTCAATATCTCAGCAAATACATCATGTATTGCATTGAAACTTTAGATATGTATTCCCAACTATCTAACCTACTAATCTAATGAAGTTAGATAACGCTTTTTTGAATACAATGCAAATTATGGGCCTTTATTATTTGACTTGGAAATTCTGGTTAAGGTTTTGCATGTAAGCACACATAGGTTAATATCTCAGCAACTACTTGATGTATTGCATTGAGACTTAATACAATGGTACTCATTCATCCAACTTACTTAATTAACCAAGTTAGATAACTCTAGTTTGCATTTAATGCAAAAATAAATGCCCATTATTATGCGACTTAAAAATTCTGGTTAAGGTTTTGCATGTAACTACATTTTAGTCAATATCTCAGCAACTACTTGATGTATTGCATTGAAACTTTAGAAATGTATTCTTAACTATCTAACCTACTAAATTAATGAAGTTTGATAACACTTTTTTGAATATAATGCAAATTATGGGCCTTTATTATTTGACTTGGAAAATCTGGTTAAGGTTTTGCATGTAAGCACACATAGGTTAATATCTCAGCAACTACTTTATGTATTGCATTGAGACTTTATACAATGGTACTCAACCATCCAACCTACTTAAATAACCAAGTTATCTCGGCAAATACAGCATGTATTGCATTGAAATCCAATCTAACTTTACAGTCATCCATGTTTCGCCATTTTTTTTTCAATCCTTACACTGAAAAGCGCCGGAATAGTCGAGCGCGCTCTCTCTGTGACAGCTCTTGTTTAGTGTTTGAATACTATGGAATGCTGCATATAAGGACATAAGAGTACAGTTGGTTGTGTCTGGATTGTCTCTCATGTATGGACAGATGTTGAAATAACATGCCACATGAGCTTGACTCCTCTAAGGTCAGGGTCTGACTTAGTGCTTGTGTACTATGGAATGCTGCATAGGAGACAGGGTATACCAGTAGATGGTTGTGTCAGGGCTTTAACTTTTTCATGTATGGACAGTTTTAAAAAAAACTTGCCACATGTGTTTGACATACCAAGACAATGTGTAGTGTGCGAGACCAGTATCCCTTTCTCTTAGGTCAAGGTCACACTTGGTGTTTGAATACTATGGAATGCTGCATATAAGGACATAGAGTATAGGTGGTCCTGTCCGGGCTGTAGCTTTCTCTTGTATGGACAGATTTTAAAATATCTTGCCACATTCTTTCCATATACATGTGTTTGACATACAAAGACTACGTGTTGCTTGCAAGACCTGTGTCCCTACCTAAAAGGTCAGATTCACATTTTGTGTTTGTTTACTATGGAATGCTGACTATAAGGACCTAAAGTATGGTTGGTTGTTTCCTGGCTGTAACTTCGGTTTTATGGACAGATTTTAAAATAACACACGTTTTCAACATTTCAAGACGATGTGTCACGTGCAAGACCTGTGTTCATACCTCTAAGGTCAAGGTCACACTAAGTGTTTGTTTACTATGGAATGCTGCATATAAGGACATAAGAGTGTAGGTTGTCAAGTATGGGTGGGATTTTTTATGCACTTTAATAGAACTTGCTCACTGGCACCGGATTTTCAAACTCAATCATTTTTTAAAAAAATCAAAAAAAATCTTATAATTCTTTACTAAAAATTATAATACCGAATATGTAAAAAAATATTGAATTTTTTTTTTTTAAATATGCACTTTGTACTGTATAATACACAGTACAAAGTGCATATTTAAAAAATAACATTTTTTTTTTTTTTTTTAGTAAGGAATTATAAGATTTTCTTTAATTTTTAAAAAAAAATATGATTGAGTTTGAAAATCCGGTGCCAGTGAACTTGCTGTATGTTTTTGACATGTAAAGGCAATGTCGCATTTGCAAGACCTACGCTGTACTGTTATCAAGTATTGGGGTATAGATGAGTTTCAATCCTATGGCACAGACATAATGTCATGTGGTCTTGCAAATGCGCCAGCCATTTTGGTAAGAAACTAGAACTGTAAGCCAAAGGCTAACGAATACCCCCCAACCCTTCCCTGTCTAGGTTGTTTGCCCTGGCCTTAGTTATGGTATCATTAGAAAGCACAAGGCAATACATTTATTTAGTTTATTTAGAATACCTATTACATTGAAAAATGACAAAGGAGTAGGCCACCAAAGCGAATATTACCCCACTCCCACCCACCTCAGGGGAGATAACAAACCTGTTTCTCTCATTTTCACCATAAAGGGGTCATGATGAAAAATGACAAAGGAGTAGGCCACCAAAGCGAATATTACCCCACTCCCACCCACCTCAGGGGAGATAACAAACCTGTTTCTCTCATTTTCACCATAAAGGGGTCATGACTCCTGACAGGATATTCCAAAATGAAGGTGGACGGGTGAATTTGACAGTCTGCCAACCCAATTTCTGTTTACCCACCCCCACCACCTCCCCCCCACACATGAGTACCAAGGAAATAATACAGGTGCACAAAATCACATATACAAAGGTTCACATCATGGTCATGGATAGCTGAAAGTTTGAGAAAAATATATTGAAAAATGACAAAGGAGTAGGCCACCAAAGCGAATATTGTAACAAATTTAAGGCCTGTATGCACCTAACTTCAGGACTTTTGATGGTCTTTTTAAGGACAAAATCAATTAAAGGTTTTTTTAAGGCCATGCAAACATTCTGATTAATACAGGTGCACCAAATCACATATTCAACAGTTCATATCATGGTCATTGACATCTGAAAGTTTGAAAAAGATTTATAGAAAAAATGAAAAAAAATGACCAAGGATTAGGCTAGACAAAGCTGTATAATTTTTGCCTATTTTAACTTATTCAGGGGCCATAATTGGAGACATGATCATGTAATTCCAACCACAATCACAGGGGCAAATGTTCTCACCATGGCTAAAAGTTTGAAAAAGATTCATTCAAAAATGACGAAGGAGTAGGACGAACAAAACTAATTTTACCCAATTTAACTCATTAAGGGGCCACAACTCCACTCAGGATCATGTGACTCCCACCAAATTCATGGAGGCAAAGGTTTACATCATGGCCATTAATATTTGAAAGTTTGAAAAAGATTTGCTCAATAGCTTCAAAGATGAATCCTGGACAAAGCTAATTTTGCCCAATTTAACTCATTAAGGGGCCACAACTCAACTCAGGATCATGCGACTCTGACCAAATCCACGGAGGCACAGGTTTACATCATGGTCATTAATATTTGAAAGTTTGAAAAAGATTTGTTCAATAACGACAAAGATGAATCCCGGACAAAAAAAACGGACGGACAGACGGACAGACAGACAGACAGACGGACAGACGGACAACCCGATTCCAGTATACCCCCCCCCCCCCCAAACTTTGTTTTGGGGGGTATAATAATGCAATGGGGCCTTGCGAATGCACCAGCTATATTGTTTAGACATAATGTCATGTTGTCTTGCAAGGCCACCAGCCATCTTGGTTAGATATATTGCCATACGGTAGAGCAAATGCACCAGCCATGTTGGTTCAACGTAATAACATGACTGTGGTCTAACAAATGCACCAGTTATTTTGGTTAGACATAATGTCATATGGTATAGCAAATGCACCAGCCATTTTGGTTAGACATAATGCCATATTGTATAGCAAATGCACCAGCCATGTCGGTTTAACATAAAGCCATGGCTGTGTTCTTACAATGCACCAGCCATATTGATTAGACATAATGCCATGATTGTAGTCTTGTAATATACTAGTACAACCTATACTGGTTAGACCTAATGCCACATGGTCTTGCCAAAAGAGCCAGCCATATTGGTTAGACATAATGCAATGGGGTCTTGCAAATGCATCAGCCATGTTGGTTAGACATAAAACCATGACTGTGGTCTTGCAATTGCACCAGCCATATTGGTTAGTCATAAGGGACATTCCATTACTATTTTCCTCCCATTTTTATGTACTGACTAGGAGCAAAACTACATACGAAACATTACAGCTAAGTCATCTAAGCCAGAACCAATTCATGGGAGCATGAAACAGATGAGTTTTAAATCTATGGGAACCCTACAGTGGAAATCTAAGAATATAGCGTCATCGATGGAGCATATTTTAAACATATTCCATTAAAGAAAATAAAGCTTAATGACAGATCATGGACATGAGACTAACAAGGTTAACAAGAGCCCTAGTGCAAGACTGAGAGGGTCCACTGAGTTGAAGATCGCTCACCTGATAAATGATGCCCTGGCTTGGGCCAATTCTGTGCATTTGGGCATGCTTTGAACAAGTGGATGGAGCAAACATTCTGACCAAGTTTCATCAAAATTGTGCCAAATAGGCTACTGTTTCAAAAATTAGAAAATATATGTTTACCCTAGTCGATAGATAGATATCTTTAGTGGGGATTGAAGAGAACTCCTGGTTCAAGGTCATTAGCTCTAAATGTATGAATATATATTTAAGGATATTTGCGGATTTCTGGCATTTTTACATGTGTTTATGCCTAGAAATTCATGAAGAGCTAGCATTTTAAGGAAAATTTACAAACATGTCGCGTGCATTCATACTGCATGAACACAATGAACAAACGTTATAATTCCTTATTTTCACATTTTAAATTATTGAACATTCTAAAAATTGGGGAAATCTTCCCCAACTGATAATATACACTGCAAAATAATTTCCTGCTACCTATTTGTAGACTTTGGGACAGTTTTTCTATCTAAATGTTAAGAGGAGAGAGTGGTATTGAATCTTGATTTCATGACAGACATTTTTGAAAACATTCGGTACTTAATGTGTGTAAACAGGAAAAGACATCATGAACATTTAAAAAATTATGACGTCATCTTACTGGATATGAAGTTAAAATTTAAAAGAAAGCAAATTCCATTAAAATTATAGTGGTTTTGCTGTATTTGTTTTTTACTTGATATCATCTTAGTAGGCATTCTTCTTATAAAGAATTACAAGAGCTGTCACAGTATGTGACGAATGCCCCCGAATGTGACATTGACCTATGAACAAGGTCAGTACATGAAAAGTTGATCTTGCCTTTACATGTCAAATACATATGGCAAGTCATTTTAAATTGCCTCTGAACATATGACCTTATATTCAGCATTCCATTGTGAATAAACACTAAGTGTATCTTTCACCTTAGCGGTAGGGACATGGGTCTTGCACGCGACACGTCGTCTTGGTATGTTGAACACATGTGGCAAATATTTTAAAATCTGTCCATACAAGAAAAAGTTACAGCCCGGACAAGACAACCTATACTCTATGTGCTTATATGCAGCATTGTGAATAAACACCAAAGTGTGACCTTGACCTTAGAGGTAAGGACACGGGTCTTGCATGCAACACGTCGTCTTGGTATGTCGAACACATGTGGCAATCATTTTAAAATCTGTCCATAAAAGAGAAAGTAACAGCCCGGACACGACAACCTATACTCTATGTCCTTATATATGCAGCATTCCATTGTAAATAACAGTGTGACCTTAGAGGTAAGGACACGGGTCTTGCACGCGACACGTCCTCTTGATATGTTGAACACATGTGGCAAGTTATTTTAAAATCTGTCCATACAAGAGAAAGTTACAGCCCGGACACGACAACCTATACTCTATGTCCATATACCCAGCATTTCATTGTGAATAAACACCTAAGTGTGAGCTTGACTTTAGAGGGAGGGACACAGGTCTTGCACGCGACACATCGTCTTGGTATGTGGAACACATGTGGCAAGTTACTTTAAAATATGTCCATACAAGAGAAAGTTACAGCCTGGACGTGACAACCTATACTCCATATCCTTATATGCTGCAGTCCATTGTGAATAAACACTAAGTGTGACTTTGACCTTAGAGGTAGGGACAAGGGTCTTGTACGCGACACATCGTCTTGGTATGTGGAACACATGTGGCATGTTATTTTAAAATCTGTCCATACAAGGGAAAGTTACAGCCCGGACACGAGAACCTATGCTCCATTGTGAATAAACACTAAGTGTGACCTTGACCTTAGAGGTATGAACATGGGTCTTGCACGCGACACGTTGTCTTGGTATGTGGAACATATGTGGCAAGTTATTTTAAAATCTGTCCATACAAGGGAAAGTTACAGCCCGGACACGAGTTATTGAGCCTAACACACGGACGGACGGTGCGATTTTAATATGCCCACCTTCGGGGGCATAAAAACTGTCGAATGTATCTGTGGTTTTAAATTATTCCGGGTACTACATTTCTGCAAAGCATGTAGCGCAGGAAATGGCAATGCTGTTGTTTTCAGCTCATCACTAGAACAAGCTAAACAGGCGAGTCCTTTTTGCTTTTCTTTACTGGTAATGCATGTTTGAAAAAAAATCTGACACACATCATTATAAAATTATATTATATACTAGTAATACATAATTTTATTCAACTAGTCCAGGAAATGTTTGTAAGATCGCCAAAGGTTTGCTTTCTTACATATTTCCTGACCTTGTTGAATAAAATTGTGTAATATATTACGACTTGATCCTGTGAAGATTCTATATGTATAATGTTCTATCCATTTTGTATTTTAGCACTAAATTAAGCTTCAAAAATTGACCATCATAAGATTATTTCACCTTATTATTCAACTTTCTGTACTATAGTTTGATTTTAGCATCATTCTTGTTAGGTGACTCGCAGATCATCAGCATGTTACAGCGAGATGAATTTTCATTGTGAAGTCCTCCAGATTGGTTACCCCTGTGTGCAGATGTTCCACAAGCCCATGTACACCTCTAATCAGAACAACCTTAGTGTACACATGGTCATGGACCATTAAAAGAGCCAACTGTAAGACTATTCAAATCACATTTGTAGCACCAGTGCAAACAGTGCAACGGAGCCTAGTGACCAATCAAAGCAAACAAGGGGGCCGAGATGGCCCTCAATAGCGAACCTGTATAGTTTGAAAAATTACTGGCTGATCTGTTTGTTAGATATCTTTTAAGAGTTTCTACAATATTGTCTATTGATCAGAATTCATTAAACAGTGTGTTAAATGTCCGGAAACTTAATGCAAAGTTGCATCAAAATTGATGCCACAGTTCCCGGGAAGATTCGTTTTATGGTTTTCCTCAATTTGAACAAGAGCCATAGGCTGCATTAAAATATGAAAAAGTTACCAGACTTGTTCAGTTTAGAAGGTCGTTTGAACATAAAGCATTGTTTTAGGTTGCAATCAAACACTGAGTGGTTGGTGAGATATGGGCTTAATGAAACTTGCACACAAAACTTTCACTGGAATTTCTAAACTGGGCCATAATTTGCATATAATCATGCAAGTATCACAGATTTATTAATTAGTAGGTCTGTTGACTAAGAAGCTTAGTTTTTAGTTCCAATCAAACATATTGAGTGGTTAGCGAGACATGGTCCTCATGGCTTAATGAAACTTGCACACAAAACTTTCACTGGAATTTCTAAACTGGGCCATAATTTGCATATAATCATGCAAGTATCACAGATTTATTAATAAGTAGGTCTGTTGACTAAGAAGCTTAGTTTTTAGTTCCAATCAAACATATTGAGTGGTTAGCGAGACATGGTCCTCATGGAACTTGCACACAAAACTTGACCAGAATATCCAAGTAAATTTTTTTCCATAATTTGCAAAAGATCATGCCAGCTACCTAACCAGCTGAATTAAGTAGGTCTGTTAACTGTGAAGCTTTGTTTCAAATTTCAATAAAACACTGAGTGGTTGGTGAGAAAAGGACTTAATGGTACTAGCATGCAAAACTTTCACTTCTAAGCCGATGTAGAATAGCTCTTCTTATTCTTCGAGAAAGTCAAGCTAAAAAAGTTTGTTAATTATTTGAAAAAGCTCTTTCATTGATGTTTTCAGGACTGCTTCATTATATTGAAGGTAGGGTATTCATCTCAACTTTCTTTTTTTGAATCAGTTGGACTTTAATTCAAATTCCAAATGTAAGCAGTAGAAATGAAGACAACCAACACTTTAAAGGCATATTTTTATTAAATCAATCTGTAACCAGACACCTGTTCAGAATGACTGACAACAACAACAACAACATGATTGACCAGCACTACATGACAGTGTGTTAGGGAGCAACCAACAGGCCACCCACTGTCTACTGCAACATATCAACATACACACAAAACAATAACCCCTAGTTCAATGGAACCAAGGTCGAAATATCTTGACTTGGGAGACTACAATTTATTATGCATATTATGTGATATATCTTCTTAGTTATAAGATTCATACAAATGACTTTCTTTTAACATATCAAACGTAAATTGCAGTGAGTGATACAATTCTGCAGCAATATAATTTATTCACGGTGCCCTTTTTCAGATTTCCATTCTTGTAAATCAAAAGGTAGATGCAATACTATGTTGGGACTGATGGACAAAAATATATAACAGGTCCATTAACTTATTCTTAAGAACATCTTTTGAAAACAAAGTGTTTCATTTTGAGTAGACAATCAGACGGTATATAATTGCAACTGCAACTTATAGAGGGCTCTATCATAATAATTCTTTTTTCGGCATACCAGTATATGTTTACAATAAAAAAGCATACACTATTTTTGTGTTGAGATCCTCTATCTGGGATAAATGTTTTAACAAAGTTAGGACAAAAAATATCCCCAAAACATGTCAAAGGTAGTTAATCAATAATCTTGTAAATGCCATCTACTGTTAACATTTCATTTTATTTCATAACACATCTAAATAATTAGAAGAATATGTTTTTAAAAGTATCCTCAACAGGGAAAAATTACATGTATTTAGAAATGGTAGTCATGTACCACTAGTATGCTAAATACTGTACAGAAAGTAGCTGCATAAATCCTAGCACTAGCAACAAAAGAGCTTACCTAATTTCTATATAAAATCAAAACTGATTATCAGCTCTGAGCACAATAAAGACATAGCTTACTACCATGGAAACGAGCCAGTATCAGGCAAACTCGGACAGTGCAAAATCCAGACATAGCTTACTGCCATGTTAATGTTTTACTATTTAATATGAGTGGCTTTACTTAAGCTTAATGACTGCTTAATGCAAGTACACTGCCAACAGTGGAGGTATGTGTTTCATAGATATAAAATACAGTTTAAACTAATTTATTTTGGATCTTAAATGAAGACTGAAGCATGTTCCCTAGGCAGTCCTCGTGTCCATTTTGAGAGGCTGTGAGGAAGTGTGCCTGGTTGGGCTGGCACCTGTGACCTTTTGTTCGGGACACAAACCCTACACCACTACACAAACAGACACATAATTACAGTATTAATTCGAAGAAATTAATGGATTAAAGCATACATTGTATGAACATTTGTTATGTCTTTCTCCACAACATGTAAGCTATGTCTGAATTGTAGCACTAACATGATCACAATGTACTCAAGTAATATCATTCACAGTAAAATACTGTCTCATATCAACATATTGAGATATCACTGGACAAATGCCCAGACCAGGCAATTAACTAGCATTTTGTACAAAGTTATCATCAGGACAACAGCAAAATAACTTAATTAAAAATATAATGTAAAAATGAACAGCACTAATGACTTGAACATAAAATATCAGTATAATGTAACAAAAGTATACACCGTGATCAACATAATGGCAGTACTGTGAGCCAGACAGCACCAGTCAAAAACATGCTAACAGAGCAGCTAACTGTACATGGCAGCTAGTACACGCTACAACACAGAAAGTCACACAAGACATCTATAAACTTTGTGACAAAAAGCCCTTGCATTTTATCAGCTGTATTTGTGTTACCGTATTTCCTCGACTGTAAGACGGGGAAATTGGGTCCCGATTTTTAACCTCAAAGTAGGGGGCCCGTCTTATAGGCGAGTCTATAAAAATTTAGAAAGAACAGAGTCAGAATCAGTAATATTCACCTTACAGTTTCTGACTGACTGATTTATTTGTCTACTGATGACACCCCCATAAAAGTGACAAGATCACACCCATCGGATTTAGACGACCGTCTGCTTTGTTACGCTACGATGAACACTCGATATCTTCTAATTGGCAAACGCTTGTTATCGGTCAAAACGTATTTTGTTTATCATAGGAGATACATTTTATTGCCTTTATACTTAAAATATTTTGAAAAAAAAATCATTGTGTTATTTTTTCCATGTCGGAAATAAAACATACTTTTTCCTTACGATTAGGCTATGCATATATCATGCCTACTTACTGGCATGCTTCAATTCACATTTCATTAATCGTTTAATATACACTAATTTATCCGCAATCATCAATGGTTATTTGTTTGTTTGTCGGCTGCAGATCAAACGGTACAATTTGTGACATCACAGCACGAGCTGTGTAAACATCAAAGGTGCATGGCAGTGGTTTGTATTTAAATAGGTCAGCCTTTACCGTATAACCCCATTTACTCCCAAGATTGCGTTCAAGCTGGTTAGAACATACATGTACCATACGATCGGAAAAATAAAAATCAATAATCCTCGTCTGAGAACTTTCAAATCATGGCAAATATATTTGAGTTTACTACAAACATGAATGAACCTTTGGCTGTACGAAAAAATTAAATAAATCCTTTACCGAGTAACGTTGTTCTATTATTAACCTACCTCCACATTAGAGAGTTCACAGTTGACATTAAATCAGCGATTTTCTTCCAAGCAACTGAACAAATTTAGTTGATAATTGACTGTTTAGGTTGAACATTACTACAGGTTTGGAGATATTCAAGTGCTGGATTTGCTTTAAAAATTGACCCCGTCTTATAAACCAGTCTGGACAAAAATGCCAGATTTCATGTGCAAAGTTAGGGGGTCGTCTTATAAGCGGATCGCCTTATAGTCGGGGAAATACAGTATCTATTGTACTCAACAGCACAACAGTTACTGCATGTATGGAAGGCAAAAGCCAAATGATGATTTCCAAAGTATAGTTATAAATGTTAGAGTCATTACCATTACTGCCTTTATAGCGAAAATAACTAATCATAAGAACATTGTTCTTTGCCAAGAAAAAATATTGATTACCTGTTAATCAAGGAAAATTTGAACACAGAATGTGGCTGTTACTGAATGAGTAGATTGAGGTTCCTATAAAACTCATGTACAATCAAATAAATGACTAATTAGATCCAACACAGCCAATCACAGTACCAAAGACACGTGTATTTCCTACTATCGTGAACAGAATCTTTTATAAATGTTTAACAGATTAAGACAATATCAGTTCACTGAGAGCTGTGGTCGACCTCTGGTATAACAACTGTTGAAATTGTTTCCTAAGCCAATAAATATCCATTTAATTTTTTTTAGGTACTCCTTACTGTTTAACTGAAAATGTCCAGCAAAAACAAACATTACAACAGAAGGATAGTCTGGAATTGAAAGCTTTCAATCCTAATTCCCGGATTAATCCTCAACTTTGACATCTCTGTGTATTGTTAACTACAATTGGAGGGAGTAGACTCTGTCTTGGCCTCCACAGAAAAATAACACAGAACTTGAAGTCATAAAACTCCCCAAATAAAATGATGACAACGAAAATATACGGACAACACATTTTCACATATTAATTATATATCACTAAAACTCAATGATTTCAGTGAAAGTTCAATAAAGCATGATTATTAAAAATATTGTATGGCTCTTCATAGCATGCATAGGTTAACAAAAAAACAAAATCAGTTGTTTTAATAAAAGTTTGAAATGCAGGCCGGAGTTAAGCATACCGTAACAAAATTTGAATGAGAAAATAAGAATTCAAACATTCCATCAAAATATTTTATAACCTTAAGTTGTATTTATACCCTAAGTAATAACAAAACATACAGATTAACATTGATAACAATCATGTATCAAATTAAATTCAATGAACAGATATCAACTTATCCTAACAAAACATGCAACCTTTGATAATTATAACATTTTGCATATTTCTTGTATGTCGAGATGTGTAAATTTATGGCACAAAAATCCTAAATATTGCCCACAATTCATCATTCCTAATTCAAATTGTACTTTAAAACCAAAAATTAAGAAGGAATGTAAGATTATGTCTATCCAAATAGTCAGCCAATGTATTGTTATTACTTCTCAAGTTACCGGTAACTAGAGCTGTCACAGGAGTGACGAATACCCCCAAATGCCACCTGGACACAGGAATGGCAAACCATTCCTTTGAAAAGAGGCCATAACTCCAAGGTTACTGCAACCTGCATCTTCTTTTATCATGCATGTATTGTTTTATTTAAATCTGTTAAGTAATTTAGAAGTTACACTGCTGACAAGAAAAACTAGCCTTTCATGATTTATCGTCCGGAAACCATTTTTCTATTTTTAGTAACAGTGACCTTGACCTTGGCCCCACCAGCCCAAATATCGAACTTGACCTGTATCTTCTGATGTTACACCTGTGTACCAAAAATTGTTCAAATCTGTCAAGCCTTTCATGATTTATCGTCCGGAAACAGTTTTTCTATTTTTAGTAACAGTGACCTTGACCTTGGCCCCACCAGCCCCAATATCGAACTTGACCTGTATCTTCTGATGTTACACCTGTGTACCAAAAATTGTTCAAATCTGTCAAGCCTTTCATGAGTTATCGTCCGGAATCCGTTTTTCTATTTTTAGTAACAATGACCTTGACCTTGGCCCCACCAGCCCCAATATCGAACTTGACCTACATCTTCTGATGTTACACCTGTGTACCAAAAATTGTTCAAACCTGTCTAGCCTTTCATGAGTTATCGTCCGGAAACCGTTTTTCTATTTTTAGTAATAGTGACCTTGACCTTGGCCCCACCAGCCCCAATATCGAACTTGACCTGTATCTTCTGATGTTACACCTGTGTACCAAAATTTTTTCAAATCTGTCTAGCCTTTCATGAGTTATCGTCCAGAAACCATGAAAACCGACAGACCGACCGACAAGCTCACTCCTATATACCCCTTCAAACTTCGCTTGTGGGGGTATAAAAACTAAATTTATGCAATAAAAATTCAACAATCACATTTTATGTTACTTAAAACGAAATATGCACATTGAACACATTTTCAATATAAAAGGTCTGTTCAGTCCACTGAAATACTTTAACTAATTACTTTTAATGTTGCAAACATGACTGAATATTCAGAACATGATGATTCTAAACAACATGAACAGTGAGTACAGTCTGGTATGGAGAACAGCTCAGTTCTCGAAACCATGGAAACTAACAACATGATGGAACAGCTTGTAAACACAAAAACACTAACAACCTCAACAGTCATGGAGTATCTCACTTCACTGAAAACAGGTGGCTGGAATTTTAATGCAGGGCTTCTTCCACAACTGTGAGTGTTCACACAGAAATAGAAATGAAGCGAGGAAATGGCCACGCACATTTTATGTTCTTCACCACAGGGATATCCTTTGTATGTGGCTGTGTATATCCTCCAACTCTCAATGGACAAGCCTTTACATCCACAATGTAAATCCTGGGACTTGGCTTGCAAATCCCATGAATCAGAGCACTATAAACTGTTGTCATGGCAACACATATCACAAAACTGTCAGCGTTCATCTCACATTTGGCAATACTGTCCGTTCATTTTCAAAAACTGCAAAAATATGTAAACATTTAAAATCTTCATTTATCTTGTACAGATTAAAGAACTTGGGCATTAATTTAAATAGAAGTAAACAACTTAAAATAAAAAAAACAAATGAATCATATCAATATTTCCTAAAGTTTTTTTCGACAGATGTAATAAACAAGAGGGCCATGATGGCCCTGTATCGCTCACCTGTAGCTTTGCTAAATAAAGTGAACATTCTGACCTATTATCATAAAGATCCAATGAATTGACCTAGTGACCTAGTTTTTGACCCGGGTTGACCCAATATCGAACCTGACCTAGCATATGTTAAGATGATCATTCTGTCCAAGTTTCATTAAGATTAGGCTAAAATTGTGATCTCTATTGTGTTCACAAGGTTTTTTTACTAATTGACCTAGTGACCTAGTTATTGACCGCGGATGGATCAATGTCGAACTTGACCTAGATGTTATAGAAATGATCATTCTGACCAAGTTGCATTAAGATTAGGCTAAAATTGTGACCTCTATTGTGTTCATAAGGTTTTTCTAATATCTGACCTAGTGACCTAGTTATTGACCGCGGATGACCCAATATCGAACATGACCCAGATTTTATAGAGATGATCATTCTGACCAAGTTGCATTAACATTAGGCTAAAATTGTGACCTCTATTGTGTTCACAAGGTTTTTCTACTAATTGACCTAGTGACCTAGTTATTGACGGTAATTGACCCAATATCGAACTTGACCTAGATTTTATAGAGATGATCATTCTGACCAAGTAACATTAAGATTAGGCTTAAGTTGTGACCTCTGTTGTGATCACAAGGTTTTTCTACTAATTGACCTAGTGACCTAGTTATTGACCGCGAATGACCCAATATCGAACTTGACCTATATTGTTCTAGAGATGATCATTCTGACCAAGTTGAATTGAGATAAGCCTAAAATTGTGACCTCTATTGTGTTCACAAGGTTTTTCTACTAATTTACCTAGTGACCTAGTTTTTGACCTGGGTTGACCCAATATGGAACTTGACCTAGCTTATGTTAAGATGATCATTCTGACCAAGTTTCATTAAGATTAGGCTAAAATTGTGACCTCTATTGTGTTCACAAGGTTTTTTTACTATCTGACCTAGTGACCTAGTTATTGACCGCGGATGACCCAATGTGGAACTTGACCTAGATTTTATAAAGATGATCAGTCTGACCAAGTTTCATAAAGATTAGGCTAAAATTGTGACCTCTATTGTGTTCATAAGGTTTTTCTAATATCTGACCTAGTGACCTAGTTATTGACTGCGGATGACCCAATATCGAACATGACCCAGATTTTATAGAGATGATCATTCTGACCAAGTTGCATTAACATTAGGCTAAAATTGTGACCTCTATTGTGTTCACAAGGTTTTTCTACTAATTGACCTATTGACCTAGTTATTGACGGTAAATGACCCAATATCGAACTTGACCTAGATTTTATAGAGATGATCATTCTGACCAAGTTACATTTAGATTAGGCTTAAGTTGTGACCTCTATTGTGTTCACAAGGTTTTTATACTAATTGACCTAGTGACCTAGTTATTGACCGCGAATGAACCAATATCGAACTTGACCTATATTTTTCTAGAGATGATCATTCTGACCAAGTTGGATTGAGTTAAGCCTAAAATTGTGACCTCTATTGTGTTCACAAGGTTTTTCTACTAATTGACCTAGTGACCTAGTTTTTGACCCGGGTTGACCCAATATGGAACTTGACCTAGGTTATGTTAAGATGATCATTCTGACCAAGTTTCATTCAGATAAGGCTAAAATTGTGACCTCTATTTTGTTCACAAGGTTTTTCTAATAATTGACCTAGTGACCTAGTTATTGACTGCGTATGACCCAATATCGAACTTGACCCAGATTTTATAGAGATGATCATTCTGACCAAGTTGCATTAAGATTAGCCTAAAATTGTGACCTCTATTGTGTTCACAAGGTTTTTGTACTAATTGACCTAGTGACCTAGTTATTGACCGCAGATGACCCAATATCGAACTTGACCTAGATTTTATAGAGATGATCATTCTGACCAAGTTGCATTGAGATTAGGCTAAAATTGTGACCTCTATTGTGTTCACAAGGTTTTTGTACTAATTGACCTAGTGACCTAGTTATTGACCGTGAATGACCCAATATCAAACTCGACCTACATTTTATAGCAATGATCATTCTGACCAAGTTGCATTGAGATTAGGCTAAAATTGTGACCTCTATTGTGTTCACAAGGTTTTTCTACTAATTTACCTAGTGACCTAGTTTTTGACCTGGGTTGACCCAATATGGAACTTGACCTAGCTTATGTTAAGATGATCATTCTGACCAAGTTTTATTAAGATTAGGCTAAAATTGTGACCTCTATTGTGTTCACAAGGTTTTTTTACTATCTGACCTAGTGACCTAGTTATTGACCGCGGATGACCCAATGTGGAACTTGACCTAGATTTTATAAAGATGATCAGTCTGACCAAGTTTCATAAAGATTAGGCTAAAATTGTGACCTCTATTGTGTTCATAAGGTTTTTCTAATATCTGACCTAGTGACCTAGTTATTGACTGCGGATGACCCAATATCGAACATGACCCAGATTTTATAGAGATGATCATTCTGACCAAGTTGCATTAACATTAGGCTAAAATTGTGACCTCTATTGTGTTCACAAGGTTTTTCTACTAATTGACCTATTGACCTAGTTATTGACGGTAAATGACCCAATATCGAACTTGACCTAGATTTTATAGAGATGATCATTCTGACCAAGTTACATTTAGATTAGGCTTAAGTTGTGACCTCTATTGTGTTCACAAGGTTTTTATACTAATTGACCTAGTGACCTAGTTATTGACCGCGAATGACCCAATATCGAACTTGACCTATATTTTTCTAGAGATGATCATTCTGACCAAGTTGGATTGAGTTAAGCCTAAAATTGTGACCTCTATTGTGTTCACAAGGTTTTTCTACTAATTGACCTAGTGACCTAGTTTTTGACCCGGGTTGACCCAATATGGAACTTGACCTAGGTTATGTTAAGATGATCATTCTGACCAAGTTTCATTCAGATAAGGCTAAAATTGTGACCTCTATTTTGTTCACAAGGTTTTTCTAATAATTGACCTAGTGACCTAGTTATTGACTGCGTATGACCCAATATCGAACTTGACCCAGATTTTATAGAGATGATCATTCTGACCAAGTTGCATTAAGATTAGCCTAAAATTGTGACCTCTATTGTGTTCACAAGGTTTTTGTACTAATTGACCTAGTGACCTAGTTATTGACCGCGGATGACCCAATATCGAACTTGACCTAGATTTTATAGAGATGATCATTCTGACCAAGTTGCATTGAGATTAGGCTAAAATTGTGACCTCTATTGTGTTCACAAGGTTTTTGTACTAATTGACCTAGTGACCTAGTTATTGACCGTGAATGACCCAATATCAAACTTGACCTACATTTTACAGCGATGATCATTCTGACCAATTTGCATTGAGATTAGGCTAAAATTGTGACCTCTATTGTGTTCACAAGGTTTTTCTACTAATTGACCTAGTGACCTTGTTATTGACCGCGGATGACCCAATATCGAACTTGACCTAGATTTTATAGAGATGATCATTCTGACCAAGTTGCATTGAGATTAGGCTAAAATTGTGACCTCTAATGTGTTCACAAGGTATTTCTACTAATTGACCTACTGACCTAGTTTTTGACCCCAGATGACCCAATAACGAACTTGACCTAGATTTCATAGAGATGATCAGTCTGACCAAGTTTCATAAAGATTAGGTCAAAATTGTGACCTCTGTTGTGTTCACAAGGTTTTTCTAATAATTGACCTAGTGACCTAGTTATTGACTGCGGATGACCCAATATCGAACTTGACCTAGATTTTATAGAGATGATTATTCTGACCAACTTGCATTGAGATTAGGCTAAAATTGTGACCTCTATTGTGTTCACAAGGTTTTTGTACTAATTGACCTAGTGACCTAGTTGTTGACCGCGGATGACCCAATATCGAACTTGACCTACATTTTATAGAGATGATCATTCTGACCAAGTTGCATTGAGATTAGGCTAAAATTGTGACCTCTATTGTGTTCACAAGGTTTTCCTACTAATTGACCTAGTGACCTAGTTTTTGACCTGGGTTGACCCAATATGGAAATTGACCTAGCTTATGTTAAGATGATCATTCTGACCAAGTTTCATTAAGATAAGGCTAAAATTGTGACCTCTATTTTGTTCACAAGGTTTTTCTAATAATTGACCTAGTGACCTAGTTATTGACTGCGTATGACCCAATATCGAACTTGACCCAGATTTTATAGAGATGATCATTCTGACCAAGTTGCATTAAGATTAGCCTAAAATTGTGACCTCTATTGTGTTCACAAGGTTTTTGAACTAATTGACCTAGTGACCTAGTTATTGACCGCGGATGACCCAATATCGAACTTGACCTAGATTTTATAGAGATGATCATTCTGACCAAGTTGCATTGAGATTAGGCTAAAATTGTGACCTCTATTGTGTTCACAAGGTTTTTGTACTAATTGACCTAGTGACCTAGTTATTGACCGTGAATGACCCAATATCAAACTTGACCTACATTTTACAGGGATGATCATTCTGACCAATTTGCATTGAGATTAGGCTAAAATTGTGACCTCTATTGTGTTCACAAGGTTTTTCTACTAATTGACCTAGTGACCTTGTTATTGACCGCGGATGACCCAATATCGAACTTGACCTAGATTTTATAGAGATGATCATTCTGACCAAGTTGCATTGAGATTAGGCTAAAATTGTGACCTCTAATGTGTTCACAAGGTATTTCTACTAATTGACCTACTGACCTAGTTTTTGACCCCAGATGACCCAATAACGAACTTGACCTAGATTTCATAGAGATGATCAGTCTGACCAAGTTTCATAAAGATTAGGTCAAAATTGTGACCTCTGTTGTGTTCACAAGGTTTTTCTAATAATTGACCTAGTGACCTAGTTATTGACTGCGGATGACCCAATATCGAACTTGACCTAGATTTTATAGAGATGATTATTCTGACCAACTTGCATTGAGATTAGGCTAAAATTGTGACCTCTATTGTGTTCACAAGGTTTTTGTACTAATTGACCTAGTGACCTAGTTGTTGACCGCGGATGACCCAATATCGAACTTGACCTACATTTTATAGAGATGATCATTCTGACCAAGTTGCATTGAGATTAGGCTAAAATTGTGACCTATATTGTGTTCACAAGGTTTTTCTACTAATTGACCTAGTGACCTTATTATTGACTGCGGATGACCCAATATCGAACTTGACCTAGATTTTATAGAGATGACCATTCTGACCAAGTTGCATTGAGATTAGGCTAAAATTGTGACCTCTATTGTGTTCACAAGGTTTTTCTACTAATTGACCTAGTGACCTAGTTTTTGACCCCAGATGACCCAATATCGAACTTGACCTAGATTTTATAGAGATGATCAGTCTGACCAAGTTTCATAAAGATTAGGTCAAAATTGTCACCTCTATTGTGTTCACAAGCAATTGTGAACGGACGGACGGACGGACGAAGAGTGATCACAAAAGCTCACCTTGTCACTACGTGACAGGTGAGCTAAAAATCAAACATTTCATCCATGTAAGTATAAGAATCTAATATCTGATAATATCTCACACTAAGTATCAACATCTTCGAATTACAATTTTGAATATTTTTAAAACCTTTTCATCTTATATAATTATGAAGAATACTTACTTGTATAACTAATGAGGGGCCCCTTGCAACTATTTCAGGAGGAAGTTTACTAAGCGGGCAGTTCTCAATGCTCATAATTTGCAGATTATAGCAGAGAGCTAGCTCATACGGCAAGGAGTGGAGTTCTGCATTGTCATTTATGTACAAGGATTCTAAACTTTCTAGAGCACCTGCAAAAAATCGACTGATATTCAATCAAACTCACACAAAGTCTTAAATCATTCTTGACATTTTGAGATTATTACCAGCACCAATATTTTGCAAATATTTTAAGTGATGTAATTCCAGAGCAAACTTGTCAACATTCAGAAATCTGCATTATTTTGCAGATCATTCAAATAACTTAAAATAAATATAAAATTCAGTCAACAAAACAGCTTTCTAAGTCAGTTTATAGTTGAATTCGATTTTTGACTCAGTTTCTCAAGTATAAGAATTAAATGTGGACTCAATTAAGTGTGGATTCACAAAGGGCATGTACATGTTTACTTCACATGTAAGATTCCAGGACATTATAAAATATGGCTTTTTTCTTACCTATTTCTGTGGGTATGGAAGAGAGGTGGTTTTCCCCAGCACCTAAGTATTGTAAGTTACTTAAACACCTGAAATGGAATAAAAAACACTAGGTTAATAAACTCAGTTTCTTATTGGATTCCTTACTTCCAACTTTAATAAGAAAATATAAGGATTCTCATCATTTCTCTAGTATTTCAGGTCAATTCAGGTGTTACCACTTGTCACCTTTCAAAATTGTACATTGCAAATGTTATAGCGTAGTTCCTTCAAATATGTTACGAAAAATATTTTGACTTACTCTATAAAAGCTTAATATTATGAATTTATATGTTAACATGTAAGTGTGTTACCCAATTGCTCTTGGTAATGAGGTCAGTTGATTTGTCTGTACTATTAATCTCCTTAACTCTCGCAATTGGCCTGAAACAACCAAACATAAACTTGAATGCTTAAGCAACTACATGTATATAGACAAAGAAAGATTTAAATAGCCTGTAAAAAATGCTGATTTCTTTGAAAGGAAAACATGTGTAAATAAACCAAATCTATCATATTGTGATGCTTGGATTTCACAAGACAAATGGACATTACTCCTAAACAGAAATAGGAAGACAATAGTTGTCTACAGTGAAATTCTCTGACTGACCTACACAAAAATAGGAAGACAATAGTTGGCTACAGTCAAATACTCTGACTGACCTACACAGAAATAGGTAGACAATAGTTGGCTACAGTCAAATACTCTGACTGACCTACACAGAAATAGGTAGACAATAGTTGGCTACAGTCAAATACTCTGACTGACCTACACAAAAATAGGAAGACAATAGTTGTCTACAGTCAAATACTCTGACTGACCTACACAGAAATAGGTAGACAATAGTTGGCTACAGTCAAATACTCTGACTGACCTACACAAAAATAGGAAGACAATAGTTGGCTACAGTCAAATACTCTGACTGACCTACACAGAAATAGGAAGACAATAGTTGGCTACAGTCAAATACTCTGACTGACCTACACAGAAATAGGTAGACAATAGTTGGCTACAGTCAAATACTCTGACTGACCTACACAGAAATAGGTAGACAATAGTTGGCTACAGTCAAATACTCTGACTGACCTACACAGAAATAGGTAGACAATAGTTGGCTACAGTCAAAAACTCTGACTGACCTACAAAAAAAAAGGAAGACAATAGTTGGCTACAGTCAAATACTCTGACTGACCTACACAGAAATAGGTAGACAATAGTTGGCTACAGTCAAATACTCTGACTGACCTACACAAAAATAGGAAGACAATAGTTGTCTACAGTCAAATACTCTGACTGACCTACACAGAAATAGGTAGACAATAGTTGGCTACAGTCAAATACTCTGACTGACCTACACAAAATTAGGAAGACAATAGTTGGCTACAGTCAAATACTCTGACTGACCTACACAGAAATAGGTAGACAATAGTTGGCTACAGTCAAATACTCTGACTGACCTACACAGAAATAGGTAGACAATAGTTGGCTACAGTCAAATACTCTGACTGACCTACACAGAAATAGGTAGACAATAGTTGGCTACAGTCAAATACTCTGACTGACCTACACAGAAATAGGTAGACAATAGTTGGCTACAGTCAAATACTCTGACTGACCTACACAGAAATAGGAAGACAATAGTTGGCTACAGTCAAATACTCTGACTGACCTACACAGAAATAGGTAGACAATAGTTGGCTACAGTCAAATACTCTGACTGACCTACACAGAAATAGGTAGACAATAGTTGGCTACAGTCAAATACTCTGACTGACCTACACAAAAATAGGAAGACAATAGTTGGCTACAGTCAAATACTCTGACTGACCTACACAGAAATAGGTAGACAATAGTTGGCTACAGTCAAATACTCTGACTGACCTACACAAAAATAGGAAGACAATAGTTGGCTACAGTCAAATACTCTGACTGACCTACACAGAAATAGGTAGACAATAGTTGGCTACAGTCAAATACTCTGACTGACCTACACAGAAATAGGTAGACAATAGTTGTCTACAGTCAAATACTCTGACTGACCTACACAGAAATAGGAAGACAATAGTTGGCTACAGTCAAATACTCTGACTGACCTACACAGAAATAGGTAGACAATAGTTGGCTACAGTCAAATACTCTGACTGACCTACACAGAAATAGGTAGACAATAGTTGGCTACAGTCAAATACTCTGACTGACCTACACAAAAATAGAAAGACAATAGTTGGCTACAGTCAAATACTCTGACTGACCTACACAGAAATAGGAAGACAATAGTTGGCTACAGTCAAATACTCTGACTGACCTACACAAAAATAGGAAGACAATAGTTGGCTACAGTCAAATACTCTGACTGACCTACACAGAAATAGGTAGACAATAGTTGGCTACAGTCAAATACTCTGACTGACCTACACAGAAATAGGTAGACAATAGTTGGCTACAGTCAAATACTCTGACTGACCTACACAGAAATAGGTAGACAATAGTTGGCTACAGTCAAATACTCTGACTGACCTACACAGAAATAGGAAGACAATAGTTGTCTACAGTCAAATACTCTGACTGACCTACACAGAAATAGGTAGACAATAGTTGGCTACAGTCAAATACTCTGACTGACCTACACAAAAATAGGAAGACAATAGTTGGCTACAGTCAAATACTCTGACTGACCTACACAGAAATAGGTAGACAATAGTTGGCTACAGTCAAATACTCTGACTGACCTACACAGAAATAGGTAGACAATAGTTGTCTACAGTCAAATACTCTGACTGACCTACACAGAAATAGGAAGACAATAGTTGGCTACAGTCAAATACTCTGACTGACCTACACAGAAATAGGTAGACAATAGTTGGCTACAGTCAAATACTCTGACTGACCTACACAGAAATAGGTAGACAATAGTTGTCTACAGTCAAATACTCTGACTGACCTACACAGAAATAGGAAGACAATAGTTGGCTACAGTCAAATACTCTGACTGACCTACACAGAAATAGGTAGACAATAGTTGGCTACAGTCAAATACTCTGACTGACCTACACAGAAATAGGTAGACAATAGTTGTCTACAGTCAAATACTCTGACTGACCTACACAGAAATAGGAAGACAATAGTTGGCTACAGTCAAATACTCTGACTGACCTACACAGAAATAGGAAGACAATAGTTGGCTTCAGTCAAATACTCTGACTGACCTACACAGAAATAGGTAGACAATAGTTGGCTACAGTCAAATACTCTGACTGACCTACACAGAAATAGGTAGACAATAGTTGGCTACAGTCAAATACTCTGACTGACCTACACAGAAATAGGAAGACAATAGTTGTCTATCTTCAAATACTCGGACTTGCCTACACAAAAATATGAAAACATTAGTTGCCTATCTTTAAATAATCTGTGTAACCTACAGAGAAATAGGAAGACAGCAATTGTATGTCTTTATTGATACTCGGGCCAACCCACACAGAAATAGGAAGACAATAGTTGTATATCTTTAAATACTCTGACACTTAAACGAACCTACATAGAAATAGAAAATACTCGCACTTACCCACACAGAAATAAAAAGACAATAATTGTATCTTTATATACTCTGACACTTGCAGGAACCTACATAGAAATAGGAAGACATTATCTATCTACCTTCAAATACTTAGACTTACCTAAACAGAAATAGGAAAATGATATGTCTACCTTTAAATACTTTGACTTACCTACTTCTTGTGGGAGGGATTCTAATTTATTTTCTTCTAAATCTAAAACTTGCAGCTTTTTTAAGTTTCCTATTGAAGCTGGAAGTCTCTGAAACAGAATTTCAAAGCACATGAATACACAATTCTAAACTCTGATATGGAGTAATGCCAAAAATGAAAACAACCTCAAGGGAAGGGTCAAGAATGTAATATCTTAAATGGAAATTGAAATACTACAAACAATTTTCTGTATTACTAATAGATTATAGCTCAATTATTCAGACAAGTATAAGCTGATATAATCCCACTTGAGCCTGCTTCCTGTTTAGAAACCAGAACAGGCGTTCTTTTGAGATGCCAAGAGAATACGACCCCTGATGTAGCTTGAACCCATGACCCCTTTGGTAAGGATTGACACCTTTACCCCTAGACATAACCCTTTTATGAACCAATTATTCATGATCAATGATGTAAATGTTTGTACATACCTTTAACAAGTTATTACTAAGGATGAGGACTTCGAGTTTCTCAAGGTTCTGGATGTCGTCAGGAATGCGAGTGAGCTGATTGGTACCCAGGTTCAGCTCAACCATGTTTGTCCACTGTCCAATATCTGTACAAACATTGATTTTTAGATGCAAGTTATTTCATTTTTAGACATTTTTATAGAAATAATTGTCCAAAAGCATTGTTTCTTTAAAAAAATAACCATACAGACTTCAGATTAAAGGTACAGTTAAACTGTGATAACTCAGAAGACGCCACGGTCTGACCTAAAACCTCATGTTATCTGATGTTTCACGCCATCCTGAGTTGCCATTTAGTCTGTTATGAAGATCCTTATTTTCAAAGTCACCTAGTAGAATTATCCCATATTTATAATCAGTTTAAAAAATATTAACTTTCTTTTCACCATTCAAGTTACTTAGTAATAATTTGTATTATTAATTGTATATATTCCTTTTTCAACAGATGTTTACTTCACACTTGCATCATTTATGTGCTGTGGAAATCGGCTGTCATAGACTTAATGTGAAAATAACATATTTTCTGAACAAGCAACATTAGAATATGACATGGCATATAATATCATGGCATTAGTCAGAATAAAGTTTCACAAAATCAATGATGGATGATTGGCACATCTTATCCGTCTTGTGAAACTCATTTGCCATATTGCAAAGCAAAGAGACAAGTTTGACCGTTATGTAAAGGGTTTTTATTCATGCTTATAACTCATTTACATTTCTCACAATTAAATTCTTACCATTATCTTCTCTATTAAATGCCCTTATCAAAAAATATTGGTCATACATCGACAATGATTACCAGTTTTTACACCTTATTAATTTTCCTAATTTGTCATTTGAATTTTTACAATTTGCAAAAAAATTAACAACTGTCAATTGTTGAATTATGACCTTTAGGTGATCATGAGCTTTTGTGTATGATTTGTCTATTTTGAACCAGCAATGATGCTCTAGTGCACAACTTATTCAGGTTTTGAGTAATCGTCGTAATATCTGATATAAAAATAGAAGGAATAAAGATATGTAGTAAGCCTTGACCCTATCAATCTGCAGTTATCAGGAATCATAGTTTTATGGTATATAATTGAAGGTTTGTAATAGGGTGATTTAACTATATTTACATTACTTTATTTAACTCTTTACTGACACCTAAGTCTGAAGGCCTTTTTTTATTTCTAACAAAGAAGTTCTTATTACATTTTTAGACTTTGCATGTCCAATGTTATACTAGAAGAACTGCAATGCGACAAATCCAGGGTTTTTGCACGGCAATTAGAATTTATGGCCAATTAATTTCTTGTATCAGTAAGAAAATGCAGCAGCCTCTTTCTTTACTTTATTAAAAAGAGATAAAACTAAAAATTACTCTCCTTATGTATCTTATTTGTTCAGTTTTGCTGCAACATTCATACTAAGTTTCATGACCTTGACCCCAGCCCCCACAAAAAAGTAAGAGTATGGCAAAATGACAATTATATTTTTGTTATTAGTTTTTTAGGTTCTCTAACTTTACATGTGCAAGCTCCACGGCTTGCTAACATCTAAGGAAAGCACAAACTGGGAATTACCAAGAGGTAGAGATGTGAGCTGGTTGTCCTTCATGTTCAGCTTGGAAAGACATTTGGCCTGGGAGAAAATCCCGTACGGAATCTTGTTGATCTGATTGTGCTCCATGTTGATCGACTGAAACACAAGTGGGTCATCACAAAATACCTGAATACTCTGATATTTAAGGTATGTAACAGTATGATCTATCAGTATGATCTATGACATCAAATGGTTCATGAAATGATTTACTATAGAAGTAGAAACAGCTTTATCTGCCTCAGTCTATAGACTTGTGTACGTTGTTTCTAATTTTTGTGAAAAACAAAAAAAGTAAAAGTATTTGCCAAGTCGTGAACTTATACTTTTATGGGCATTTACTTAAAAATGCAGGGAATGAAATATTTTATAAAATCGATGACAATTCTTACCTCAACAGAGACAAACTGTGAAGGTCCGCCCGTCGGGTAGGCGTGGAACTTATTTCGAGGTACAGTGAAAGCCTTCAAACTTGTCAGACTAGACAACAAACCCTCCTGAAAAAGAAGATGTTATTTTCAAAATTTTCTGCAGCAAAATTAGACCTTATCATTAAGAAAGTAAAGCTACAAATATCATTTTTACTTAAATGTACTTGTACAACTTGGGTTTCATTTAATAAAATGAAATGCGATTTTTAAAGTGTTTGCATTCATGTATTATCTTCATTCAATTCTATAGTAAATAATGATATACTTGATCCTTAATGTAAAACTGAATTTATCATCCATTCTTACTTCCCTTTGTAACACTGTTATTCAAAGGAGACCACTGCATATGAGGTTGAATTAATTTAAACTGGTTTATCCAGTCAGAATAGCCATCTTTGATCATATCTCGTAAATCAGGTGCTTATTTTGCAGTTATGAAAAAAAAAATTCCCTACCATTACATGAAAGACATTTTCGATGAAAATTATTCTGCATACTCAAATTACCAATGTGTACATAATACGGACAAACATAATGTTCGACAGACCCTTATTAGCAAAGGAGAATCAAAGGAGCTTGGATAACAGCACAATCTACATGATCTTTAAAACTGAATGGTAACAATTGAAGTTGTACCTACCGGCAGTACTGAAACATTGTTTCCTTCTATATTGAACTCATCCATGAGTGTACAGTTGGCCAGGGAGGCAGGAACACACATCAGACGATTATATCTGCAAATGTAGCATTTAATAATACGTAGTCAAGTTATTCATTCACACCAACAAATATCTTTCAACTTACATGGGGCAAAACAACGGGCAATAAACAGATTTCTAGTATGCATTGGAAATAAAACATTCCCTAGAAGCTGAATGACTCAAGGTATACATATACATGAGCCATTGTATGAGTTTGAATAACTTTTAAAACATGCCATTCAGAGGAATGACAACAGTTAATGGTCACTGCTGTTCATGTTTTATGGCAAGCCCATGGGCCAAGCTATTTTCCCGCATTTGTCAGAAATGTTTTAATCCAACAGCCAACAGTTAATTAACAGACCATGTAACTGTCTAAATACTGTGCACCCACAACCCACCAAAAGCCCTATCTGGTAAATGCCCATCGCATCCATAAAATGAGACATTTGAATGAAAAAGCTCAAACTGTTACATTATTTGGATTAGAAACTGTTACCAAGTTGCCTAGTTTCAAATTTTGAGCAAGAATGTCCTTATACAGTACGTATCTGAGACCAAGCCTTGTATGTGACTTAAGGTTGGTTGCTTCTGCTAGATGTCGAGCAGCTCATTATGGTGGAGGTCCACAATGCATAAACACCTAAGTTAAACCTATCTGAAAATGTCTTAAATAAAGCACATACCTGAGACCAAGCCTAGTAAGGGTTTTAGGGCTGCCAAACACCTATCTGTAAATGTCTTAAGTACATACCTGAGGCCAAGCCTAGTAAGGGATTTAAGGTTGCCAAGCGTTTCTGGGATGTCGAGCAGCTCATTGTGCTGGAGGTCCAGTGAGCTCAGCAATACACAGTCACCAATCTCTGCAAACATACAGCAATAATGTAACTTAAATAGGTAAGTTTACACACCATTGATCCCGGGATAATTATTAACCATAGATCCCGGGATGATTACACACCAAAGATCCCAGGATGTTTACACACCAAAGATCCCGGGATGTTTATACACCAAAGGTCCCAGGATAATTACACACCATAGATCCCAGGATGATTATACACCATAGATCCCGGGATGATTATACACCAAAGATCCCAGGATGATTACGCACCATAGATCCCGGGATGATTATACACCAAAGATCATAGGATAATTACACACCAAAGATCCCAGGATGATTACACACCATAGATCCCGGGATGATTATACACCAAAGATCCTGGGATAATTACACACCAAAGATCCCAGGATGATTTAACACCAAAGATCATGGGATAATTACACACCAAAGATCCCAGGATGATTACACACCATAGATCCCGGGATGATTACACACCAAAGATCCCGGGATGATCATACACCAAAGATCCCAGGATGATTACACACCACAGATCCCGGGATGATTATACACCAAAGATCATGGGATAATTACACACCAAAGATCCCGGGATGATTATACACCAAAGATCCCAGGATGATTACACACCATAGATCCCGGGATGATCATACACCAAAGATCCCAGGATGATTACACACCATAGATCCCGGGATGATTACACACCATAGATCCTGGGATGATTATACACCAAAGATCCCAGGATGATTACACCAAAGATCCCAGGATGATTACCTTCCAAAGATCCCAGGATGATTACACCAAAGATCCAAAAATATTGTGGCATTGGATTATGAACCATTTATCAGCAAGATACACTCAAGATCCCCTTCATTATGGTAGGTCCCATCATTGTGTTAAGTGTTCATGAACCATTAACCAGCAAGATACGCTCCAGGTCCTGTACATTGTGGTAAGTCTCCACATTGTGTTAAGTGTTCATGAACCCTTTACCAGCAAGATACTATCATACACTCAAGGTCCCCTCCATTGTGGCAAGAGTTCATGAACCATTTACCAGCAAGATACCCTTCAGGTCCCCTATATTGTGGCAAGTGTTCATGAACCATTAACCAGCAAGATACGCTCCAGGTCCTGTACATTGTACATGAACCCTTTACCAGCAAGATACTATCATACACTCAAGGTCCCCTTCATTGTGGCAAGTGTTTATGAACCAGATACACTCCAGGTCCCCTACATTGTGGCAAGTTTTCATGAACCATTTACCAGCAAGATACGCTCCAGGTCCTGTACATTGTGGTAAGTCCCCACATTCTGTTAAGTGTTCATGAACTATTTACCAGCAAGATTCTATCATACACTCAAGGTCCCCTACATTGTGGCAAGAGTTTATGAACCATTTACCAGCAAGATATACTCCAGGTCCCCTACATTGTGGCAAGTGTTCATAAACCATTTTTCAGCAAGACAACCTCATGGACACCTACCTTGTGTGTTTATACAGATACCACCAAGGTCGCCTACCTTGTGGCAAATGTTTATACAGATACCACCAAGGTCGCCTCCCTTGTGGCAAATGTTTATACAGATACCACCAAGGTCGCCTACCTTGTGGCAAATGTTTATACAGATACCACCAAGGTCGCCTACCTTGTGGCAAATGTTTATACAGATACCACCAAGGTCGCCTTCCTTGTGGCAAATGTTTATACAGATACCACCAAGGTCGCCTTCCTTGTGGCAAATGTTTATACAGATACCACCAAGGTCGCCTACCTTGTGGCAAATGTTTATACAGATACCACCAAGGTCGCCTACCTTGTGGCAAATGTTTATACAGATACCACCAAGGTCGCCTTCCTTGTGGCAAATGTTCATGAAACATTAACAAGCAAGATACCCTCCAGGACGTCTTCCTTGTGGCATTTTTTTATTAACCATTAACAAACAAGATAACCTCCATGACCCCTTCCCTTGTGGCAAATGTTCATGAAACATTTACAAGCAGGATACCCTCCAGCCCCCTTCCTTGTGGCAAATGTTCATGAAACATTAACAAGCAAGATACTATCCATGACTCCTACCTTGTGGCAAGTGTTCAAGGTGGTTGTGGGACACATCAAACGTGCTCAGGTTGACCAGACATCCGATGCCCTTCGGCAGTTCGCGTATCTTGTTCTCTCGAAGAGTGAACATTGTCAAATTCTAAAAAATATAATAAAAGCATATTGTAAATATAGTGAGTTTTGTATCAGTAGATATCTGTCATATTTATATGCAATTATAAACCTATGCAAGGATCAGTCTTCTAACTAAGACTTTTGACATCTAGAGTCACTGGTGATGGGGGGTGGGGGGGGGGGGGGCATAAAATATTTGATTCAATTAACTCTAGCAGTACCTGTTGTACAGAACTTTGAAAGCTAAAATGGGGAAGTGCTGTTACAGCTAGAAAGAAGTGTTAAGAGTTTTAAGATCTAGTCTTGCTAATTGACTGCATTATGGCTTGACCCCATCAAGTCCTCTATGTAGCTCAAAGAGGAATAAAGAAGCAGAAAGGGGAAAACATACCTTCTGTACAATTACTGTGTAACAACAATGAATGACCGAATTAAGAACATTATCAACTTCACCTTAAGGAAAGAGGATTTCAATTAAACAATGGACAATAACTAAATAAATACTGCACCCAGAGATATGGTTCTTGTGCACTGCACTTCTCCTAAATGAAATCTATCTGTATATGAAGTTTGTGGTCATTAACTCAAAGACTTTTCAAAGTTATGCTCCAGACAAGATTGCCCGAACGCACACACGCCTACCATTACTATATCCCCTTTGCCTTTCGGCTGGGGGATAGAAAGACAATTAAGATGGTCTATGACATTAGTCATGACTTCAACCAGAAGCATTTCAACTTTTTACTTCTAAAAATTACCCGGTAGGGTAGATATCTGTGATTCAGATGTAGACACCCATCACTGCAATCAACTGAATTAACCCCACATGCCGCCTGTACACAGGAATAGAAAACTATTTCTATATTACTCTCATCAAACATTAGTGGATTGTCACCAAAGTCAAACTTGACCTATATTTTATAGTGTTAAACATTTGAACCAAAAACTGCTTAAATTCATTGTATCTGTCGCAGGTTATCGTTTGAATAATATTTTTTTTGCGCAAATTCTAATTTATAAGGGGCTTCAGTATCATGAATATAACTTTACGAAATATGTCACAAACTAAATATAACAAAACATCAGACAGAAACATCTACATGCTCACAAATAGCTGTCAATACACACAATTAAGTAGCACATTATTTAATAGACCTCTTAAAGTACTTAAAACATTTCGTCAAAACTATACCAAGTTGCTACTTAAGTTAAGATTTCCCCACTTCAAAAGATTTATGATGACTGACAAAGTATGTTCCAGCTGACAATAATACAAAAAGATAACACCAGATCCTTACAAAACATATAACCATTTTTAAAATCCCCCCCAAAATCCTGAATGTCATATATATGTATACATATTTATATGTCATTAACTTCTTGACATGTTAAATAAACCTGAATATCTCTTTAAGTAGTAATAATTTTTTGGGGAAATCTGATTCTTTTTTAGTTTTAATTACAGAAGTAAATTACAATATATTGTATAAATTTTCTACAATTGAGAAGCGCATACCAAGAATATATGTAAATTATGGTATTGTAGCAAAGTGCCAAAGTAAACTGACTTAAATCAGCCATTTCATTGGCTTGAAATGTATTTTATATCCTTAAAAATATATTACAGAGATATCTGGTTGCAAAACACAGAGTAATGTAGAAAAATATTAGAATATTTGGTTACTTTCACATATTTTCTACTGGACTGGAGCCAAGTCTGGCAGTCATGACTGAGAATCATGTAAACTTATATAAGTCTTTCTGCTGAGTTATGAAACAGCTAGAATATCTTGTTCTTAGAGCATGTCCAACTGGTTAGCACTTTATCATGCTATTAGCACAATTCACAAATTCTTGCTTTTAAAATAGATTTTGTCTTTGGAGATTGTATTTCACATAATGCTTCAAGCCAGCTATCAGCAAGAAACAAAAGGGTAATATATGGACACTTTGTAGTTTTCCAAGTCAGGAAGCCAATAAGAAGAAACACTGTCAATGTGCCAAGAGGAAGTTTCCACATTATATCATATCAATATATAATATACATACTTTTTGCCATCAATACCATAAAACCTTACTGTTAAATTCCTAATCCCATCTCCTACAGTCTTAATCCTGTTGAATCGTATTAACAAGGTGGTGAGAGACTTCAACTGGTAGACAACTTCGGGTATCTGAAGAGGAAAAACTGTGTAAGCTGAAAAGCAACAAATTATGTTTGCCAACTTTGGGTGAATATATGTAAAAGATGATTTGCTTATAAGTTACATTTGGAATAAAGGTAAATGCTATGACTCCAATCCCCATGTTTTCATTTAAACAAGAGGCCAAAAAGGGCCTATGCTCTACTGGCATGGCGTTTGTGGTCATATCAATCCAGAGCATGTATGTTTGGGTAAAAGGCAACAGACATATAGTTTATGTTTTGTGTTTGAGTTACCTGAAAACGTACCACTTTCAAAATCTGAGCCCAGAAAGTATTGTAAGCAGATTAGTTGCATGAACTATTTTAATATGTGCCAAGTAAAAGTCATCTGACAAAAAAAAAATGCTTTCAAAACTGTACTCATAGTCAAAATTTCTGTAGTTTTAAAAGTTAAAAAAAGTTGGTCAAAAGGTCAAAGTCAAGGGCATCCTAGGACAACATTGATCAATTGGAACAAACATTCACAATCAATTGTGCTGAGATGGATGCACAACACACAAAAAGATTTTCAAACCTTTCCAGATTTATGTTTACCAAACCTGTGAACCCTGGGTGTGGCCAGTAATGACACCAGGTGCATAACTTAAACATTCACAACCAATTTTGTTAAGATAAATGCGCAAACTACAGAACTTAAAGCTAAAAAATGGCCTTTGGGCTTTCAACAAGAACAAAGCAGAGTAATTCACAAATCAGCTGCAGAAGCAAAAAGCAAATTGTCTCTCAAAATCCTAGACTTGCAAATTGTCTCCCTTAACTCTATACTTGAATTTACATGTACATGTAAACTTGGCTAAAAATAGAATTCGCTCATGCAGACCTGGCTAAAAATAGAAAGCATTTCTTTAAAACTTTCATGGCCCATAATCTAGGCATTCATGAGCGGATCTGGCTGGTTTTCGAAAGGAACCCAGCTCTAATGGATATCTAGATACTGTACAAGTTTCATCAAGATACAATCAAAACTGAAGACTGTATCGTGTTCACAAGCAATTGTTTACAGACGCACGAACGCACAGATGCACATACTACGTACACATTACCATCGCATAAGCTCTTCTGGCCTTTGGCCAGTAGAGCTAAAAAGCACCATTTGTTTTCTGTAAGACCCGGTGAAACACCTGTCCACTCTGATCAATGCATTTGCTTTTCACCAATGGGAAAATTCAAGAACCAATGTTTGTTTTCTTGCCTCGGTGCTCGTGAGTCAGGTTGGAGGTCACGAAGTAAGACTATTTTCGCAAATACTGTCATGCCAACAAGTTGCTGTTAAATTAAACAGGGGTTTTATTTGAATACTGGCCTTTTCCCTGAAGTTTTTTAAGAAATTATTGTTACATAATGATTCTAAAATAAAATCATTTTAAGGTTAAAAGTAAGTTAGAGTACCTCTGTTAGCCTATTGTGTCGGAGGTCGAGCAGTCGTAACTTGTCAAGGTTTGCCATCGTCTCGGGCAGGTATGTCAAGGAGTTTTCATTCAATGCGAACGTCTCCAGGTTCACCAGGCAACCAATCTCATTGGGCAGCTGTACAATCTTGTTTCCATAGAGATACAGCTCTTTCAGGTGTACCAACTGTTTTGAAATACACATACTTATACATTTTTGTATTTACATATACCAGTACATATAATATTTATATGAACAAATATTCCTGTTTCATGAAATTTAATTAATTATTAATGACATTTAAATTTACCCTTTTTCCTTACTTAATATGAAACAAGTTTTGTAACTCTGTTTTTAGGTGCTGCTGATATGCCCAACACTAATAAATCAATGACTTTACCTCTTTAATTGTTGGTGGAATCACAGTAATCTGGAAAAGAAGAAATAGGTCATAGAATTTGTAGGAAAAACTTGAGCTATCACTGGATGTGATTATTACCCCCACCACAACACCGTCTTGAATAGAATTTATGTGAAAATAAATGGCTGTGATCATTATTGTTGAAGTAAACAAATAAATGCTATTACCAGTAGTTCTGGCCACTTCTGTACATCCAAAATGACCTGTTATTACTACCTTTTCATTAAAAATGAATGAGTATTTAAAGCAGGTTAATTCTTTATTAACCATCCCAAATAAGCACCTTCTGTATGTACAAGTAACCTTAAATGCATTATGATTAATGTTAATTAGAGGCCATACATATGAAAGATACAATAATTCTGTCATTGTTCTGCTTCTACTGGTACTAGAATATTCAAAACATGAAAAAAAATAATCTCCAAACCTGTCCTCAGTCTGTCCTCATTGTTCGACAGTAATTGCTTATGTGATACCACCGACACTTTTGTCACTTACGGTTCTGTTTGAGGTGTTAATAATACAGCTTCATCATAAAATCTGTAACTGACAGACACCTGTCCGAAGCAAAGAGTCACATATTGTAGGTTGTTCTTGTATAAGAAGAAGACTTCAATAACAGTACCTGTGATTTACTAAGGTCAAGTCGTGTTGACTGGTCTTCTTTGCATTTCTTGAATACTTTGCCAACGTCCTGAAATCATGATTATTGACTGATGAAATATTACTCACAAATATATACTCAGTATATATAATGCTCAATATAAACAAAATTTGCTAAACGTTTACATCAAGCAACAAATGCATGGGTTCTAACAGCTGATAATTGTCAATCCTGAATAGCCAGGCATCTGTTTAAGTATGAGAACCATAAAAAAAGCAGGTAAAGGGGCTTAAAATCAAAAGCCATTAATATCCCTATCAAAGTACTTCCTACTGATATTGATGCCAAAGTCTGAGCAAAAAATCATCTTAACAACTGTGCAATAGCGTTAAGTTTTGAAGCTCTCCATCCTGATTTCAGGATTAATCTTGAACTTCAGACCCTTGCAAATGCAGAAATGGCTGTGCTTTTTTCATCACCCAAACCTATCAAGACCATGACATTGCTTCAGAACCTTGGTGACAATCATAAAATTATGATATGGTCATTTGACAGAAGAATGGTGGGGGAGAGTGGTCTAGAGGTGTATATAGCCCCCTCTCACCCAACAGGTTGTGGGTTTGGTCCCCACCAGGATCAGAGTTGTCTAGATGTATACTTGACCCCTTTCTCACCTCTCTCAGAGGTTGTGAGTTTGGTCCCCACCAGGATGAGAGTGGTGTAGAGGTCTACTTAGTCTCTCCTCAACCAAGGGGTAAGAGTGGTCTAGTGGTATACGTGCCCTCTCTCTCCCAGGAGATTTGGGGTTTGCTAAACACCACGATGAGAGTGGTCTACTGATATAAATTGTCACCTCACACCAAAGAGGTTTGGGGTTTGTTCCCAACCAGAGTGAGAGTGGTCTAGTGGTATACGTTGCCCCCTCACACATAAGAGGTAGTGGGTTTGGTCCCAATCAGGGTGAGAGCGGTCTAGTGGTAAACGTGGACCCCTCTCACCCAACAGGTAGTGGGTTTGGTCCCCACCAGGGTAAGAGCAGTCTAGAGGTATATGTGGGCCCCTTCTTGCCTAAAAGGTTGTGGGTTTGGCCCCCACCAGGGTGAGAGTGGTCTAGTAGTATACATGTCCCCCTCACCCACTAGTTAGTGGGTTCAATCACCACCAAGGGTACTTTCTCATGGCCTCTGAAATTGGACACCAGCACTGCTTTTACACAGGAAATAAACTTGCCAGTGATTCTTTAAGCTATCAAATTTCACCATATGCAAGCTTAAAAAAATAGATTAAAATAAACCGAAGATTGTAATTGCATCATTTAATGCATATTTTCAGGGTTTTTTTCCATATATTAGTAAGATTTATTTTCTGTTATTGGTAACACTTCTTCAGGTGAAGTACTATTTGAAAATTTTCATCATTTTTCAGATTTTCTAGAGAATAAAATCCACAAACAAGTGAAAAAGGCCCATTCCATTCAGCCAGGCTAAGTCTAATTTTTTTAATTCAAGTCATTTTTATTAAAATTAGAAAAAGATTTAACCAATACATGTATAAGAACTGGTTAAATAGCCAACGCACTGTAACAGTTGCACATAACTTAGTTTATGCAAAACGAGCATTGATGATCCAAGGCAGCCCACTGCTAGATGAGCACATCAACACTGATTACAGCAGACAGTGCTGATTTACAGAAACAAACCCATGGAATCTGCCAGGAAGGTGAAATGTACATGACAGTGCATAAGTCATCAAAGAATTTGTGCATATTCACTGTCAGACTCTTGAGCATTTATACCCACACATTTCAGCTGCCTTGTCAAAAAGCTATGATATCATAATGAAACCAGACACACATTATTTTTTTCTGAAAATGTACCCCAGGTTATAAACGTAGAAATTCCTTCACAAGACTTACAGTAGTTTATTTACTGCTTGCTTGTCTTTTCATCATAGTCATTGATGTAAGCTTTGTACAAAATTGTTTTAATCAAGATAATTGGAGACAATTTTGATATCTTTTTAATATGTAACCATAACGGTTTAATATATTGTTCATTTTGTGGACAATTTATGAAATGAGACTCTTAAGCTTGTTACACTTAAGATATTTCGAGAGATTGGTGCCTGGACTTCTGAGTCTGACCCTGTGACCCCAAGTCACTCAGGGTTATCTACTGGTTGAGATTAATAACCCTTCTAGGGTTGAGGTCTCTTGGATATCTATATACTGGCTAAGGTCACAAATCCGAACACTTTTGGATTTTTTTTACAATTACCTTGGACAGTTTTTGTTGTAGCAAGTTGAAATTTTGTGTGAAACATCTTTGGTTAATGTGACAACATCTGTCAAAGTACAGATTTACCAACTTATAAGGTTTATGGTGAAAATCGTTCATTTTATGGACAGTAAATCCACCTTCCATTTATGCTATGGTGGGCACAAATACCGAACACTTGAAAAGCGAAAATACATGGTCATACAATTATAATTAATAAATATTCTACATTACATAAACACTTAGCTGCTAAGTTATTTATTCCGCTGTTTTTCAAAACATGCATTTTAAATGTAAAGTGTGATTTCTATTTATAAATATCTTGAATGTAGGTCAACATAACTGCAAGTCCTCAAAGTTGCGCATGCGCCCTCTTTTCCCTGTGTGCTACATCTTGATCTTTAAGCGTGTTAGAAAATTGAATGGCATTTTAAGAAAAATACTCAACACAACCAGCTGAAACTTCACAAGTGTGACCAAGGCAAGCCTCTGTATTGATCTAGATCATCAAATAATCGATCTAGGTAAACAAACCCCTGTTTTAACAGGTGTTCGGAAATGTACTGTCAACCAGTATATAGTAACTGTTGAGCTGAAACCATTTTTCGATTAAGATCAGCAAGACCTACACCATTGCTGGACATTTCGATACTGATCATGACAAATCAGTTTGGAGTTCTACAATTAGTCATTCACAAACTTTAGATCAGAAATTATTTTTCTAGTAAATGACACCACAATTCAATTCAACACAATGTTGACCCTAGACCTGCTGACCCCAAAGTCAATAAGGTCATTTACCGGTACTGACCATGACCAATGTGAGACCCTACAATAAGCAGGGCTTCTTTAAACTGACACTTTGCTGGTCCGGACCAATTTTGACCTTGCCAGACCAGTTTCAGTAACAGAAAATGGCTTCAAAATTGGTCCGAATTGTTTCCCTTAAAAAAGTGTTCATTCTTCCCCAAAATCCATAATATTTTCCCATTACATTAAATACAGATTCTGTGAATTTGTAAAAAAGGCAATGAATCTATTTAAAGTAAACCAATTCTTGATATGACTAGCTCTTTTAGGGCATAATGTATTCTTAAAAAAGTAAAAACATGTATATTTGCTATTAAATTTGCTATTTCAGCATGATTTTCCCTTAAGTAGAAAAAAAACCAAATTTGGATGGAACAGGCGGTGAAAATCACTGTTTAATTGTAATTCACAAATAGTGTTTGTCATTCACACATCCACAAATACCAGGAGATATCATTCAGGGTAAAACGCGTGATAACTTTTGTGTTAACTTTCTGTGTTAATTGACTTCGCTTTTTTATTACATAAAAAAGATGTTGAATTCCCTGTCTTTGACTCATGTAAACAATTTCCACACATATCGTACAAACAGCCATTTTCATTAAAAGATATGTCATTGTTCATCTGCGAAAGCCCTAAAATTCTGAAATAATTAACCTAGTCATGCCCTAATTCTAACAGATATCAACAGCAACAGCCTTGATTTGACCCTAGATTTACAGATTACTTCATTTTCTAAAAAAAACATGGTCGCCTTTTTGCGACAATGGTGATCACAAGTGGGAACCCTTACTCGTGTACAGTACACTCATAGTGTAAGAATTTATAAAAGAATCTATCATCTGACCACTTCCTGTTTGGTAATCAGTCTGCCAAAGAATTACGATCACAGCATTCCTAGAAAGAATCTCTACAGAAACTTGATAAGAATCTGATATAAAATTAAATTTGTATAAATTACAATCTAAATCAGCTATGATGGCTCTAAAGCACTGCTTACAAACTGCTACAACACAAAAAAATGACAGAAAATACATTGCGAAAATGTTTGATGAATTTCTTCAAACATTTCAATAATTTGACTTTGGAACCAACCTGGGGGATTCAGGGTCACGGGCTCTGACCGATTGAGATTTTAAACTTTTAAAATCCCTGATAAGAAAGCCATTCATAAGACTAAAGTTATTCATCATATGCTCTAAAGGTCACAACAATGGTACAACCTTGATCTTGGACCTACATACCTCAAAATTAAAAAGGTTCATCAACTAACCATGGCAAATATGTAGGACTCGACAAATACAATAAGCAACATTTGATTGGAAATATTTGTTCAAGTCAATGCATATTTGTCCTGGTATGTAGGTGGGTCAGTCTGTTAGTTTTGTTTCGGAAAATCAAGGGACATTACTCAACAATTATTAAAGCTAGAGTTATGGGCCTTGCTACAAATGTGCGCACTTCACTTGAATCATGTGTACCAAGTATTATGTGAATACAAGAATCATGAGTTGTTTTTTTACTTATGTTCATGGAGTTATTTGACACCAGCATACACCGGCAATAGTCCAGACATCTTTTTTTTTTGAAAAGACAACAACAGAAAATGGTTCATTGAAATAACTGTAACTTGTGATCAATGTTTTTTTCACACCCAGCATTTTGTGATTTGCACAGCTACCCTTTAAAATAGTTGTCATTTAAATGGAAGCAGAGGTAATTTTTCAAATTTAATGCGATTTTTGAAAAACAATTCACATGAAATTTGTTTTCCCAGCGGGTTAAAAATTCAGATTTATTCTTGAAACTGCATTCAGCCATTTGAAATATGATTTTCCATGTCACTTAAAGTGCTTAAATGATTTCATTTATAGGCTATGTAAATGTGAATGAAATCTTTATGAATTATGAAATAAAATTTACAAAGTAGTGAAGGTATTTCAATACTTACTAAGTCAGCCTTAACAGGTTTTTTGCTGCTGCTGGGTTTAGGTTTCAGTTGTCCAGGCTCCTGCAGACACACCGATTTCTGTTGGGGTTGTTGTTGACTTGGGACAGAATTACCTGTACTGCTCTTCTTTTCCTTGAATAATAACAGGCAAATCAGTGTTGATTCTGCAATCCTTTATCATTAAATTCTTTACTATTTCAGTTATCTTTTTTATTAAAACATTTTTTTTCAAACCAATACTTCAAATGAAGCAGTAACTAAAAAAAAGAATTACATTAATGATATGATGAAGGTTAATGACAAATGTATGCATACAAAAATCTGTTAATTGAGACTGACATTCAAATGCTTACCTTTCCATCTCTGATTCCAGCAGATTCTATAGAATTTGATAATGCCTCTACACTCGGGTCAAATTCTGGTCCAGAATTAGCATCGTCTTGTTCCAATGACGACATTTTGGGTTGTCCAGCAATAGGAATTTCTTTTTCACCAGTAAAATCAGCAAGTCTTGAAGCTACAGCATCATTTCCTTTCCCTTTAGTTCCTTTTTTAGATATGGACATGGCCAACCATCAAACATAAATTATCTTTCACATCTGCCAAGGTTTTTATCACACTAAAACACATAGATGATATTTAATTAAGCTTCACTTACTAAAAATTGTAATGTTATTTTTCTTTATGTTGAGAAGGTAAAGTTATCTGATGTATCCCTCTTTTGAAATGCTCAAGCTGTGTCACATTCTTTCAAAAGAATGTCACTTAAACCCACATACCAAGTATTTTAATGATGATAGTGTAATTAAATCGTATCTACTCAGGCTGCCAGTTTAAAAAGTAAACCACACCTACTCTTGGTCTTGTGTCCATACATTTAATATTTCTGTCGATAAATGTGACTTCTTCTATTTCAAATGTGAGTGATTATTGAACAATTAACTTGTATTATTTGAAAATTTACACTTAACACTTCCAATTAAGACCCAATTAGCACAAAATAATTGAAGAGTTCCCCACAGATCAAGTACACATTACCAAAAGGTCACCAAATTTGGTATTATCAGTCGTCATGATGTGACATCTTGAAAAGCTTCAACAATTTAACAGCTGATTTCTCACGCTCTGAAACAATAATCACTACAATCACATCATATTACTCGATTACTAGTAGATCCAAAGCGAGGCTGTTACATACCGATGACAGTTCGTGTCGAAAGAAACAATGGAATCTTATTGCGTTTGCAAGCAATGAGTATTATTTACATTTTTAATAGAGCTATGAAGTTTTTTCTCGACGCATATGTTTTCTAATATATGCTTTCTCTTTGAATTTATGCAAAATACAACAATGATTTACTTAACATCGATTTACTTACTATTTCCATTGTAGTTGCGCATAAATATGCGCGTTAATACAACAGGAAGTTGCGTATTGACAAGAGGTACAGGTTTATTCAAAAACAATATTCCTCAGCTCTTGTATCCGTACTTAATAGTTAAATAAAAATATATATTCACGTTTCACGTTCTCTCTAGACGGGTCTGCTGTAGAGGGAGGGTTCAAAACAAGGGGAGGGGCATGCAAAACATCAATTGTTGAACCAAGCTGCGCTTTCAACAACCGATTGAGGTTTTCCTTCCCGCCTTGACTGTTGTTGTTTTAATAATTGTTTGAAGAAATATTTTGAAATGTTGAACGGATTACTGCACACTGTTATTTGTTTGACGACCTTTCTTTCAATGCTGATAAGACGAACAAAATGCGCTTTAAAATAACGTCAATTTAACGTATCATTCACACGAAATATGTGTGACCTCATATTAAACTATCGAAACTGTACGATACAACCGAGTACGTCGGCCCCGCGCTTTTAGTGAATGCCTCGCCTGTCCAAGTCGGCATAGCTCCTCGTCGGCAATTAACAACCATTCCCAAAATATAAGTGTGTCATTTTTAATCTTAAATATGTGGGAAATGCTCCTGCATCTATACATGTATGTATGCGGATTCTAGAAAAATATGGTGCACTATTACACAGGTACGTGGCATGTGTATCCCGTGCATATCTAATATTATTCAAATATCGAATAATGGCCCTGTCTTGCCTAAGGCAATACATGGATTGTGTTATTTTCTGCGGCAATTATATATATTTGTGTAGCGGAACGTTTTAGTTTTCTCAATGTTCAGCTCACTTTGATAGAGACGATGTAGACTGTCCTCCTTTGGTGCAAGGAGCCGTTTGCTTCGATCAACAGATGCACATATCAACATGTGAAGGCACCGAACATTGGGTAATTGCAAATTAAAACTTATTCTCCTGAAACTGGGGAAAATTTAATGCATATAGAGGCATGTGTATATTTCATATCTGTCTAGTTAACAGTCTTTTAAATCCAACATGCCACGATCAAGCGCAGATGTGCATACCATGTTGACAAAAACTACGTAGAACTCCAGGGTGTTTAACAAAGATCATCCAAGGCATTGATTCTTTCCAAGAGGTGGAGAAAGCAACCTTTTCTGTAACAACACTCCAAGATTTGTTGGTAATGACATCCAAGATCTAGTCGAGAGGCGAAACAAAGCACTTTTTTATAATTAAACTCAAGTGTGTGTAACCGAAATCAATCCTACAGTGGAACCATTAGAAGGCACCTTCTTTTGCGCCTTGTTATGTTGTTTGTTTAATCTTGTGCTTTGCATCATGAACTTAAATATTATGCTACACGGCTTGTCCCTGTAGTTGCCATTATGCTATTTCTATTTCGCTGTGTTGTTGTTTCTTTAGCTTGTTAGGGGAAAGGGTAGCGGGTGATATTCTTGTTGTCATCGTCGATGGTTTGGCATTTCCTTGTGGAACTCTTCTTTAATAGTGATGATAATGAAACAAAATCATTATGTTGTATGTAAATAACCGATAAACACGTAAATGATTGCAGGAAATATGAAGTCAAATACGTTTTCTCGAATCTTCCGAATCAACAACTTTTGTGTTGCTCTGTAAATTCAACATGAAACCAAATTTGATATTATTTGACACACATTTTCACATTTTTGATTTTGGCCTAATGAAGCTGACATATAACTTAAGTCACAGGAGTTGCAGTTCTAGAGTGAAGCACATTTGATATAACGCACTTCCGCGCACCCACACACACAGACGCACGCACGCACGCTAATCCTATGATAACAGTCGAGTTTTCGTAATATATTTTATCCGACAAACTCTCCTAAGAATAAATCAATATATATTAAACAAAAATCAACCTATAGTCTATAGATGATTCACTTGATTCTAAATTTTGTATTTCCAAGTATTTTAAGGAACAAATTTCAAGTATGATTTAACATGTTATCTTTGAACTGGCTTTTGATTTTTAAATTGTTTTCGTATTGTTGACCTCTGGGTAAAATGTAAGAAAAATGCTTGTATAATTTTTGAACGTCTTAATTACTTCGTTTTAACCAATTTTGTTTATATATTTTCAAAAGAGTTTCTTTAAAGGGAAAAGGAGGCGGGGTCTATTCATGGTAAGAAAAAGAATCCCCATTTTTCAGTCGAGCACGGTTGCTGTCGCCTATGATAAATGTTGATATATCTACCAACAAAAGTCAAATATCATCCTTTGCAAAGTGCCGAAAGTCTCAAACGTTTAAGAACAATTCAGCTTCACTGAAGTATTGGAAACAAGAGCACTTCTGTAACCCCTAGCTCACCGGCGTCGGAACTAAAAAAAATGCAAGCAAATATTTTTTTATCGAATACCATGGAAATTGGAGTTATAAATGGGATATGGAAACGATATTCACCACCGTTTAGACCAAACATTTTCTCTAAAAACGATGTAAAGGAGGATTTTGTCATATTTCTGAAATTAGTTTCATTGAGCAAATTCCCGCTCAACAATGAAACATTTATTGACGTCGCGTTAATTTGGAATAGGTTTCAATGTTGTACCATGGAGGGTCACGTGATCAAAATGGACCAGGCAACATTATTATTGTAAATATGTTTGATAAACAAACCTTTATACCCAAACAATTGTATAAACTGATTGAAGAAAAAAAACCATCAAGATACAAAATCCTTATGTCTTGTTCCGTTATTGCAAACATTTGGACATATATAATGGGTATTTAATAACTTGTCCTCAAAATCGTAGACTACGGGTTTTTATAGCTTGGTTTACGAACCGTAGGACCCGATTCACCACAGCTCAGAAAAAGAAGTTTCGGAGGATGTTTTGTATGGTGGCTCATTATTGCCGTAAGATAACCTGATAGCGTTGGCGAATTCTTTCGTGTTAACCAAGTGTTTTTCGCCATAATTATCTAGAGCTATCTGGTTGATATATTTATATATGTGTATATATATATATATCATTATTTATAGATAACTATATAAATCCTACTATTAATTCTATGCTAAAGCAGTTAAAACATCTTGAAGTTCTAATATGATTTTTGATTGTTTTTTTTTTTTTAATTAATTGAAAACATTTGAAATTTACTTGAGATGCTTCTGTATTCATGACGGGCCTTGTTGCACTTCTAGCATTCCACTAAATACAGTACAGTTTGTGTATTCAGACCATTTTATTCTTGCTTATTGTCGAGTATACAATCAAGTGAACTTTATTTTAAATATCATAATTGCTCATTTTTGATAATTGATACCATTTAACTTCTTATATTTACTTTCAATTTCTTTTCTCATATATGCTTCTGGGTTGGTATTCATAAAACGTCATTTGCTAACTGAATTCAGTTTTTAGGTTAAATATTTGACTGGTCAGATGATATAATAACTAAATGATATCTGAAATACATTATTTTAATTAATTTTATGTAATACACATAATTTTATGTTATAATCATGTATTTTTCTTAATTTGACCATGAACAAGTTTAGGAAATCGACTTAAGTCAAGAAATGACTTGAGATGTTTTATGAATACCAGTTTAGTTTTTATAATCATACCAATTATAAACTGGAAGAGTATAGAATTTCCCTTATTCACACAAAGCTTGTTTCACATTTAATTCATAACTAAAAACATAAATCCGTAAGTTCATAATTGTTTGTATTACAGCACCTTGGATTATTTTTATGCCCCAAAGGGAGGCATATAGTTATATGATCGTCTGTCCATCCATCCGTCCGTCCCCACGGTTTCCGATCAATATCTGAAGGACGCTTAGGCCCAGGGTTCCGCTTTGTAGGCAGGTTGGTCATGACCAGCAGACAAAGCCTTTTGATTTAGAGGTGAGTTGGTCAAAGGTAAATGTCGTGGTGACCTTAAGATAACATTCAGCTGAAAATCGGTTTCCGATCAATATATGAACACTATGGACCAAGGACCTCAAACATCGAAGGCAGGTTGGGCATAACCAGCAGATGAACCCTATTGCTTTAGGAGTCAGTTGGTCAAAGGTCAATGTCGTTGTGACCGCAAGCTGAAAATACGCAGTTTCCTATCAATAATTGAAAGCGCTTAGGTCTAGAGACCTCGAACTGGGTAGAGGTCCCTTAAACACGACTAGCACCCTAACTATTTTGACGTCAGTTTGTTAAGAGTCAAGGTCGTGATGACCTTAAGCTGAAAGTCCGAATTCAATAACTGAAGAATGCTTGTATCCAGGTACCTAAAACTTGGCATGCTGGTGAACTGCATCTGCTTCTTATAAGTCATGTTTTAAAAACATTCACAGCGTATTCCTTTGTCAACATTAAGTTCTAGCAAGCTCTAGACGATCCTATTTTGATTTTTGTTCAGAACTTTTACATTTAACACAACCCATAGTCAGTTCCTTTGTGGAACTATATTCCCCGATTGTTTTAATTGTTCTCGTATTAACCTTCGAAAATGAAAATTAAGAAACAATTGTCAATGTTTACGTCCCTTCCCCACTCATTGAGATGCCAAAGGAAGGCATGTTGAAGCATGATGATGAAAGCTCGATTTTATATAATATATTTCATTTAATTTCAAAATTCACAAAACAATTAACTAACAAATTAAATACCCCGCCACACGTCAAAACATAATTATGTCAATCACGAAGCTAGGTGTTCATCCCGTCTTGGACATGACCCATCTTCAAGCGACTAGAATGATATCTAACGGTGAAGATTGATTTAATTAATATCCATGAATTATGAAACCCTGTATCATGAAACAAGCTCTAAAACTTGGAAAAAATGTTTTACGTAACAGGGTTGATCCGGAATTACGTGGACTTTTTTAATAAATTCAAATATCATTGCACATAGAAACTTCACATACAATACATATTGCGTATCCGATATACTTCCTGATATTTTCAGAGCAATACATACTATTTTCGCTGAATTACAATCCATCAGCGACATATAGTTGAACCCGACCAGCGCAGTCCAATGACGACAATGACGTTGCGCTCATAAAACGTAATATTTTTTCGAAGTATTTTCCCACCAACACTGACACACTTTTCATGGCGCGTACTCTACTGCGTATAAACGTTTGAATACCACTCTCCAGAAAACGTGGATATCGCATTATGCACATTGACTTGCATTTCATGGAGTGGATGCAAACGATGTCCTCTAAGAGGCCTCTTGATTTCTGGGAATACCGCATTCATAAAAAAGTCTGAGAGTAACTTACTTTTTTTATAAAAATATGCTTTTTATGTTCCATGCCTTTCTTTACAGATATGATTCAAATATGCTGATGTTACCTTCTGAGATCATTACTTTCAATGAAGAACATCACTACAATTGGTTGGGCTGCTAGATTGGTAGCAACGTGATGGACAGCTAGTACCTGACATGCTATTGTTGGTTTGGCATCTATTGCTTACTGGGCCGCTATATTGGATGGACCATACGTGTTGGTTGAACAATTATAAATGGTTGGACTGGAAGTGTTGGTTGGACCACCAGTGTTGTTTGGACTGCTTGTTGGACAGAATGTGTGATAGACAACTAGTGTTATTTGAATCACTGTTGGGTCATATTGGTTTGATTCCCATTGCTAGTACTTGTTGGATCTCTTTTGTTGGTTGAACTGTTGTTTTTTGACTGTTATTATTGATATTCATACATTGTATAATATGTTAAGTGCTTAGTATTCAACACTTATTATTATTATTGTTATCATAAGAAATATTATTATTCAAAAATCATATAAATATATAAAATTAAATATTTTTTTATGTCCTTGTACTTTAGTTATGTTTTACATTTACAATGTGCATCATAATGTTTTATTATATGAACAACTATTTTTATAGATATTTAAATAAACATTAATTCTGTACAACCATTTTTTGTTTCTTTTGCTACAATTTGTATGATAGTGTCAGACATTTTCTACAGAAATGATAAATTTGTCATAAAAAAGCACAGCAAAAAATCAGAGCTCATGGTAACTTCTTTAAATGCTGATTCTCATCAAAATGAATAAGTTGAATTGCATCATTGAATGTATGATTCTTCATTAAATTTGATGAGATCTCCTGCCAATTGACCTTTATGGACATGCACCTTTAAAACTGCAATCTTACAGATTAACTGATTTTGATATCATTGCCTTCAATTCAGTCAGTCATATAAGATGATTCACAAAATAACAGATCTCAGTTGTTTGAAACACTGTCAAAAGACTCCATTTTCTTAAAGCGTTAGAAACGCTTTTTAACCATAAATATATCCATTTTCAAACAAAGATACGTACAAATGTTATCTGATCTTCTATCAGCAATCTTTTATCACTGGTTTTCAGACATTTTTTTGTCAAAACGGTCAAGATAATTCTGTAAAAATGTTTTCTGATCTTCCATCAGCAATCTTATATCACTGGTTTTCAGACATTTTTTTGTCAAAATGGTCAGTCTGAGAATGCAGCTTTAAACTTGAGCACTGTATTTACAATGATGAACAATTTTAGTTATGAAAATTAAAATAAATAGGAGCAGATGTATTGAATCATTCAAGTCTTGAAATATTATGTATGATCTTGCTGGACATGGGCCTATTGTTTCTAGAAATTTGCATGTGTACCAAGTTTCATTTAAATCTCCAGGCTGTTTGAATTTGGGCCAAGAAAATATTCGGCCTACAGTACTGCGCTAATGACACCTAGGCTTATTGACTATAACAATACTAAAGTAACATGATAGGAAAAAGCTCGAACCAAGGGCTGCCAGAAAAAGCACGGTGCTCCAATAAACTAAGTTAACCGGGTGGCTAGTTATTGCCCACAAACGTTAACTCGATTTTATGTCTTTTTAATATTAACCATGGGAGTTTACACAGTCATTGGAATAAAAAGATCATAGACAATCATATTAATAACAACGGTATTTTTTACAATTTAATAATAACATTAAACATGATATAATTCAATAACAATAAATTGTCCTTGGTATGCAATAATCCCTTTAAAGGTTCAGTTGCCAAGGGTTAAAAAACCACATCTTGCTTCTTTTTGAAAAATCTCTTGTTCGACTGTTATCGGCTATAAAGTGTTGTTTCACATCCTGTGTCATAAGTTCTAAATGTCTACTTTTTGTACCAAACATTTAAATTTATGTCACTTGTGTGCATTTCTTTAGTCCTTGCAGTCAAGGAAAGTTTTCATTTATATTGACACACTTCATTTATTTTATCTCTGTTCTTGAACCGATTCCGTCTCTTGTGTTTGGCACAAATTTTTCTTGTAAAACCACTGATATAGCAGGTGCTATCAGATCAATGGTATCAACTGCCTACTCCTGTTGAGCATCAACTTGGCGGAATCAAACATCCAGAATGTACATCTCTGAAATAAAATAAATAGTTTTATCATCATCCAACTTAGCCAGAAAAAATATAAAAGACTCTTAACTGTTAAAGCTGCACTCTCACAGATATACCGTTTTGACAACTTTTTTTATTTGTTGTCTTGGAAAGAGGCAATTTCTGCGTAAATATCTGCAAACCAGTGATATAAGCCTGCTGACAAAAAAAATCAGATCACCGATTTTCATATCTCCATTTAAAAATTATTATTTTATAGCTAATTTTAAAAGCGTTACTAACCGTTTAAGAAAAATGCATTAAAAATTATTTTATTTACTTAAAAATGAAAATCTGCGATCCAATGTTTTGTCAGCAGTCTTATATCACTGGTTTTCTTGCACGTTTGCATAAATTGGCAGTCGAAGACAAAAAAAACAGTTGTCAAAATGTTTAATCTGTGAGAGTGCAGCTTTAATATCAGTCAGATATTTAAATAGTTACAATTTACTAGTACAATATTAATAAGCTGTTATTTTAAGACCTGCATATTTGTTTACATACAGCACAGCAGTCAGTATTTAAATGCCCTTCTTAATCACATTTAAGCTTCATTTATTTGACTGTTTTGAAGTTGCAGATTTTAACAATTTCACACTAATTGCAACATATCATTCATTTAATTTAATAACAAACTAAACAAACCACGATTGAATGCATACTTCATAACAACCAATATGTATTTGAAGTCTTTGAGAACTACTATGAAAGTCTTTACCATTATATTTGTTATTTTACCCCACCCACTTAAATGTGTACTGAAGTTGGGTATAAACGTCGAAAACTTCATTGACATTTACAAAAAACGGTAGATATTTATAGAAGAATGTATAACCTGATGTTCCTAACATGTTTTATTCACCTATCGATCTATTTTGCCAATTATGCTCTTCCTTTCACTCGTATCGATAACTAGGAAATTGAATGCGGAAATAAACCGGAAGTCACCTTTGTCGCAAAGCATTATGGGCTTCTGGAATAAGGCGAATTGGCGCATGATCTGGCGATTATGGCGGATGCGCGACGGGTTCCATGTATAACAGGCTGAGCTCAGTAAAACTCATCCAAGTTTACACCGGCCTCTTTTTAGCGATCGCATGTGCCAGTTCTCTCCCTATAACCTAAAATGGATGACAATGAAATACTAGTAACATAATAAAAACGATTGCGTTTTTTTTCATCATATCATTTCAATTTTAAGTGCTATTACTACTACTACTACAACTACTACTACTACAACTACTACTAGTATCCTACTACTACTACTACTACTACTACTACTACTACTACTACTACTACTACTACTACTACTACTACTACTACTACTACTACTACTACTACTACTACTACTTCTACTACTGCTACTGCTACTGCTACTGCTACTGCTACTGCTACTGCTACTGCTACTACTACTACTACTACTACTACTACTACCGCCGCCGCCGCCGCCGCCGCCGCCGCCGCCGCCGCCACCACTAATATTTATCAAGTTGTATTGAAATAAATCAAGGATTGGTGATATTATATTAAATAACCCTTTATACAAGTCGCTTCTAATTAATTTCCCATCATTTCTAGACTCAAATGAAAATTCAAATTACTTACTTGGTTTGGTTTTAACCAAAAAAGGTATTTAATTGTATGGATATTAGATTTTGCATCCTAAAACGTATATAGTTTTAATTTTATTGAAATTGATTTAGTATTTATGATAATGGAATAAATGAAAACAATTATTCAATACGGAAAATTTAAATTCCTTTGCAAAACTCAATTGAATAATTAATAAAACTTAATGATTTTAACAAATTATGCTTTTTATTGCGTGAACATGCATCTTAAAGAGTATATATCTGTACGACATGGCACTTAAGAAAACTATTTTTCACAATACTTTTGCCGAGACTGTTGTGCTCTTCACATGTTAGCTGGGACAAATACTGACAATTTTAATCCTACTCCCAGATGTTAGTGATAGTTCAGGTGTATATGTTTTGAACATTATATAATTTCCAAACCTACTATAAATGGAAAAAAATGCACTAGCAGAATTTTCTGGAGCAACTAAACATGGAGGGTATAAAACCATGTATAATTGTTGGAGCGTATATACAATGTTGTAAATGTTAGTACAAGTATATAATAGATTTTATTAGACTTACGTATACAATTTCAATTATATCACCTCCTCTTGGCTTTAATATACTTAAGCTATTCTATGCTCTCAACTTTCTGATTTATATGTGTTTATGACATGCATATGCATGCTTAAATGCACAACTATACCGTGCGGTAGTAAAATGAATTTTAGTAATTATAGTGTTCTATAACCTTTGACTTTTTGGAACGGCCCGTACACGAGTAAACTAAGCTTGTCTCCCTTTACAATTTCCTTTTCCGGTTCTCATACTGTCAACAAACAGGTAAAACACCACTCTCGTGTATATCTACAATAATCAGATACAGTTAAAAGTTTTAGTGTAAAAAACACTTTTTAGCCTATTTCTCATTCCCAACAGTATATTCTGTATTGGTTTTAATTTGAGACAATGCCTTTGTTAGCCGCTATTCAATGCAAGATCAATGACGATTGAAAATCTTCGCTTTGGACTTCTATATTGGCCTTGTTAATATGCAGAGCATCATATCTTCTGTTGTGCATTTAACTTTGTAGATCAAAAGGGCTTTAAACATTTTCATATTTATAACTGTACATACTGAATCTCATTTGTAAGACTTGCAATACTGGCATTTGCTTCAGAGAAATCCAGACTCTTAACTTCAGAGGTCGACACTATATTTCGTTGGGATCCTGAAGCGACACCATATGTTGAAATCAAATGTTCATTTCTAAAGTCAGTTTTACATGTGTATGTGACATGTACATGCTCATGTTGAAAATTTGTCTGTTTTATATAGAATTTCCCCCGACATGAAACGACTCTTCAGAGTAGAATTTAAAGTGATGAGGTATTAAAAAAAATCACAAAATGCTAACCATAATGGATAAAATGCTATGAGTGTGAATTGAGTGCATGATACTGAATATTCAACAGGGATTCATTGTTAATGTTTGCATGTTTTGGCAACTTCATTATTTTGTATGATTGAGAAGTTAAATTCTAATGTATGCAGAAATGCTTTCTTCCAAAATATAAAGAATTAAATATAAATGAATTGAATACAATTCAATTGTATCTTTGGAAAGAGTGTAAACGGCAGTTGACAATTTAAACCAATGGTGTGGTATTCTGTTTACTACCACCTGTGTTAAACATTCTACTTATAGTTGTCATTTTGAACTGCCTTAGAAACACAATTGGGATATTAATGGAAGCCGAGATATCTCTCAGTAAGATTCTGCAGGTGCTTGCGCTGAATTTAAACTGGTAGTACTTGGCATCTTGGAAGTACTCACTCCTGGTTAACTTAAACCCAGGAAAGTTTTCTCCCTTGTATTTATGTTTTGCTCTTTGTATGTTAAAAAACAAAGGGGCTTATTCGAGATATGAGGTCGGGAAATTCACCTGGAATGCATGTATGTCACAACACGCTTCCGCTCTGCTATCTCTGTAGCAACTTGCAAATTTTGGTCCGACCCCAATGGAAATGAGTACATTTTACTTGCATGGACTATCCTAGATTGCAAGATCTGAATTATACATACCATGATTAATGTTGAAGTTTCTAGACCCTTATATAATATACCCTCTATACTCCTGGTCATTGGTCACATTCTGAGTAAATGAACATATTGGATAAAATTGTTAGCATTACATTTTTTGTAACGTATTTCAGGACCAGTGATGGGGGCCATTCGACCTCTGAATAAGGACAAGAAAATTGTCAAAAGGAACAAGAAGTTCATCCGTCATCAGTCAGACAGATATGTGAAAGTTAAGGTACGGTTTGATAACTTGTTCAATTTTTCTGCTACTGCCAGTCATGAAAATCATCATTATCTTAACAAGTTTGAAAAATCTGTAAAATGAATGAATATTGGTACTTTTTGAACCAAACCTGTAATTAATGTAAATTGTAAAAGTAGTCCAAAGTAATCTTAGTATAATAATACTGTTCAAGTTTATCATCTCTTGCTAATTAAAATCAAGTTTGAGGTCTATTTTAGCTTTAAGTTTTTCAAACAAAAAAGTTGAGCTATAGTGATGGACTTAGTGGTGTTGGCGAACAAAAATAACTTAAATGGCAATAATAAAAAAAATAAGAAATTCAAATGAAATTTGTATACATGTTGCCAAAGACATTACCGTATTTCCTCGACTATAAGACGGGGAAAATTGGCCCTGATTTTTAACCTTAAAGTAGGGGTCTTATAGGCTCGTCTATAAGAAATTCATAAAGAATTAGAGTCAGAATCAGGAAAATTCAACATAAGGTATTTGACTGACTGATTTATTGTCTGTTGATGACACCCCAATATAAGTGACACGATCACACCCATCGGATTAAGACAACCATCTGCTTTGTTTCGCTACGATATAACGCTCGTTATCGATCCAAACACTTTGTTTTTCACAGGAAACATATTTTGCTACTTTTAAAATTAAAATATCTTGAACAAAAAATACTTAAAAAAATTAATAATTTTTTCTATGACGTAAATAAAACTTACTTTTTCCTTACTATAAGGCTTTGCATATATCATGCACATACATGTAACTGGCAGATTTCAATACACATTTTATTAATCTTAACATTAATTTATCCGCAATCATCAATTGTTATTTATTTCTCAAAGTTTAATTCCCATCAATGCAATCCAAACAAACACCTGCGAAAATTTAACTTATTAACACATGTAAAGAAAATTTATCCTGTTTGTCGGCTGCAGATCAAACAGTACAATTTGCAACGTCACAGCACGAGCTGTCTAAAGATCAAAGATGCACTGCAATGGTTTGTATTTAAATAGGTCAATCAAATACCGTATGAACCCACTTAACTTCCAAAATTGCGTCTAGGCTGGTTCAAACATACCATACGATCGGAACATAAAAATCAATAATCCTAAGCAAATGAACAAATTTAGTTGATAATTGACTGTTTAGCTTGAACATTATCACAGACTTGGAGAATTTCAAGTGCTGGATTTGCTTTAAAAATCGACCCCGTCTTATAAACGAGTCGAGACATAAACACCAGATTTCATGGGCAAAGTTAGGGGGTTGTCTTATAAGCGGATCGCCTTATAGTCGGGGAAATACAGTACACACATGTTGAGCCAGAGACATTACGCACATGTAGGGCATACGTATCACTTATAATATTTATGAGTTATACCCCTAATTTGAATGGAATATTGAAAAAGATGAATGTTTAGTGTTCGTTATACGGCACCCTTGTTATTGGGAATGTAATGCCAAACATCCATTTTAACCATCGCTATATTCACATACAAATATTTTAATACTCAAATGTAGAAAGTTCTTTCACTTTTCCGTCATATATCTGTTGACCTGGGGGACATTCATCTATATACAATCATTTGGGGATGTCTCTCCGCTGGGAATGGGGCTGGGGCCCTTCCAAAAAGGAACTTTGACAGAAATAGGGAGAATCATTTAAACAATTCTTATTCTGATATAGCTTTAAGTGTAAAGGTGTAGTTAAGTCACATAAAACATATAAATATTAAAATATTCTTTTTAATTTGAGGACTAGGGCTGAATTTGGGTCCCAAAATTCATTCAAAGAATAGGCCTGGCATCTTGAGATTTTTTTAAAAAGTGTAAACAATGAATAAAACTAGTAACATGTTTATTGGAGCCTTTATGTTTAAACATCTCTCATTTTGATGGAGATCATTGTGTGTATTACCACTATGATTTATATGTTCTGCATTTTTTTTGTAGCAAAACTGGCGCAAGCCGAAAGGTATTGACAACAGAGTACGTCGCCGTTTTAAGGGTCAATTTCTGATGCCCAACATTGGTTATGGAACTAATAAGAAACAAAGACACGTGATGCCAGATGGCTTCAAGAAGTTCCTTGTTCACAATATTGCTGTAAGTGGAACATAACATATTCCATCATTAGTAATAGTTTGCCCATTCATTCATGAGCAGTGTACTGTAATAATCTGTTTTGTATTTTTTGTAGTATTGTGGTCCAATACTAGGGAAAGTTCACCTCGTGAACCCCAAAAGTTAACATTTCTGTATAAATGTACCTTTGGGGGCTCACTTGAGAAATATATAGAGGATATGTGTTGAATTTCGATATCTTAACCAAAACTGATCATAAAAAGCTATATTTCACAAGTGGCACAGCTACCAGTGATAACATAATAATGATCCCAATGAAATAGGTTTTGAGCGAAATTCAAATTCAACAAATTTACTGTGACACTTTATCCTCAGAATTATGAAGTGTTGATTTAAAAAGCGTAAATTGAAAAATTGTATAATACAAATAACGTAGTTTAATAGGTTTTAAACCCTGTCACAGTTTATAATAGTTTTTTTGGTTTAACAAAACCAAAATCTATAAAAGCAGTAAAAATATTGAAGTGATATTTTCACATTATCATGCTATTTCACTGAGAAGTATAATAGAAAATGAGACCTTTCACTGAAAAATAATCATTCTTTTTTATTAAATATTTTAACAACATATCTTTGCAGTGTGAACCATGTAAAACTGTATTGAGCTATTAAAAAAAAGAATTGAAAAGAAAAAGTGTTTATCACCTATCATAAAGTAAATAATCCGTTTTGTCTCCAGGAGCTTGAGGTCCTTCTGATGCAGAACAGAACATTTGCCGCCGAGATTGCACACAACGTATCAAGCAAGAAGCGCAAGGCAATTGTTGAGCGTGCACAACAGCTCGCTATCAAAGTGACAAACCCGAACGCCAGATTGCGGTCAGAGGATGACGAGTAGATGTGTCCTGTTCTGTGTAAATAAGAAAAATAAAGAGAAAAATCAGTTTTGTATTTTTACTGTACCTGCAGGGCTCTCACTAGGCTGAAAATTTTGGGAGATTGACTTCTCCCTTCAGTCAATTTAGGGAGAAGTGGGGAGACTTTAGGGAGAACTATATAAAATGTTCATAAAATAATGTATCATTTTTGGCTCAGCAAAAGTGTATTTGTCAATGTCACATAGTTTATCTCCAAATAGCATCTAATATGGAACAAAAACCAAGACAGCAAGGATTTGAAACAATCAAAATGACTAATAAATTAACTGTCAATATAGTAGGGGGACGAATCTTATTTTGGTACGTTTGGGATTCAGCTAAGCTGTTATTTACTTGTCTCTGGCTAAATAATTTTAAATATGCTGACATTTAAGAACCAATTGACATTTAAATCACTGTCCTTGATGAAAACTTTACCAATACATAATGGGAGGTTGAGAAATTAACTCGGAAAATTGTTCTGACAAAATGGCGATCTCGCCGATTTTTTTGACATCGTAAACAGGAGAAAAATACTAAGTATTAAAACTCGAAATAAAGCAAAAATAATATTTTTTTGTGTTTAAAGATCAATTTTTTTATCATGAACATTTCACTAAAACCAATCAAATATTTGGTGATACGTCATGTTATTTATTTTCTTAGCGCCACCTTGCCGATGGCCCGAGATGGCTGTCGTCTGCTTCAAAAGCAACAATGTTTAAAATGTCTTGCATTGTTTGTTCAATACATATATCAATTACTTTTTAACTTCATTAATGCTTGACACGATTTTTATACGCCCGAAGGGTCGTATTATGTTATGTCCTCCATCGTCTGTCTGTCCGTCCGTTAGCAATTCCGTGTCCGGGCCATAACTTGGTAACTAATAAAGCGATTTTCAAATAACTTTATACAAAACACTACATTAAAAGGATGTGTCGTGCGCAATTTCCAGGTCCATACCTCAAAGACTAGAATCGCCATGGGGGTGCGTTAGCAATTCCGTGTCCGGGCCACAACTTTGCCACTAATAAAGTCATTTTCAAATAACTTTATACAAAGCATCATTACATTAAAAGGATGTGTCGCGCGTAATTTCCAGGTCCATACCTCAAAGACTAGAATCACCATGGGGGGGGCGTTACAACTTTGTCACTAATAGTCATTTTCAAATAACTTTATACAAAGCATCATTACATTAAAAGGATGTGTCGCGCGCAATTTCCAGGTCCATACCTCAAAGACTAGAATCACCATGGGGGGGGCGTTAGCAATTCTGTTTCCGGGCCATAACTTGGTAACTCATAAAGCGATTTTCAAATAACTTTATACAAATCATCACTACATTAAAAGGATGTGTCACATGGAATTTCCAGGTCCATACCTCAGTCTAGAATCACCATGGGGGGTACGTTAGCAATTCCATGTCCAGGCCATAACTCAAAGACTAGAATCACCAATGGGGGGCGTTAGCAATTCTGTGTCCGGGCCACATCTTTGTTACTCGTCCGTTAGCAATTCCGTGTCCGGGCCATAACTTGGTAACTAATAAAGCGATTTTCAAATAACTTTATACAAATCATCACTACATTAAAAGGATGTGTCGCGCGCAATTTCCAGGTCCATACCTCAAAGACTAGAATCACCATGGGGGGCGTTGGCAATTCTGTTTTCAGGCCACATCTTTGTTACTCGTCCGTTAGCAATTCCGTGTCCGGGCCATAACTTGGCAACTAATAAAGCGATTTTCAAATAACTTTATACAAATCATCACTACATTAAAAGGACCTCAAGCCGAATCTTCTTCGGGCGTATAATGCTCCGTTTCGCGGTGCTCTTGTTCATAATTATGTCGCCTTTTCTTTCTCATTTTAACGAACGTATATCATTTTATCAAGGTCTTCTCAATGTACATTCTGATTGGTTAACTTTCAATAGCTCCGCCTACCGTCGATGTTTTGGTAATTGGATAACACCGCCCAATTATCGGATTATGAGATTACCGAATTTTATCAATGGCTAATTGTGAGGTCTTGACTAATGGGACAGTGGCCAAATCTTCGCTGATTGACAGATGTACAAATGGGCGAAGTCTGGGAATTTTAGGCGACCACTTCGCCCAAGTCGCCCCCTCGCGAGAGCCATGACCTGATATTATACAGTTGTTTTTTAGCTCTACTGGCCAAAGGCCAGAAGAGCTTATGCGATGGTAATGTGTACGTAGTATGTGCGTCTGTAAACAATTGCTTGTGAACACGATACAGTCTTCAGTTTTGATTGTATCTTGATGAAACTTGTACAGTATCTAGATATCCATTAGAGCTCGGTTCCTTTCGAAAACCAGCCAGATCCGCCCATGCATGCCTAGATTATGGCCCTTGATTGTATAAAAAAATGCTATTGTGTAAAGACTAGCTTGTGAACATGATAGTCTTCATTTTTGATTGTATCTCGATGAAACTTGTACAGTATCTAGATATCCATTAGAGCTCGGTTTCTTTCGAAAACCAGCCAGATCCGCCCATGCATGCCTAGATTATGGCCCTTGATAGTATAAAACTAGAACTCCGCCAGTCGGATGTGTCGCCTAACGAATTATTTACTGTCGACATTATAGCTGTTAGATTAGCATTTTATTCATTTATAGACAATGATGATGCCATTTAACTTGCAAGTGTAGGTGGCATTTGAACCCTCAATCAGATATACCTACGGAATAAGTTTCAGGTTGAAACCTCCTATAGTTTACGAGATATGCCACGGACAAAACCTAAGCAAGAAAATAAACAAAGGGCAATAACTCTAAAAATATGGCAGCAAGAGTAACGGTTCTTGTGCACTGCACTTGCCCTCAATGAGATCTATCTAGCTATGAAGTTTCAAGTTGATACCTCTTATATTCTTCAAGATATGCCCCGGACAAGACTTTAAGCATGAAAATTAACAAAGGGCAATAACTTTAAAACTAAAAAAGCAAGAGTTACTGTTATTGTGCACTGCACTTGCCCTCAATGAGATATATCTAGCTATGAAGTTTCAAGTTGATACCTCTTATATTCTTCAAGATATGCCCCGGACAAAACTTTAAGCATGAAAATTAACAAAGGGCAATAACTTTAAAACTAAGAAAGCAAGAGTTACTGTTATTGTGCACTGCACTTGCCCTCAATGAGATCTATCTAGCTATGAAGTTTCAAGTTGATACCTCTTATATTCTTCAAGATATGCCCCGGACAAAACTTTAAGCATGAAAATTAACAAAGGGCAATAATTTTAAAACTAAGAAAGCAAGAGTTACTGTTATTGTGCACTGCACTTGCGCTCCATGAGATCTATCTACATATGAAGTTTCAAGTTGATAACTCTTATATTCTACAAGATATGCCCCGGACAAAACTTTAAGCATGAAAAATAACAAAGGGCAATAACTTTAAAACTAAGAAAGCAAGAGTAACAGTTCTTGTGCACTGCACTTGCCCTCAATTAGATCTATCTACATATGAAGTTTCAAGTTGATACCACTAATAGTTTAGGAGATATACCCCGGACAAGCGAAAATGGGACGCGGACGCCGCCGCCGACAAAAGTAACCCCTATATGTCGTCTTTTCAGGCGACACAAAAAATGCTATTGTGTAAACACTAGCTTGTGAACACGATACAGTCTTCAGTTTTGATTATATCTCGATGAAACTTGTACAGTATTTAGATATCCATTAGAGCTTGGTTCCTTTCGAAAACCAGCCAGATCTGACCGTGCATGCCTAGAGTATGGGCCTTGAAAGTATTAAAAAAAGTTTGTGAACATGGTACAGTCTTTAGTTTTGATTGTATCTTGATGAAACTTGTACAGCATTTAGATATCCATTAGAACTCGGTTCCTATTGAAAACCAGCCATATCTGCCCATGCATGCCTGGATTGTGGGTCTTGAAAGTATAAATAAATGCTATTTTTAGCCAAGTTTACATGTAAAGTCACAATTGCTTGTGAAGGTTTGTTCAAATTATGCCCCTTGGGTCATTACTGCCCCCCACCCCACGAAGATGGTCCCACAAGGGACCAGTGGGGCAAATGCGAACGACGTTGGCGGAGGCCCCACCCCTTTTGACTTACTTATTAATTTTTAAAGCTACAGTAATGAAATTTTGACCATGTGAACAGTTTTGCAAACAAGCATATTAATGTTGTCCTTGGATGTCCTTGACTTTGACCGACTTTATTTTTAAAGCTACAGAAATGAAATTTTGACGATGAGTACAGTTTTGAAAGCAAAGATTTTTTAGCCTCAGATTACCTTTACTTGGCACATATTAAAATAGTTCATGCAACTAATCTGCTTACACTTCCTGTCCTCAGATGTTGAACGTGCAGCGTTTTCAGCTAACCCAAACACTAAAAGTGAACTATATATTTGTTGCCTATTACTCAAACGTACATGCTCTGGATTGAAAATGACCACAAGAGCCATGCTAGTAGAGCATAGGCCCTTTTGGGCCTCTTGTTTAAGAGATGGTTGGTCACAATATAAAAACCTTGTAAACACATATATTTTTCGCAATCTAGATCAGTCGAGTATTGGTCATTTCTGCCCTAAGGTTTCTAGATAAAAAAATTATTATTGTTCAAAACACATTGTTAACAAGGTTTGGGCTTAATTCTTTCACAATGAAACTTTGTCTAAATTGCTGCCTTCATTATTCCCTGCTGAAACGCAGTTGAAATGGTAGGCATGAGTGTGCCAAGCAATTTTGACTGGAGCATAACTCCAAAAGTCTTGAGGTATTCACTTAAGTGTAGTGCACAGGAACCATAATTCTGACTTCTATCAAGTTAATGGCCTTTGAATAACCTAAGTTTTAGGTACCTTACTAACTTCAAAACTGAGAAGTGCAGTTCACAGAAACCATAGTCAAGGCCCCAATTTGGATAAAGTCCTTGAGCTTAGCAAGCTGAAAGAGGCTAGACATCAGATGATACAATTGCAAAAAAAATGTAAAAAAACTTGCTTTGATGATTTTGTATACATTGCATTGTATCTCAACACCTGTATCTTTCCCAGTTTTTAAGTATTTTTCGAATGTGAAATTTACTGGGTTTGTCTATAAAAATCCCAGTTAATTTAAAAATAGGGTTGGTATACCGGTATGTATCTATCGTATGACTTGCATGTTAAATAAACTTTCTTTAACTGGGAAATCATTATGCGCTATTTTTAGATGGATAAACTCTGCTGAGATAGTGACAAAATCATTTATTCATCTAAAATGATGAGTTATCGGCCACATACTAGCTGATATTGGCAATTCTAGTCTTGTTATGTGGAACTAATGTACTTGCCAATTTTCTGGTATCTAGCCCGTGAGTTCCTGATAAATTTCCTTTAGCCAAATTAATTACAGAATGATTTTTCAACATTCATAGAAGTCTTGAATTTAAAAAAAGACTTCAAAAGCAGACCAATCTACACTTTAAATTATACCAAAACAGAACTAGTGAGCTTAGCTTAATCCTGTTGCAAGGGACTTGCACATATTTTGGCATCAATGTTTTTGTCTGGAAATTCATCTGAAAACATGTACATTATATTTATTTTACTCTTTGATACCGAAATTGCAGAGAAAAATACAAAAAGTAAAAAAAAATATTCTGGTTTTAATGGGGTGCGAACACTGTTACAGTTGAGGAAATATGGAAAACTGACAACAAAACCTCATACTCACAGGGACTCTGGACAATGATAAATTATATTGTATCATGCTACTAACACTATTCAAAATTGTAGACTTCAAATACAATATTTGAGCATAAACGAATTATTTGAAGAGATCCAGCCATCAGTATCTTAGTTTTAACAGAAAAACTGCATTTTACAAGAACATGAGCGAGTCCCTTTAAAACATTTCGAGAAGTTAGGGTCATTATGCGGTATTATTTTAGTTCTGCAAATGTCCTTTTTTAACTAGGTTTTCACATAGTGGTTATTAGAATGACGAACATTGTTGTTCGGGCGGGCGGCGTCAAACTCACCTACGAAACTGAATACTAGTAACTTAAGTTAGGGTTGACATATCTTGACCCAACTTATTATAAAGGAAGAGTTTATGGAGACCTTTCATGGGATTGCGTTTGTGGTCCCTAGGGTCAAGGTCACTGTTACTAAAAATAGACAAACGGTTGAAACTGAATAACTTTAGTTAGGGTTGACATATTTTGACCAAACTTGGTCTATAGAAAGAGTTTATGGATACCTTTCATGTGATTGCGTTTGGGGTCCCCAAGGTCAAGGTAACTGTTACTAAAAATTGACAAACGGTTGAAACTGAATAACTTTAGTTAGGGTTGACATATCTTGACCAAACTTGGTCTATAGAAAGAGTTTATGGATACCTTTCATGTGATTGCGTTTGGGGTCCCCAAGGTCAAGGTAACTGTTACTAAAAATATAAAAACAGTTGAAACTGAATAACTTTAGTTAGGGTTGACATATCTTGACCAAACTTGGTCTATAGGAAGAGTTTATGGATACCTTTCATGGGATTACGTTTGGGGCCCCTAGGGTCGAGGTCAAGGTCACTATTACTAAAAATATAAAAACGGTTGAAACTGAATTACTTTAGTTAGGGTTGACATATCTTGACCAAACTTGGTCAATTGGAAGAGTTTATAGATACCTTTCATGGGATTGCAGTTGGGGTCCCTAGGGTCACTGTTACTAAAAATAGAAAAATGGTTGAAACTGAATAATTTTAGTTAGGGATGACATTTCTTGACAGAACTTGGTATAAAGGGAGAGTTTATGGAGACCTTTCATGGGATTGCTTTTGGGGTCCCTAGGGTCAAGGTCACTATAACTAAAAATAGAAGAATGGTTGAAACTGAATAACTTTAGTCAGGGTTCACTTATCTTGACCCAACTTGGTACATAGGAAGAGCTATGGGGACCTTTCATGGGATTGCGTTTGGGGTCCCTAGGGTCAAGGTCACTCTTTCTAAAAATAGAAAAACAGACACAGGCTGAAGTTCTTCTGTCAATCATTGAAAACCTGGTTTCGTCGCATTGCGGCGTTTCTTGTTAATTAATATCAGCAAATTTTGCCTAATTGAATTACCATGGTTTTTTTATGCCGATAAGCACAGTAACGGATTACCACATATTTCTCTATACTAAATCTTAATAACTAGAGTACGGTTTGAACTATGACCATGATACTTAAGTGGAAGATTGACCTTGACCTGTAGATGATGGTGACGAGTAGGTCAACAGAACAAGTAGTTTTTGAGTTATTGATCGGACATTGCTTAAGAGCACTATGATCTTTGACCCCAAGATAAATTCATGTTCTTATCAATAACAACCAACAAGAAAAAAGTTTAGGATCCTTGGCTGATACTGACCTTTTGGCATTTTAATAATGAGGCAAGTGTCACATGACTAAACTTCTTTTGAAAATAAATTACCTTGGGCACAGATGAACAAACGTAAAAATGTAGTTTAAATGCTTGCAATGACTAGTAAACAAACAGGAGGCCACATTTTCAAGACAATGATCAATTTGACACTCGAAATGTTTGTATTAAAAAAATTGAGTTCAAGTATAGATCAAGTCCAATAAGAGTAAGTCACTTAGGCAAGTATGGGGTCTGACCAAATGAGATGGATACTGGTCCGATTTGGTCTTCCATTGCGTTTTATATGTAAGTTCTTTTATCTAGGATTAATAAACAGTGTTATTCATAAGGTTTCTCCGTAGAAAAGTCTGATTTTTGGCCTTTAAAGATTATAAATTTCTATGTAATTTTGTCCTTTTTCTGCATTCATTTAAAATAATTAGTTATCAGCGAGCAAACTCCATATAAAAGTTGCTTAGGGTAAGAAGGCATCATATTTATCATTAAGATTATAAGAGCTATCAGTGAACTAAATATATAGCTCTTTTGTGTGATTAAATCAATGAATACTGCATTCATCCTCAACAAAAATGCAAGGCATTAACTTGTTCATACTCTGGATGCTATTTTTTGGCTGTCAAAATGTTTGCCAATCATTAAAACTCATTGGTCTCAAGTTTAGGACTGAAGCAAACTTATAGAACTTGGTTAATAGTGGGTTAATTACAGTATGTATATTTTTGTGCCAAAAGATGACCTCATTCATTACCATATTCTTAAAGTTGCAGTACATTGTACATGGCTACTTTTGAGTTGTGCCCAGAAATTATTAATATACTGACAGTTGTATCATTTAATACTGGAATCACAAATAAAAAAAACATAAACTGTATATTAAAACTGTCTGCATGGCAATATTTTATCTATGATAAGAACATGGTAGAATGTGCATATAATTCTGAAAGAACATTTAAAAAAAAAAAAAAAGGTCCCTAAACTGGAGTTTCTCCATTAAATGTTTTGCCCAAGAGGCCACTGTCTGGTGCAGAATCCCAGATGATCTTCTGTATGGCCCTAAAGTCAGGATGGTCGGAACCCTCTACCAGTCCCAGTATAACACTTTCACTTGTGGTGAGGTGGGCTCCACCCTCTTTCATCCGCTGCAGAGCATACATTCTGCAATGTAAAATAGAAGGTATTTAATTCAAACCGATTGCAAGAAATTCCTATTTATATAGACAAATTGTGCACTTTTTTAATCAATGGCAGCCTTTTTTAAAACAACCAAGCTTTAGGTCAACGATGAAAGCAGGTTAATCTCTTATTTCACCTGTCAACCATGCTGCGTGAAGATACTGCATCAACTATGACGTTTGTTTGGAAGCCTTTCTGTTGCAGATCAAGAGCAGTTGACTGAACACACACATGACCCTCAATACCACACAACAGGATATTTTTCACATCTAAAATTACATATCAATTTATGTTTACAGCTGCTAAGATTAATTTATTTCATGTTGTGTGTATTATACAGCAATCATCATACTAGTAAATTATATTTTATCAATATAATTTTAATATTATGAATCAACAATCAGCTTTGACCTTGAACTTTTTCTTTTACTTGCATTACAATATGATCATAAAGACGGGAGCGAGACAAATCAGCCCCTTACCAAATCGGCCTACTACCAAATCGGCCCCTAAGACGTTTGGCCCTGCCATTTCGTCCCCTTAATTGACCCGAGACGTTTCGGCCCCTGAGACATTTCAGCCTCTTAATTTTATTTTATTTTTTATTTTGAATATACCAACAGAGCATAAGAACCAACAACGACACTGAAGGTAAATACAAAACTGTTGTAAACATTTATTCAGCATATTCCCCATATCATTTTCGGTTCTAGCATTCACTAAAAATAGAAAATTATTTTTTATTCGAACTTTAAATCATTCATTGACAAGTTTTAGTTGAAATTGTATTATGACTATGTAATTTCAGGCTGGCATCGCCATTTGAACTTTTCCGCCGGTCGGTCAACACTTGAGTTCTACGTTTTACTGAGCCTGATGTTGAGGGAATCAAAGATGAAGCTTACTCATCAACTCGGCCTTCAGTGTAGAGAGTGTTATGCAGACATTGACGCCAGGATTATGGATGAGTGGGACTCATATGACTCGCATGAGATCACGTGCGAGGATTTTTGAGAAATGTTTGTGCCATCTACGGCGGGCAATAGGTACAGATAGATACGGTTTAAGACAATGGACTTGATATTTAAGACATATCATAATACCTCTTGAAAATATTAGCAAGATGCTTATGTTTATTATTTAAAGATTATTTAAAGACTTCTTTTAAGTTTAAAGATTTATTTTTTTAACTCAATTTATTTTTTATAAAAAAATCTCATGAATAAATGTCTATGTCACATGTATATTTGTGTTCAAGTATAAAGACATTCTATTTGAAATCTATTTTTTTATCAATACCTTTTTATGCATATATATGGCTTTATGTGAATAAACATTCCTCAATACAACTTCTACTCAAATAAAAATTGAAATTTTATGTTTTTTTCTTATATTTAGAAATAAAAAAAAAACGAAATAAAAATGAGGGCCGAAACGTCTACAGGATGGGGTCAGTTTGGTAAGGGGCCGAATAGGTAGCCATTTCAACCAGGGTCTGATTTGGTAAGGGGCTGATTTGTCTGGTAGCCATAAAGACACGTCCCCATAATTTAACCATTTATATTGTTTTCATCAAATATATTTGAAAATGGAACAGGCAGGCAAAGGCAACCATATTTAGACTATTCAAATTTTATGAAAATACATACTTGGATACTGCTTCAGGTGCTCTTCAACTTCAGGTAACATCATAGAAAATTTCATTTTGGGAAAAACAGGGCATTTGCTAACATCCAACTCGGACACAGTTGGCCCTAGGCCTATCGTAGAAAAGAAAAACAACATAATTATGATGCATAATTTTATTTAAAAATTATTCACTTATTTATCTTAGTCATCAGAAAGAAAGTGAACAAGGCGTGTTATGTTATTCATTCAAGTTAAATATATTCTCGGTGTTTTATAACCAATGTTTTCTAGCTTTTTAACAAGCTGTCTTTCAAAAAATGACAGTTCTTATTAATTTTGAAACGACCCCTTACCTTTTGGGTACTGCTCTGTAACAATGACAGGAATGTCGAGAATCTGTGCAGCTTGTAGCATTCTGCTCGACACCTGAAGTATTTGCGGATAGTAAGATATTGTTTTTCGGAACTTTTCTTGCATGTCACATAAAAATAAAGCAGAATTCTTTGTTGAAATACGGGCTATATTGGTGGCCGCCATCTTGTCCACTTTCGGTGAGCCCAGACTTTGTACTGTATCCACATATACGCACTTCAAAGAAGCATAACTTTTAAGTAATTGTTACGTTTCATCAGTATATTTTATGAACCCATTACACATATATTAAAATCAATATTTCTCAGTGTAAGTCTGTTGGTAGATTTATTCACAAGATGTTTATATTTAATTTTTAAGCTCCTCTTCGAATTTTGTTGTGTAAACGAAACTACAACTGTCTCAAAATCTCATGCAGTAAGTAGTTGTGTTGAGATTCTTATGTAATCGAAACTGTATGCGATGTTTCTGATTTTAATGAAATTATGAATATTTAATCATTGAACAGTAAAAGCCGACAGTTGTCATCGTCCATATCGGACGTAACCATTGCTTTGTCCGAATATATACTACCCGAAAAAGAAGTAAGTTGTAGTATTTTATGACATTTGTTTATTACATTCATTTATAATATAGTTATTATAAGCGGTAGTATCGCATATAACTGATCAAATTGGTAAATGAGCAATGTAGTAGAACAATGGAAATCCGCAGTGGTTAGTATATTTATGCTTATCTCTAATTAGACACAATAATGCACCAGTCAATTGTAACCAGGTCCGGGGGTATACACTAATACAGGGGGAAATGGGCCGTGTTTTTACCTTCCAGGTTGCCTGCAGTGCGTAGTGAATGTGATGGTTTTGTTTTTGCGCCCAAAATAGTGGGAATGGGCCTAAACTAGGGTGTCCCGGGGGGGGGGGGGGGGGGGGGGGGGTATTTGGCAGGGATTTTACCAGCAGTTTGTGCACACAGAGCGAAGATTTAACCGGGAATTGGCTAGACCTAATGTCCCAAATTCCATTCTGTGAATTTTAAAAAGAATGAAAAGATACCGTACACAAAATTTTGAAATGTCATTTCTTTACACAATTGGTGAATAGTGCTAGAAGTTACTTATTGTGACTTCTACACTTATGTACATTTAAACGTTTAGAAAAAGCAAATGTGTAACACAATGTCAAATATTATAAAAAAAAAAAAAAATTAAGACGTGTGAATTTGCAAATTCTTTTTAACCAGGTTTTCACAAAGTGAAACCTGGTTAGTAGAATGACAAACTTCTTTGTTCGGGGGGGGGGGGGGGGGGGGGGGTCTATAGAAAGAGTTTATGGATACCTTTCATGTGATTGCGTTTGGGATCCCCAAGGTAACTGTAAAAATAGACAAAAGGTTGAAACTGAATAACTTTAGTTAGGGTTGACATATCTTGACCAAACTTGGTCTATAGGAAGAGTATATGGAGACCTTTCATGTGATTGCGTTTGGGGCCCCTAGGGTCAAGGTCACTGTTACTAAAAATAGACAAACGGTTGAAACTGAATAACTTTAGTTAGGGTTGACATATCTTGACCAAACTTGGTGTATAGGAAGAGTTTATGGATACCTTTCATGGGATTGCATTTGGGGTCCCTAGGGTCACGGTCAAGGTCACTGTTACTAAAAATAAAATAAAAAACGTATGAAACTGAATAACTTTAGTTAGGGTCCACATATCTTGACCAAACTTGGTATAAAGGAAGAGTTTATGAAGACCTTTCATGGAATTACGTTTGGGGTCCCTAGGGTCAAGGTCAAGGTCACTGTTACTAAAAATAGAAAGAAAAAAACAGTTGAAACTGAATAACTTTAGTCAGGGTCCACATATCTTGTTTTGAATTGTGTGAACGGGCCCACTTTTGACCCCATCTTAGGAATAAGGGAAAAAATTCACTGTACAGGTTCAGTGATATCGAATTATAAATAAAAAAGGTTTTGAAAATATATTTCAATCAGAATAATTGATATTGTTTAGTCTTTCCATCTTTATATGACATTGACTACAGTTTTTGTTTTTGTTTTGTTTTCTTATAGGAAGATGAAGTTTGCCATTGCTGCTGGGCTACATGTATGCTTATTTCTTGTGTGTTTTGCCAAGCATCAGCATACAAACATAGTCATTGTTGGTGGAATTGGAGATTTGGCAAAGAAATATCTATGGCACAGTGCTCTACAATTGTATGCTAAATCTTACAATGAAAACAATACTATATCGTTTTATGCAGGAGCAAGAGTAATTGAGGATGAAGGCAATGTTGTTTTGAATAAGATTTTGGACAGAATTCTATGTGATACAGATGATAAACATTGCCATAAACTGAGACCTAAATTCATACGAAATTCACATTATGTTATGTTGAAGAAAGGATACCATTATGAGACTCTCTGTAAGAAATTAAGCTCAGAATATGAAAACGGTCTTACGTCCGTCAGACAAATTTTCTACTTCTCTATCCCATCATCTGCTTATCAAAGTGTTGCTGAATTTGTAAATGAACATTGTCGCCATGAAAATGTAACATCTACTGAGATTGTACTGGAAAAACCATTTGGCCTGGACAAAAGCTCTGCTAAACTGCAAGTGGACACAATCAACTCGTATTTCTCTGGCAGTGAGGTCAAGAGAGTTGACCACTACCTAGCCAAGTCAGTCACCAAACAGATACTGAAGTTTAGGTACGTAGTATGTGCAATTGTTTCATGAATATTGATTTTGCAAATATGTTAAAATTACTGGCATTACAAATATTAATTATTAAATAATGATCTTATAGAAGCTGATAATAACACATTATACTTATACAAAAAAAATCAATCACTAGAGGAGCATTTTAATATTTTTAATTATCAATGATGGATACATTATTTTATTCCAGATTTTCAAACAGAGACAGATTGGAGAGACTCTTGAACAATAAGTTTGTAGACAGGGTGGAAATTGTCATGAAAGAAAGAATTGGTGTGAAAGGTAATTTTAAAAGAAAAATTGTAATAGTAAATGCAATTTTTTTTACCATTAAATGTATTCTACAGAAAAATGTATTTTAAGATATTTTTGTTAACATAAAAACATGCGTACGCTGTTGTTAACATATTGTGCTGTTGTTAATAGGTTCTGTATAGTTAAAACAGCTTCTATATAAATTTGTGTTTGTATGCAATTATTACAGGAAGAAGTACTTGGTTAATGTTCTTGAATATGCTCTTTAATCCGATATAAAATCAATTTAAAATTATCAATGCATGTAATGTATTATCTGTCAACTTTCGTTTTCATTCAGCTTTATATTACAATACATGTTTATCTTTATATTTGCAATTATCATTGTAGGTAGAATTGACTTCTATGACCAAACAGGAGTGGTCAGAGATGTGATGCAAAACCACCTGTCGGAGTTACTGGCCCTTGTTGCTATGGAGATGCCTAACAATGTGTCCAGTAGCAGCCATATAGAGAAAAACAAGCTTCAATTCCTTAAACAGATCAGGCCAGTTAGTAGCAATGCTATTTTGACTGGACAGTATTCAAAGTACCTGGAAGAGGCTGGTGAAGAAATTGAAAATACGAGCCTGTCTTACCTGACTCCTACTTTTGCTGCCAGTCTGTTGCAAGTCGAGAACCCAAGATGGCAGGGTGTTCCGTTTGTGCTGATGTCGGGGAAACACATGGATGAAAGGTCTAGCTATGTTCGAATTCTCTTCAGGGAACATGAGTTCTGCGTCACTGGCTGTGAAGGTAGCAACTCTACATTTAATAAGTATCCAAGGCAGCTAGTGTTCCAAATAGGTCATGGCTCTGTCCCGTCAGCTGGTATTCTAGTGTCCAGGTCATTGTTGAGTCCAGTGTGGCCTGAAGGGGTCCGAGAATTGCCCATCACATCAAAGGACAGCAACATCCATGGTCAGAGTCCAGGAGACTTCTACTACGCGGTTCCAGTTCATGATGCACCAGCCTATGTAACAGTACTTCACGATTTGTATCATGGTGTAAAAGAGACATTTGTGACATCTGAGAGAGTTATGGCTTTGTGGGACATCTGGGACAACGTCATTTCACGGAGCTCACCAACGCTGCCTAGTGTGTACAAAGAATATGAGCCGGGAAATCTAAATTTTACTGTTGAAAATGGACATTTAGAGTTCATTGAAAAAGTTAAGATTATAAATTTTGACCATAGAGAAATAGCTAGTCATGCCACTATTCCTAATTCATTTAGAAATTCAACACTGCACTGTTTATCTTCACCAAAGTTAGTTTCGTCTCTTGCTCAAAACATGCTCACATCAGCAGAGGCAGCAGTTAAAGAAAGGGGAGTGTTTCATATTGCATTTTCAGGTGGAAGAACACCAATAATCTTATTCAAAGAGCTTGTTCTGAATTTTCCTTACTTTCCATGGGAGTACAGTCATATTTGGCAAGTGGATGAAAGGTGCGTGCCACATATCAACCCCGCCTCTAACTTTCACACATTGCATGAACACCTGATAAAATACACCAGGATCCCTTACTACAACATCCACCCAATGCAAGTGGACTTTGCTGGGAAATTGTGCAGCCCCGCAAGCAAAGGGGATCAGTTGTACGAAGAAAGTATCAACTATTTAATTCCGGACCAAGTCATTGACTTTGTATTGCTAGGTGTTGGAAATGATGGGCACACTGCTTCTCTCTTTCCGCACAGTGCTAGTCTGAAAAATACCAAAGACCTTGTTGCTTATACAAAATCCAAATCAAATGAGCAAATGGATAGAATGAGCTTGCTATTGTCTGTGATAAATAATGCAAGAAATATAGCTATAGTGGTTATTGGGAAAGATAAACATGACATTGTTCATAAACTGTCAACATCTCTTTTGAACAATAGTCTATATCCAATAACTTATGTAAGTGCCAATAAAGGTAACACGTCATGGTTTATAGACATGGACGCCTGGTTAGGTTACACACTCTGAGAGAATTGGAACATATCAGACAGTAGTATTATAACAATAACAACAGGATGTCTTATGTGTGTATGATAAACATATTGTTTTGTTTTTGTTTTTTATTGATATTATAAAACCTTGATACTAACATTTTATTTGAATATGTATGTGGAAAATGACCATTTCTCCAAAATGGATGTCGAAATAAATATTAGAATTTGATCACGTACATAAATTGGGGCTTTTTAGGACACATTTTGACATAACAGCTTGACAATGTTTGTGAAAAATGATTTTAATTCATAAAGGTACTTTGTCTGATACATTGAGTTGATTATGCTACATTGTACTTTAGTGTAGTTGTCTGTTATTCAAAGCAGTTTGGACGATATTGAAATTATTCTATTATAGTTTTCCACTTGTCCTGGCAACATTTGTAGCATTTTAGTTATTGCTCAAGCATTTACATCTCTGTATTTGATTTACATTCATCTTACTATATTATATATATTACTATATCTTAGTATATTGTTATTTTGATATAACATTGTTTAACATTCATTTATATGCAGTACATTTCTCTACCATGGAACTGTTTAGGTATTATATTTAATAAGTTTAGAAGTAAGGACCTATTAAAATTAACATTTTTTAAATAAAGTCGATATAAAATTATTTGATGTTCGTATTGGTTTTAGGTAAACGTCAAATGTTATTAGTTGCAAAACTTCTAAATGCATTCAAAGTTGGGCTGACAAGTGACGCGACACAAGGGAAAAGGTAAAAGCTACTCAGCCGGGCTCCCAAGTAATATACACGGCGTAATATGCCACGCTGGTTTTCTGCTAGCTAGTATCAGGGCTATATAATAATTAATTGGCACCAGAGCCCCGATGCTTCTGCCTTTCTCACGCAAATTCTGACAACACCTACTAGACATATTTTATGCTACTCATATGCAAACAGATGGCGATTCAAGTACAACCCCAACAAGTAAGCCGCCATTATACTAAAGGCCGTAAACGCAAAAGATGCGCCCTCTCAAATCTATGGTTAAGATATGATAAATGACGCCAATCACTAGACGAATTTGGGTATTGAGCAACCCACGAACGGTCGCTCTCCCTCCCAATAAGCGAATTCAGACATTGTATTCGAGAGACATCTCCGTCACTGTGTAGCGCAGTCGCCGTGTCAAAAGATGGAAATCCTCATGACGCTTCTCAATGTCTACAATACTTCTGTGCTCCCACGTGCTCTTTTTTGGCCGCGAACTGTGGCAGTCAATCTCTCAGACATGCACAAGATGGAAGTAGCGCAACATGTTTGCTTTAATACGCCCAATGCCTGTCGCGCCTTGCCGTAATGGGGCCGGGAATCCTCGGTGTGCTAACAAAACAGTCATACAGCTACCCTTTTACGGACATCAGGTCAAACTCCAGGTATCATTGCACAAAAACTGTTTTATATAGATACGTTCAACATCGACATAACCCAAGAAGTATTGGTTTCGTACCAGACACTCTCCCAGAAATATGGACTTATGGTCACATTCTTCGATACAGGCATGTTTCCATTCAAAGGGCAAGGGAAATAATCTGCAAGAAAAGTCAACACTTGTATTAACAATGAAAGTAACATACAATAATCTAGGACCAATCCTACTCCCAGCAAGAATGGACTTGTCTGTAAACTTCAAACATTTTAAATCACTATTATAATATATAGCTTAATTTTGTTGTGCTATCTATAGCGAACATAATCCGACGGACATTAATAAAATAATATTAATTAGTATGGCTTAATGAAATAAGTGTCATTACTCAGGACAGAGATACAGCGTTTCTTCTAACCAGTACCATCGCTGTGTGCTCAATCCATCAAGACTTGTTATTCAAGGAACAAACGCTAGCCGCTAGCGTCCAATACTAAAGAGCAGGGTTTTGTACCAACGTTCGAGGTTCGAATCCATCCAGAAGCGCAAATATTTATTTTCTTCTTTCTTCTTGGATTGCATTAGCTTACATTTTTACAGAAATGTAAATATATATTTTTAAAGTTATTTCTACACATAAAATATTAGCTTTTTAGCCGGATTTTCATCAAAACATTAAGGGTTATAGAATGACGAAAACCGGGCGGGCGGGCGTTAACAATTCTGCAATAAAAGTTTTCATTTTATGTAATTAAATTTTTATCCAATGGTTATCAAACTTGGTCAGACTATTTGTCGGCATGTTATCTTGAATATATATGAATATGGGTCATCTCGGGTCAAAAACTAGGTCACTAGGTCAAATCTTTAGAAGAAATATTTCACGGTAATAAATTCAACAATTTTTATCAAATCTTGATGAAACATGGTCAGAATGCTTGTCTGCATCATATCTTGCATATTTTAATATGAGTCAACCCGGGTCAAAATCTCGGTCATTAGGTCAAATTTTAGGAAAAAATATTACAACGTCATAAATTCAACATTTTTTTTCCATATCTTGATGAAACTTGGTCATAATATTTGTGTGCATAATATCTTGCTGATTTTTGTATATCGGTCATCTCGGGTCAAATTCTAAGTCAAATGGTCAAATCTTAGGAAAATATTTCCACGTCATATATTCAACATTGTTTGTCAAATCTTTATGTAACTCAGTCAGAATATTTGTCTGCATAATATCTTGCCAGTTCTTTAATATGGGTCATCCCCGGTCAAAATCTCGGTCATTAGGTCAAATTTTAGGAAAAAATATTACAACGTCATAAATTCAACATTTTTTTCCATATCTTGATGAAACTTGGTCATAATATTTGTGTGCATAATATCTTGCTGATTTTTGTATATCGGTCATCTCGGGTCAAATTCTAGGTCAAATGGTCAAATCTTAGGAAAATATTTCCACGTCATATATTCAACATTGTTTGTCAAATCTTTATGTAACTCAGTCAGAATATTTGTCTGCATAATATCTTGCCAGTTCTTTAATATGGGTCATCCCCGGTCAAAATCTTGGTCACAATGTCAAATCTTAGGAGAAAGAATTCCACGGTCATAAAAAATCATTAATTTTTGTCAAATCTTTATAAAACTTGGTCAGAATATTTGTCTGCATGTTGTCTTAAACATTTGTGAATATGGGTCACCTCAGATCAAAAACTAGGTCACTAGGTCAAATCTTAGGAAATATTTTCCTGGTATCATATAAAAAATTCTATGCTTACCAAACCTATCAATATCAGTAAACAAATTCAGTTGCTATTTTATAAACACACATCCCAATCAAGAATTTCATATCTACCCATATTTTTTCAAAAAATTAAATTTTAATTAACTATAAAAATATTTTTGTACATGAAATCTTAGATAATAAAGTGTGTCATTTAGGGTCAAAAACTAGGTCTCTGTGACAGATCTTATTGGAAAAGCTGATGTATTTATAAAATGTTCATTTTTCCTCACACAAATGGAATAGTTTCTGTTGATCAGGTTATTTGTATGAACGATATCTCCGATAAGTATGGATCTTTTTGGTTAAAAATACTTGGTCACTAGCTCAAATCCTAGGTTTGCAAAATTGCATCGTCAAATAAAAAATCCGGCTTTAAATAATGTGGCGTTGTCGCATTGGCGTCTTGTTTGAAGAATTTCATTACTTTCAGGCCCGGCTGAAATAGGTGGTTGGGAATTTCTAGCTTTATTTGTTTAATGAGACGGTTAAACTTTTAGATATTTTGGTAAAATGTTCACAAAAAGTTAAAGTTAATTGTTACTAAAAAAACAGGTCACGAGTTTTTCTAGAACTCATGATTTGCTTTAAAACGCCTATGTTCCATTTTATTACGCGGTCAAAACAGTATGTTAAAATTGTCAAACCATATGGCTATTTCAGTACAGTTTGATTATATGTGTTGATAATGTGATCAATAATGTATCATTTCTGAAATCAAATATATTACTTGTTACTCAGATAACAAATTATAACCAAACTGTTGAAAAATAAATGAAAGAAAGGATTTTCTTGTCTTGGGTGATAATATTTTTATACAAAAAAAAAATCTGAAATGGGGGGTAGGGTAATTCAAGTTAAATAAAATTGTTCTTTGACGGTAAAAAAAATAAATTAAATTTTGTTTTTGAATCGAGGAAATGATACACATTTAAACAATTATCAATCTGATCATAGTTTGAACTGATGCCCATTAGGGTCGTACTACCTTAACACTCGCTCAATGTTCTAGCACAACGAGGGGGAGGGAAGTATGTTTATTTGACGACGCCAAGGTCAATATTGGACAGAACTGGTTAGAGCTTCCCTAGCACTGTCACATTGAAACCTCGTGTAATGTCCCTCCTTTTTATCGATGAGGCGAGCGAACGAACCTGCGAACCCTTTGATGAGGGTCAAGTGTCTTACTACTAGACCACAGATACGAGACACCTGATACCTAATTGATGTTATATATGCGGCATGAGTAAATTGTTATTGTAAATTTACATGATCTGACAATCGTGCAATAAACGAAATAAACAACATAAGAATTGGAAAAGACTTTAACGTACGAACTACATATAAAGCAATGGCCAACTGTACATGCCAAATACACAGTGGCTTGAAGACAAAAGCTAATTAAAGTCACAATAAATAATTTCAACTAGCCAAAATTATATTTTATACATACTTGAACATGTATATCATCAATATATTACATTGCCATAAACATAAAATGAGCTTTGACAAAATTCAAAAATACCCTATACTGTAATATGTTTCATATTACAGTATAGGATATTTATGAATTTTGTCAAATCTCATTTTTTTGTATACAATGCTAAAAAATCCCTATAGCAGGCTTCGCACACGAGTACCCTAGGTCTGTACGTGGTCGGGTACAACGACCATTTAACTACGGTGATCAGTTACCTTAAGAGGGTTTTATTTAACATCGAAATAGACAATTTTGAAACGGAAGTTGTCATCATTTAAATGTGTATTTTTTATAACTGTTTTTGGTTGTTGGAAGATACCTAATTTAAAACAAAGATATTAATTATTACTTTTTGCTATTACGTAGTTTGATAATGAGAAGCGTAGAGATCGACCTTATATTCAACCCGTTATTTTTCACAACATTTACTCGCAAAAGCTGAGAATGTCCCTTTGATAGAAATGTTGTAGATCTGACAGGATTGTCACGTAATGCCAATAATGCGACAACACTACAGTACTCGGAAATGTTAATCACTTGGCAGATCTCTTCGTTAGCGGCCCTTCCTATTTGTACAACTGTTAATTATATCGCTCCTTGCCATCTATATGTGCCTGGTCATAGAAAACAAATCCCAAGTCTTTTTATGCTGGGCACTCTTTCTCGCGATTATCTTCATTAATTAACAGGAAAACATACAAGTCAGCTTAATTAGAGGGCATTCATAGGAATCTCAGCGTTGTTCACCTTTCTCCAGGCATAAACAGTTTTCGCACATTTCTTCTATATAAACACGGTTTCAAATTGATCCACGTTCTTTGCATGTTGCACCGACGGAACTATCAGGTAAAGTCAATTTTAGTACTTTTATACGTATAAAATACTATTTTAAATATATCAGTTTAATTGTAACCTTTTTAATGACGCTTGCCGTGAAAAGAAAGCGACATTCAAAATTATGACACTGAAGTTTATAAAAATCATTTGATCACAAACCATTTACATGTTTTATATTTTCTAACGTCCAGAAAGAACTCAAGAATGGATCTGCTATTATCAAATAATAGCGAATATTCTGAATGGAATATTTCGACAACTGATGGCCTAATCGGTAACGTTACTAACGTTACCGCTATGCCACCGGGCGGCGGTGGGCCGGTTTGGTACCCACCTTGGAACAACCCTAAAAACATTATATCCAAGGAGGTAGCAGACAACATCACTGAAGTTTTTGAGTGCTACATCTTCCCGGTGCTTACCGTGGTAGGTCTGGCAGGAAATATTTGCAGCTTAATTGTTCTGATGCAGAAGAAACTTCGGAACAGCACAACCTCCTTCATACTCATTGGACTTGCTGTTTCAGACGCATTGTTTCTCGTAACCAACTCTGTCCGAGAAAGTTCATGCATTGTTTCGAAATATGACCAGCTGGCTGCCGACACCGTTTCCGCTACCACCTTTTACTACATGCACTACTTGAAGACAGCCTTCAGTCGTACGTCGACAGTTCTTGTGGTTCTTATATCTGTGGAGAGAGTCATTGCTGTAGCCGTTCCACTGAAAGCGAAAATTTGGGTAACGAAACCACGGATGATAGCAGCTGTCGTGTTTTCCTACGTTCTTACTTTTGGCTCACTGGCAGGGTACCCGCCACAGTACACGTACACGTACATTGGCGAAAAGCCATTCATTGCCTACACAGAGTTTGCTTTAAATAACGCCGAGTCCCTCAAAGTGTACAATGAGTACTTCCTGCCGATAGGATTTCGGCATATTCCGGTCATCGTTGTATTCATTCTGAACACGATCATCATAGTTCTCCTTCGCCGAAGCAAGCGGTTTCAAGCTACCTCAACTTCTCATGACCCAAAACGTAAAGATGAACAAAGGAAGATCACCCGGATGTTACTTACAGTCGCGATCGTGTATCTCATCTGTCTTCTGCCTGGAGACGTGTTCCTGCGCTGCGCTATAGAAATACCCGAGTTCCAATTCTTCAAATCCTACCACAATCTGTTCCTAGCCCTTAGCGATATCTGTTTGTTCTTCGAGATGGTCAACTCCTGCATTAACTTCGTCATCTATATGGTTCTGAACCGTAACTTCTACAACACATACGTACAACTGTTCTGTTGCTTGAATCCAATCATTCGACGGTTGATAGGACATGAAAGCGGTACTCAATCAACGATGAAAACTAAAGATACATGTATTAGATCAAAATCAGAGAAGTCAAAGGAGTCCCTTTCCGGCGGCGTAGCAACAACTTCTGGTCAGTGTTCAAAGGAATCAGAAGGTCATGCTAATGATGCTTATCAAGTAGTACCTTGATCAACACGTACGGTTTTGACATAACGAGAGCATTGAGTATGTAATGCAACTGAAGAGATTATGTTTTTGCTGTAGAACAAATGTTACATGAAATAAAAGAAAATGACAGATATGTATATACGCCTAGGCTAATATCACTGAAGCATCATTAGTTAATAAAGATCTGACGTGCTCATTTCAAGTAAAAAAAAAATCCTGAACGTTTAATCACTGTATACATTAAAATCACATTAAGTGGTATTTTATTTTTGTATCTATATTTTATTTTGTATATGAAAACATGTGCTTAGATTCCAATTGTTTGTTTACAAAGAACAAAAGGTTTCTGACAAAAGATTTAACTGTGTTTGGTTGTTGAAAAAATATGTTCTTTACATAAAAGCATTACCATAGAGAACGAATGCTTCGTTCAATAACAATGTTAAGAAATGTTTGAGTTATATATATACTTTTCAAAGTGTACAAATATAGTAAAAAAATGCACTAGGCCATCTTCCAAAATGCCCTAATTATCACGGACCAAAGTGGTTTATAGGTTCGTGTAATTATTAAGAACAAAAAACAAACAAAAGATACTAAAACATGCCATACCAAAAATATAGTATGTTGTAAGTACATAGATGTAAGAGGATCGTTCTAGCACTAAAGTATAACGTTGAACCATTTAAATGGATATATTATATTTACTATCTGTAAAAATACGTTACAGATGTGTTGCTGCAGCATTTGGCTGAGGAAAGAATCAGGAAAGTACTTGAGTTTTAATAGTTTAAAAGGTAGAATACATAATTATATCATGCAAATATAACATATACCCAGTTGAAGTCATAACATCTAAAATTAATCATAAACGACCTTCTTTTGTATAATATACGGAATGCCTCTCATACATTAGGGATCGCCGGTTGTTTTATCTTTATTATTTCTAGTCTTATGTGTTTGTTACTTTCTTAAGGTAATTAAAAACCATCTATGTATCATATCGTTATTGTGTTTAGATTGTTTATCGTTTCCAACGTCATTTTCATTCTAAAATATATTTTACACTGGATATTTACTGCGGAATATTACGATTTTAATTAGGCTTACTTATTAAAAATATACTGTACGTTTGTATGTATACTGACTACGTAATTTGCCCTACTTGAGTGACTATTAAACCAAGATTGTTTTATACTTATAAAAAGGGACCTGGTGCGAATAAAATAAGCGTATGAAATCACTTATAACGCAGGAATTTGGTGTGTATTTTTTTTTAAAAAACGCTCTTGGAATACATGTTTGCTACAAAATAGCAAATTAGAGGACACGTTATAGGTACTACTTTTCTTATTGATTTATACATTTGCATTTCTAATAGAAACGAAGTAACTGATAACGATATAGACATTTATGAATAGAAATTTTCTATTCATAAATGTCTATATCGTTATCAGTTACTTCGTTTTTGTGCAGTTTGAGTATAAACATCAAAACAATATATAGTAAATATTTAATGAGTGTTAGTTTAATTTGCATAAATCCGGTTCAGATGTTGTAAAATCTTTTCTTCCTATGTTACAGAAGTTATTGTTGCCTTATTGTTGTCGCATATTGAAATAAAATGTTTTGAGGAACAAGAAATATCATTTGTCTCTTGATCCAATAATGCATTAGTCTGTTGTTTCAACGCATTATATAATGGTTGTGTGTATCCATTTTAACAATTTTCTTTGCATTCGGAACTCCTCGGCCATTTTTGTTTTCGATAAAATGGCCGAGGAGCTCCGAATGCTTTGAGAAGGCCCCTGATAAAAATCAGCCAATCGGAATGACTGTTTTATAAAAACTGACCAATAGCCACACCCATTTAATATCAGCCATATTGAATTTGACAGAAGCAATTTCGTATTTTTACTTTTGTAAGTATTTCTTCAATATGCTGGCCTCAATTGTAGGGTTTTGTTTCAGATGTAAACCAGTATTATTCACTTATGCTCAGACGCATTATTCTCTCTATTTCAAACATATTTGGAGTTGTCAGTTTTAATTTCTAGTCGAAAAACAGTCAACATGAACAGTTTGAGTGTTGAGTTTGCACCTGTTGACTTCTAGTGGAAGGTTCATTAATTGATAAACATTTTTTATTGCTGTTGTATACAGTTTGTTTCAAGGAATCAAAACAAAATTAACAATTTTTTTTTACATGTCATAGTCCTAGAAAGCTTCTTCAACCTTTACTCATTATAAAGTGTAGTTTGTGTTGGTAAGAACCAGCTGTTCAGTTGGTTACAGTGCAATGCTAGTGTTCCAATGTACATTTCCCTCCAGGTTTAGTTCCTCTGTTAACAAAGGTGTTAAAGTGAAAGAAAGAGTGTATGTTCAAACAGGGGTTTGAACTTGGTACCTTTCGAACCGCAGCTAGTGTCCCTATAAAAGCTATTTCAACAGTGAGGCTGTTGGAAATTACCTATACTTCTCACACTACACTCCTCCCTCTTTTACCTTTCTGGGACCGGACTTGAACCCCCTTAACCTGGATGTACTGACCTGTACAGGTTCTGTTATCGCTCCATTACATTCAACCTTTACAGAATTACTTCTGACACCATTAAAGTGAAAAAAAGAGTGTATGCTCGAACAGGGGTTCGAAACCTGTACCTTTCAACCTGCAGTTGACACCACAACCGCGTCTATATGAAAGCTAGCTCAACAGCAAGGAGAGGCTGTTTTACCAGATAGTTTCAACCCATGTCAGCTTGCTATGGTTGCCATTTTAACTGTATCAGGAGTTAGTGTTTTTGATAGTGTTAATGTCATGACCAGTCAACATATATTAAATTATCATCTGATTATAGTCATGATAATCACGGCAAGTCTCAGTCGAAGCTTCTTAGACTCCGAGTCTAAGATTGATGCTATTTGAAACTCAACTCATTTCTGTGGTTACGCTTGTCATTTTAGTAAACAGCATATTTTTAATAAAAAAACTTGTAATATATATGTAAAGTAAGCATATGGTGTGAAAAAATGTTCATAAATGCAAATAAAACACATATTTTACCATATGAGCCGCATGGTGTGCTTTTTTATTAAGCGGGGCTGGATGCAACTTGTACTCCTGCAATATAATGAGTAATGCCCTATGATCAACCAAGGAAAAAATGATAGTTTTGGCATTCCATTTCATTCAAAATTATCAGAAAACAACCAGAATTTGGGAAATATTGTAATTTATCTGGTCTTACTCTACTATCTACTAATCAATGCTGAGAAAGATGCATCATCTTTCCAAGATGAAAAGGAAATGTAACAGTAGGGGTTTGTTATTGGACAGTAATAGTTCCCTGACGATCCCAATTTTTGCCTTGTTTTGAAAGATACATTTGATATACATTTATGTATCGAGCACATGTCGAAAATCAGTTCAACTTGGGAGTATAGTGATGTTTTATGGCAAGTCTATGTGCGGTGAGCGAGACATAGTTGTCACAATGGTGGTTCTGTGTCAGTGCGTCTGTCCGAACTGGACCATGTCTGGGCCGTATCTTGACCATGCATTATAGGATTTTCAGCAAACTTGCTATGAAGGTTCACCATGATGAGGTGGTGTGTCACGGCTAGCCCACGCCATATGTTGAAATGATCCTTGTCTTGGCTGTATCTTCACCATGCATTTTGGGATTTTCAAAAAAGTATGCCATGAAGGTTCACCAAGATGAGGTGCGTGTCACACACAAGGCCCAGGTCTGTACCACTAAGGTCAAGGTCATGCTTTGAGGTCAGCTGTATCTTGACCACGCATTATAGGATTTAAAAAAAAATCCCAAGACCAAGGTCTGTACCATAAAGGTCACGCTAGAGGTCAAAGGTTGAAATGATACTTGTTGATAGGAATGTACCTTGGCTGGACAGCCTCTTCACCAATCATTTAGAATTTCCTCGAAACTTGGCATAAATGTTCATCAAGATAATGCGGCATGTTGAGCACAAGACCTTGGTCTGTACCTCAAAGGTCAAGGTCATGCTTTGAGGTCAACGGTTGAAATTATCCTTGACTGGGCTATATCTGGATCATCCATTATAGGATTTTTAAAAACCTAGCTATGAAGGTTCACCATGATGAAGTGGCATGTCACGCAAAAGACCCAGGTGTGTACCTCAAAGGTCAAGGTCATGCATAGAGGTCAAAGGTTGAAATGATCCATGTCCAGATTGTATCCTGATCAATCATTGTGGGATTTAAAAAAAATGCCAGCAAGTTGCAGTGGTCCAATTTAACAAGCCACAAGCCCTGCACTGGTAAAATGTCTTCTGGGCTTGCTCAAATTCTTTTATATAGCAGGGCTTGTTAAAAAAAATTGATGCCAGGCAATAGTATAAGAACTTGGGCTTGTTCATCCAAAAGTCTAATTTCTATGAATGACTTAGTTGGCTTAAACGCTTATTGACAATTTAGTGTTTGAAAACAATCATGTAAATTGAAGGTGATTGGAAAAAACATTCCATGCTCTTTGAAACAGGGAAACCATTCTGCGCTATTTTTAATCGGGGAAACTAAACTGAAACTGCATAATGGCCAACAAGATTGTGTTGTTTATTTATTTAAACATGTAAAATGATGTATTATCATCTAAACACTAGCTGGTATTGACAATTCTCTGCTTGTTTTGAGGAAATACTATATTTGCCGATTTGGGGGCCATCTTGTGTCCCTTTCAAGTTAAACTCTGATTTTATGTTACTCATTTGTTGTGTACATTTATATATGTCAAAGAACTACTGCAGCATTTTAATTGTTAAAGTGAATAAAAAATTAACTCTACCTTATTTGTCTGATAGTTCAAATAGAAATAGTAAAGTGCTCACCTTAAGTGTTAAGTTATAATTTCCAATTTTTTTCTAATAATTTTATGCTACAATTCATTTTCTATTTACTAATTATCAGTTATCTGACCAAAATACAGTTTATGAAACACTCTTCTTGTACGCCAAATTATTTTCCTGTTTAAAATAGAAAAACAAGTGCCCTCTTCCTGTAAATTGTACACTGATATCTGGTACATATTATAATGAACACATAGATTATGATGTGTGACTTGATTAAATTATTATCTTGAGGATTTATAGTGTTAAAAGTAACTATTTCTCAAGTTTACAATACTGCTGTGAAAGAATGGCATCACTAATACGGAGATTTTCCAATGCTGATAGGTATGAAGACATTTGTGTCCATTTCTATTTAGAACAGTCAACCTCATTCATTTTTATTAGATTTCAGTTTTATGAATTGTGAGTGAGAATCTAATTATTTTGAAATAACTGAAACATAAATTTAAGGAGGTATGTCAGGCCCCTGAAAAATTCAACAACTCAAATTTCAAGGTCATTCTATTAAAATGCCTTTGAGCTCAAAGCAAGCGTAATGCCACAATTGTTTTCATTAGTACATGTGTACTGTTGAAAGATTGTCAGATGAAAGAAATGTTCAGAAAAGATGCCCTACAAATGGATTTGTCATGGTCTTCTTCCTGTACATTATTTTACACCATTATTACTAAAATATTTGTTGAAAGTGCGATGTTGATTATATCTCTGATATCTCCATGTACATTTTGAAAGATTGTAAAATTCTGCAGCCGATTTTTGTTAACAGAGCCGGCTATGTTTCACTAGGTACAATGGTGGAGTATAAAATTTCACGGGAGGTGATCAGGAATTTTATTCATGCTTGGATTGAAAAACAGAGGTGTACATTACTTCAAAATATCAGATAGGTGTGGGTTAGTCTCTGCTGAATGGTCACTCTTCCAAGTTTACGGTGTTTACAAAAGTTGTTTAGAGCCCTGATTGATTGTGTGCTCTCTAAATACCTGGTAGTGTGAGGCTATGGGAATAGAAAGGTAAATTTCATGATATTCTTTGTTAATGTTCTATCCAGCTGTTATTTTTCGGCTGAATGAAATAGTTTAAACTCATTAAAATTATCATATGCAGTGAAATGCTCTTGATTTATAAGCAATTATCTTCTTGGCATGAAGAACATTTAGTGCATTTTCAATATTACATTAATTAAGACAAGTGTATGTTGGTTTGCCACTGCATTTTCACCCAATGCAAACAAAAGAGGAACAATAAATTGTGTGATAAAGGGATGGCAAGACAACATTTCTTTAATCAATTTAAACTTGTCTAAATGTTATTTCTTTGGTCCTATGCCTGTGATATACTGTAGTGATAACATGGCTAGTTTACTTGCTTCAGTTTGTTGAAATGACAGTCTTGATCAAGTTACATACTTCTTGATATGCCCTAGTGAATTTAGTTACTGCCTAAGGATATTTCCTCAAAATTTCAGTGTTGAATTTAATTTACTAAATTTTAGTGGTTACAAGTGGTTGAGAGTGACAGTTATTAATAGGGCAGAAATTTGGACCATATAAAATCTTGTACATTTTTGGTTGGTGTAAATTCTATTTAATAGCGTGGATATTTTAAAGGTTTGTGCCATCTGTTTTATCAAGATTGTACCATATTGGCTATAAATTCTGTGTAAATAATTCACCCACCTAAAAAAGGACAATAAAATTAGACTTTGCCTTTATTATGCTCATTATGTATGCTGTATAAGAGAAACTGACATCTAGTTTATTACCAAGTAAATTATGGTTATGAAATGCAGTACAATTTTAGGGTTTGTTTATGGGTACCGTACATTGCATGTAAATCAATTATTTTCATTCTTTATCATATGTCAGGATTTTATTACAGGCCTGGGGATGGTTAATTGAATTTATACCCGTCCACAATATATTTTCAGATCTGTCATATTTGATAGTTGTGGTTTATCAGTGTTAACAGAAGGTATGTAGTGGGAAGGAGTAGGACACTAGTTCAAATAACTTATCTGGAGATTTTCAATAGCCAGTTTTGATAAGGCGATAAATTGTAGTAGTATTGTGCTCTATAAATAGAAGCAAAAAATGAAGTAGAAAAAAAATATGAAAATGATGTTTGATATTTGTATACGCCCATTATAAGATTATGACATAGATGGCAAAAATATCTCCGCCAAGCCTGAATAACAGCCATGTCTCCCTTGTCACTTCAGAGTTAATACCCGTGAATTGCTTAGATTACATGTTAACATGTCTGCGCCGTAACTCACTGTGCTTTTGTTAGATCATCACCACACTTGGACAATATGTTTTTGTGCAGAATATCATGGTTTGAAAACCAGCCATGTCGCTTTAGTCACTTGAGAGTTATGGCCCTTGAATTGCTAAAAAATTCAAAATTTTAAAAGAAAACCACGTTATACTAATTTCTCTGTGTATAGCTGCTACTTTTGTTGAATTAGGTGGTATTATTAATTTGTTCATTGTTCAATATAATGAATTTATTTGTTGTCTGTCATTCTCTAATTCTTATTTTCCTTATACCATGAAATAACAATGCTGGCCAAGTCTTGAATAAGTCAGGAATTAGTAACACTTGAATGTTTCTTGTTGTGCATATCTTTTGCCTTTTATGAATACGTCAGTATATTTCTAACAGTTTCAACTATTTCCCCTACCTGAGTGTATTGTAGTTTGACACCATGACCATTTTTAATGTGTCATTAATAGAGCACATCTAGGAGTTAGGAATGAAATCTGCCACCCTACTGATCTCTGTGAATGGGATGACACGGCCATTGGTTCGCTAAGATATGATACACGGATAGTGTAAATGACTGAACTGCAATTATCCTTATAATTCAGGTGACAAAATTTGTAGGTTTGGGACGAAAGCAACCTTTTCAACATGGGCAAGAGTTTGGGCAAATTAAATTCCTCTTGTGTCCCGCTGTCCAGTTTACTGCTGCTAATTATTCAGCTTGGCCAAATTTTATCAAGGATCAAACCAGATGGAGACTTGGCTTGATCTATCAAACTTGTCTTATTTTTAGCTGAGGAAAGTGACAGTAACAGTAAGCAGTGGTCAAAATGAGCACAATCCTGTGAGCCCTGCAGAACAAGTACTTAAACACTGTTTTCAAGGCTTGTTCAAATGTTAAAATTACCTTATGACATTTGCTTTACTTGTTAAAGTCAAATAGCAAAAAGAATCAGGAAAGTTGATTCTAATAATGACTTAAATAGCATTGATTTGAAAGAAAAATATCTTAGTTAATGGCAAACATCTAGCTGCTTGAGCCCAATGTCCATTTTTCTAAAAGCTGCTTTTATTTAATATTTAAAATCCACAAGAACAACTGGTCAATATAACTGTTTGCTCAGTAAATGGTCTGCATGTTTACATTCATAGTTAGTATTGAACTTGAAAACTCCTTCAGTCTATCTCTCTCAATTAACCTTAATTGCATCATAATTGGAAGTTTCACAAGGTGTATCTTGATGGGAATTCCTGATTGGAAGATATGGATTCCTTCGTTGCCATGTAAGGCTATGGGCAGGGTGTTTGCAGGTACAGATTATCTTCTTTTGGCCTTCATGAAGTATTGTGAAACTTGTCAACTCAGCTTTCATCTGGAGATAAAAACTGATCTCTCCTTATTAAGATGTAGATTTTCTCCAGTGTTGTGATTGAAAGTCTGTCCAGCCTTGATTGTGAATGACCAGCTCCACTAAATACAATCTGAAAGTAATTAAGAAAGCTTTAACAGAAACAGGCCAATAAGTAAAATCATCAGCTGATTAACTGATCTACTAAACTTGGTGAATGTTTAGGATCAAGCTCATTAAACAATCTATAATTTGATTTATTATCATTAACATCCAGTCTCTGTTTTACAGCAATGAATATGAAACTCTATTGTGTATATTCTTTGGAAAAAAGTCAAACAAGAACCAGTGTCAATTTTGATGTTTTGAAGTATTTTCCACCTGTTGTGTTTGGATGAAGGAGTGTTTTCAAGTGGCAGTGTGGTAAGAGTTGACAGGTTCAACACCGAGGTGATGGATGGACCTCACGTTTGTTCATGAATCTATTGTAACTTGTATATTATAGTGTTTCCTCCAGGATTGATTGGTTATTTTGACGAACTTTGATATTTTTATGAGGGTTCTCTCAATGTGCAATCACATTAGCTGACGTTCCATAGCTCCTCCTACTGGCAGTACTCAATTAATGGTCTGACTCGAGACTCAATTTAATACCAATATGTGAGATTAAGGATTATGAAAAAATATGTTGCTTGCTTTTTACACACATACACTAAATGCTGTCATATGATATGGCACCAGGCACATAGGACCAAATAGGACCATATATTAGGGTAGCAAGGCTTATTTCTGGCAGTCAGGGGCAGCACGCCACGATAATGAGGTCAAAGTGCGTAGTGGATACACTAGTTACTGTTTTGCTAAGTTTCACCTTTGAGATTTTTGATAATTTTGATCACAGTTCTTTGTCTTTTAAAGTGTCATATTCAACAGCACCTTTTTATCTTTGCTTGAATCGCCATTATAGTAATTCATGTATGCAAGTGTGTACTTCTTAAGTAGGTACTATTTCTTATCCTGTGGCTGTGTTTTTATATTGAATGTTTTGAATGAAGGCCTTATCTCTTAGTTTATGTCATGATAATACCTAATGCTTACAGATAAGCTATGGCTTATGATATTCAGTTATTAAGTAAAAGATAATTAGAGCACTAACTTCCTTGTGTGTTAAAATGATAGTATACTTTAGTATAATCAAGCAATTATGTACATGTACAGCCATTCCATTACCATGTTCTATGTCATGCACACTTGTAAATATAGTAGTTGGGCTTGTTTGGCTTTGTAGGCCTGAATATTTGTGGTTTAAAGGTCATCATGCAGTAGATCACTCCTTCTGCTTCACAAATATTTGGTAGTCTATTTACAGTGCTGCAAGTTTTAAACCACTGTTCAATTTTCAAGTATGTGTTTGTAATGTATATGGCAAATTTCTCAAGTGCTTCAGAGCAAGTCGAGTTGTAACAGTTGACACTTTTCCTCATATTGCTGAAAGTTACAAAGTAATGGCAGGATAATGTATCTTTAATGGATAGTTTTACCTCAAATTTAAACATGGTAATGGTAAGCTGGCTATTTTTATATGGCCAAAAAATGTTAAAATGTACAATTTCGAAAAATAAAATGTTGAATAGTGTAGGCCACTCACTGTTTGTGTGGTACTATAAATTTGTGGAATGTTTGTGCCATTTAAATGGTTTGATAAAATTCTAATCATATCACCCAATGTGACCCAAATGAAGTTTAGATCTAGCCGTGTGTTTGCCTATGGTAGGGGTTATCACAAGGATACTGTCATCAAAAACATGGGCAGAGCCATAGTTTACTCGTACATGATAATGATTAGGTGTCCCTATCTTCATCATTGTTGGAATGCTTCAGATATGTATGTCCAGCCATTTAAAAACCTTCCATCTTTTTGTTGTTGACATTACCTATCCTCATCTTGTGCATGATACCATAGAGGGAGATGTAGCAGATGTATTAAATCCTTTTGTGTGCATAAAATATATTTCTGTCTTTGATACTTATAATACACTGAAAACTTCTGGATGGCTCCGAGGAAAAGCCTCCCAATCAAGAGGTCCCTGGTTTGATCCCCGGACTAATGTTCTTGTGGCCTCTCACATGGACAGTCAGTACTGGTGAGTTTGACCCAGGAAACGGACATAAGAGTGTTTAAAATAAGTTGTTAGCTTTGTACACAATTGCATACAGTCAAGCTTATATGAATTGGTATAGACTATGAACTAAAACTACAGGGACAAGCCCAGTTGGTGGACATTCAAAAGTAAACCCTGTGTAGAGGCACAGTACAAGGCCACAAACAACACTAAACTGGAGACACAAATGTATAAACACCACACCACAAACAACACTGAACTGGAGACACCAATGTATAAACACCACACTACAAACAGACCAACAAATTAAGTGTTATTAAAATGTCCTGAGATCAGTCTTGAACGGCTTTGCACAAATACTGACAACGTTGGTCAATATTAGGTTATGATCCTTTTTATTTACTTGGAAAATGAAATAAATAGGGTAAAAAATAGTTATAATGAAGAAGTTTTATGCTGACTTAAAGTTTTCAAAAGGCTGATTTATTTGTTTTTATCTTGAAAACAAATCTCTGTTTTGAAGAGCTGACAGTTTTCTTGGAGGCTTGGAGCATTGAGAGATCCCCCTGGCTCAGTCTGTAAGTGTATTGATCCCAATAATCATTGTCGAGATTGGAGCGCCTGTTAGACCAAGATTTATTTGTGAATGATTCTATTATAGTTCTGCAAAACACCTTCTCAGCAAAGTCTCTGGCAGCATTGCAGATGATAAATGGAAAATATATGGTTATCTGTTTTATGAATGATTAGTTGAAATATTCAAATTTGAGGGTTCATAGAATATTAAAACTGGAATTATGTCCTTAAGGTAAGTGTTGTTCTACCAAGTTGACAGTATTTTGCATACAGGCATTGGAAATACAAGTTTTCTTTGTGGTTTTGGTTTCAGTGGTATGCTAATGTTTAATTTCACTGTAGATGCAATGCACTTAGAAGTCTTAAGGTAATTGTTTTGGTGTGGTTAGCTATCAAAATGAGACAGCATTCTTCTTCTTGAATGATGAGGCTTTATTCATTTATTCAAACAATAAACTGTTAGATGTGTGACAATAATCTGAACTTTCATTGTAAATAATTAAGTAATGCTAGTTACAATGTTATTGGATATTTGATTTTGAATTGTCATTTAATGTAATATTGTTCAAAACCACAAGCTCATGATTAATTGTTGATTAGAATAAAAACACTCAAAATTACTACAATAAAATTGATTGCACTAAATACTGTTAGGACCAGTTTGTATTAACGATAGCTAAATTTAGTTGTAATTTTGATACACAAGATGTTAATTTTTTCAATAATGTCAGGGTGGTCTTCTGTTTTTTTCTTAAGTCGGTCTATTTGCCTCTTGGGTGTAGATTATGATGGTATAATTGCTAGAATAGTTTCCTAGAATGGCAGCCTTATTGATTCCTTGCAAATAATTGATGTCTCAAGAACTCCTGGGGAAAATACAAAAGTACAGAACTGACCGACTTATTATCTTCTTTACTTGTACTTATATTTATTGGCAATGGTACTTATTATGCTCTTAATAATGTACGTGTATTCATAAGTAAAGAATTCTATATTCATAGGTATAAAACTATGAACAAAAATGATTTTTTTTTTTATAAAATGACAATTGAAAAAGTTTCTAAAACACTCCTGGTTTGAAGAAAGGCTAGTTGAAGGCATTTTTATTTTTCTTGATTCTAACCTGCCGATATCATTTTTGAGAATAAATTAAAAAAAAAAATCCAACATGAATACAATATTGTGATTGCTTTGTGTTTGACAATACTGAAAATCAATCTGATAATGATATTTTTTTATTGGTTGTCTGAATGGGCAAAGTAATTTATTCTATATTTTTATTAACGATTCAACATTTAAAGAACTGACAAAATAAAATAAAATTAAAGTTATAGAATGATCGTTGTTTTCCCATTGATGTCAATATATAAAAATCTTAAATAAAGTCATTTAAGTGGCACAATTTGAAAATTGTTGTTCTTATATATATATAAACATTTCCATCCTCCTGCTAACAGTACTTGTTAAAAAGTCTGTGAATAAAAAAAGAAAATGTTACCAATGCAGGACTGTTGGTGCATCATTTGATGAATGCAGTGAGCTCTGTCTATCAATTAGACTGATTACTGATTGCCTGGTTTCTAGAAGTCTTGAGCAAAATCTGAAACTAAAGTACAATCAAGATAATCTCATTTATCAACTTTGAATGTTCCTTGATTTTAGGAAAACAAAACATTCCATCTGACAATCAATGTTTGGATGGTGGTTTTGAAGCAAAAGCTTACTTAACTTTCCTATGTCTTGTTGTTTCAGAGTGAAATCGGGCCGCGTGACAAACCAGTCTGGCAGTGAAGTAGTGGGTCCGCCTGAGATGTCGATCCACAACGGTGATGACGCTGGTGTCCAGGCGTCCAGCGAGAGTTTCTGGGAAGTGGGAAAGTTTGTAAGAACTGTGAAACGTATAGACAATGGATATAGCTTGTGCAGTAGTCTGAAACAGCTCATAAACAGTCGGGCGGAGATTGAAAGAGCATATGCCAAACAGTTAACACAGTGGTCTAAAAAGTGGAATGAATTCTTGGACAAAGGTGAGAACAATAATTCTTCAATAAGAATGTTACAAAAAGGCTTGAATACTTCTCCTCAGTTAATTACATGTATATGACAATAATCAGTTGTATTTGAAATTTCCCATAATGTTTCATAAATTCAACTCAAAAATTTATCAGCTAAATTGACAATAGTGATAAAGCAGTGATCCATATAACTGATGTCATTAAAAACCAATTAATTTTGACTCATCTAAAACAATGTTAGCATTGACATATATCTTAATGGCATACTTATGACAACAATCCAATATTATTAGGTTACACATTCTTTATCATGTACATATAGTAAAGGCGGTGTAGTTCTAGTATACGCTTCTTCAACATCCTTTGTATCTAAGCAGCTTATAAATCAGATGTTACAATGCATGAACACAAAGATGGTGAAAAGTTTTTTTTAGAATTGTTCCAGTACACAATGCAGTGTAACAGTCACCAATATTAGAATTTAGGGCAACAAACCTGGATTCTTACTTTTCTAATTAGCTTTGAAAATTGTAACAAGCCAAGCTAATCAAAATAAAGAATATCGAACAAGTTCTGCATGCATTTAACTAGTGCACGTCTTGTGGGCTTGTGCTAATTACGATCACTATTGTCCTTATAAATAAAAACAGAAATGGTTATGAACACTATTATTGTCATTATTGTTTCTACATAGGTCCAGAGTATGGCACTACCCAGGGTGCATGGCGGGGTGTGCTGGAGGAGGCGGAGAAGGTGGCGGACCTGCACACAGATGTGGGGGACAAACTCGTGAACAACGTGACTGCTTCGATCAAACAGTGGCAGAAGGAGAACTACCACAAGTCCATGATGCACTTCAAGGAGACAAAGGAGATGGATGACCAGTTCAGGAAGGTATACAAGTGTGGAAATTGTTTTTAGCTTATCTGTTTGTCAAAGAAAAAATATTTAAAAAGCCATTGTAATTTGTGCCTTGCAGAAAATTTAACTTAGGCCATAACTCAAACTGTAAACTGAAACTCTGTTGATACATTCACAATAACAAAAACTAGCAGCCCAATGTATAAAACTGGTTAATTCTTTAGTTTGGTTTAAGTTAGGCAAAATGTTTATTGATTGGTCAATATTTATTCAATTGTTACTTTCATTCAGTTCAATCATTTAAATGTACAAGCTAGGCTAAAGATGATCCGTAGACAAGTTATCAAAAGAGTTATACATTTGGCTGCAGATGTTTAGAGAGTCCAAAAGATGGCTAAAAATATTTGTCAAGCTATGCGTAATAATAAGCAATGGCAACCCCTTGCGGTAATATAAGGGTTTTCTCTCATGGTTGACCCTCATGGTTGAAAATTGGGGTTCCAATAATCAGTTAACACTCAATGGCAGCTTATTTTGGGGGTCCCAGGGGTGGTCAGTAAGTTCAAAATGTGAATCCATAGCAAATTGAGTCAGGGACTTGGGTTTTCTGCCTCACGGAAATCCCTGTTATTTCTTTTTGCATGATGATGCTTCAGTCTCACTTAAATGTGAACACAAAGCTAGTATAGAATCTGAAGGGAGTCATGTAATGAAAAATGTATATTGAATTAAGTATTGTTTGCTTTTCTTGGATGTCATTCAGATCAAGCAACAAAGATATAACTTGTTCACAAGATCATTTTCATAATTTCTTTACATGCATTTGTAAAACCATTACAGAGTATTTCCACTTCATATGTAACATTATGCAAAGTTTGTTGCCATACAGCAATTCAATGAAGAATGTAAATTGATGCAGTCAAAAGATAGCATTTATAATGCTAGCCCCAACTTCATTTATCCCTGAAAGTCCCTTATAACAGGATTAAGCTAAGCTCACTATTTTTGTTTTGGTATAATTTAAGTAATATTTACATTCTTAAGAGTATTTGAACTTTAAAAGGAAATTATCTGTATGATAATCACAATAAACTAGTTATTGTTTCGTGATATCAAGATTGAGTAAGAAATATTGCTTAATGAAATAAGCTACTTACGCTGGATATGCTTAAGAACTTTCATGAAATTGTGGACAGTGGTTTAATGATACGGTAAAAGGTTAAAAGATGCATAATATGGGATGGAAAGGAAAAGGTTTGAGTAACATAAGATAAAGACGCAATATTAGTAAATTTGATAAAATAGTGAGTTTTGAAAAAGTATTAAGACTGACCCTCACCATTTCAGGTACAAAAACCATGGGAGAAGAAGTTGAACAAAGTATTAACGGCAAAGAAGGACTACCACAACGCGTGTAGGAATGAGAAGAGTACAGCGAATCAGGAGAACAACGCGCGTGCAGACACGGCAATGTCCTCGGACCAGGTAGGGAATGCAGACTGCCGTAGCTTGCAATCAAAATAATGGAATTATGTGCAATGACTTCACTTACCTCATCAAAAAATTGTTTGTAGGAATCGAAAGACTTTTATTTATAAATTAACTTTAGGTAACTTTGCCCCAAAAATTGATTGAAAAAGTAACATATAAATCAATAATTTCAATGGTCATATTTGAATATTGGTGTATTTTACCTGTTGAAATTAAATTGAAACCAACATTTTGTTGAACGTAATCACATATGTAGAACACTGCTGATGAACGAAGTTTGTTGGGATGTTGCAAAGGGGAACCAGAGGTCAAGGTTGGTTTAAGTTCTGATCCTGTATGAACATTGGCTGCTCTGTCTTGCCAAAATTTCCCAAACAGTTGAACTCTTGAGATCATGTTCATGATTTACTGCATGTGATTTTGGACCTTCCCTCTTGTTAGATTATTTGTTTCCCTCTTTATTCATGTGTGTGTGAAATCTAAGACCATTTTCATTTCCTAGATGGATATCGTCACTACAGACCTAGATGAATAATGGTTATTGTTTTTCAGGGAGTTGGCCTATATTGATCAAAGATCCGTCAGAAATATTTCCTTGTGGACACTGACAGTAAACTTGTCCTAGTTAGAAAAGTAACAGTGATTGATTGTTACACTAGTATCGATCTTGCTTGTCATGCAGCCTAAGAAGCTTGTTGTGGTTTTATGTCTTCAACGACACCTCGGTGATCATAGAAGGCCATGGTTGTAAACTTTAATGATCCATTTATGCTATATATTTTCTTCATGTAACATGTTTACTGAGGTGTAGCAAGAATGAATGATCATTTAAACACCCGCTTTAATCATGTAAATTGTGGAAGGTATTTTCAAATACAAATGAATGAAGAGGTTCCCTTGAAGAGGAATAATTTAATTTGCTATAAAATACAAAAAAATACACTTTTATTGATATATTTCCAATATATATTATAATGGTAACATTTCCAATGGCATCACCTTTCTTTATATTACATTTAATTTTCAGTATTTGTAAATAATTGGAAGTGTTAGGAATCCAAGTAATGCAATGTGAGAGTTGTGGGACAGTCAGCACATTTCACTAATTAAACAACTTTATAAAAAGTAATAATATAATAGGATTATGTCAACCTCCTCAGTGTTCACATTGCTGGGATTTCATCCATCAGTTCATCATCTCACTCTCTTTGGTGTTTAATTATGACAGATACTTAGAAGAAATCAATGTACGGTAAGCTTCTGAATACAATACTGTTTTGAAGGCTGTGTTATACCATGAGTCAGTTTAGACTTGGGTGGGTTTCATTTATGATAAGAGCTGTTTTTGATATCATTTGTAATTTCATGAGGTGTAAAGTGAAATGCATTGTGGGATTATGTTACGATTTTAAAAGCAGTTCTTGCCTTAATCACTTCATGCTTCAAGGAAAATGATATGGTTGTTTTATATGAAGATTTCACAGTGGGACACAGGTAAAGCTGAGAGGTGCTCATTTTGAAAAACTTCCACAAATAAACGTTTTTGTAACAATAAATAAAAGATTGTTTTTAAGTTGTTATCATAAGTGCTTCTTGAATTCAAAGTGTGCAAGGGTACATCAAAATGTTTTGTTAAATGGAAATAATCATGCAAACCACAACATAGACACAAACTTGCTTTTTTGTATCACTCAGCCATTAGCCCCCCAAACACCAAAGCATAACTGTAAGAGTTGTCTTCCCTTGGTTCATGTTTTAGGCACTGACACATTTAACTTTAAAGGCCACTTCTAGTATTATCTCTCCATCCCGAAAGCATGTTTCTGAGACTTAGTCATATGGAAAACTCAACATAGTCATTGTCAGTGTGTGTATACCACGTTATAAATTACGTCATATATGCTATGTCGTAAGGCAAACATTTGCTTAAAAGGAAGACTTAAATCAAAGATTTACATTTACAACACCATTTTAAATGAAACAAAGGGCTGTCTATGCCGCTTAAAGAGCCCCACATTTGTTTTATTACCGAAAATTGATGAGGTCATTTGTTTCATCAAACACTTCGACAAACCTGTTTCCACAATAATGTTGTGAAAAGAAACTTAACTCTCAATCAAATTTTGGTAAAAGAACGAAGGTGGGGCTCCGTAAGCGGCGTAGACTGTGCTATGTTTCATTTAAAATGGTGAAGAAATAGTAGTTATCTTTGTTCAAAGTCTTTTTTTCAAATCAAAATATTGCCTTCCGACGTAGCATTTATGACGCAATTTATCTTGTGGTATACACACACTGATAGTGACAATAATTGAAGTTTTAGCACAATTTCATTTTTCTTTGTCAAGAAATAACAGCACCCCTTTTTATTGTCTCCAGAATTACCATGCAACAGGAAAATGCCTTTTCTATGTTCCAATTCTAAGTCTGATTAATAGATTTTACCCCTTTTAAAAGTCCTTACCCCATAAGAGATACATACATTTATTTATCACCCATCTCCTTAACCATCTTTTTTACAGCAACAACATATATTATTGTCAAAGGTGTTTTAGCCATCCAATATGGTGGCCACCTTTATACTTAATTGACCAGTTTAAAATGTCTTCTTTTTTTATTGTCATTGACATGAATAAAGCGACATTAATATCAGACCACACTTCACACTTATACATGTTTTAATTGAATTGACAATGAATTTCGATTGTGTTTTTTTAATGACTCAATTTCTTACTTCATTACTCAGTCCAAATATTAGTACGTGTATATGTAAACTGCTACTTCAAATTAAGTTTTTCATTACTCAATGTATTTGAACAAAAGTTTCATGTTTTATAGAAACCAACATGTTCCAATAGAGGTTTTGAGTAATTTGAGTAAATAAGCGACATTAGGCGTTCAACGTCAAACATCTTATATCAATTACAGCAGGACTTTTTGAAGTACCCTTGTATTGCCAAGAATCTTTTTTCTCTGAAAAATTACTAGTTTTCATTGATTTTTAGGTGCTTTGTTTTGCCTCTCAAGCAATATTACTCATATATATATATGCATTTATTTATTTTTAAGGCTCATACTCATTTGTTTCCCCAAATGTACGTCAGTTTTGAAAACCCATAAATCTCTGATTTGTGGTGTTTGTATCTTTAAGGTCAGGAATGTTATCAAGGATATTGATGTTTTATCTGATTTTGAAATATAACTTCCTTCCTCACTGCAGCACTGGAAAATAAGCATAGAGACTGGTATTCCTCTGTACCAATTTGAAATCTAATTTTGACCAAAACTGCCTCACTTTGTCGCTTTTCTTTGCTTTATAGCTGAGGTAGTGCATTTTGTTGACAGACGATGTTTGACTTTATGAGCCTTGTGCTGAGATTTGTTCCCTCTCAGCCGCCTTCCGGAATTTCTCTCCTGTCTAATGATTGATTTCTGGGCTAATGATCTTTCCCATAATTGAATGGAATACTTAAAGGAAAAGAATCAAGTCTAATAAATGTCTGACAGATTTTGAGGAAAAGTAAATCCTTTAAGTTTTGTCTTTTGTGAGTTTGGGAAATGTCAGAGTGCCAAAGATATTGAATAAGGTATTAAAATGTCTGCAGACTTGTGTAAATGTAATGATCTATCAACATTAATTTGATATATTTCTCATTTGACAAAACAGTTTCTTCTGAGAGTAAATGAAACCTTGTATTAGTTTTTGTTATTGTTTTTATTTGCTTTGTTTTTGTGCTGCCTGCAAAGCATGGCACACACCTAGGGTTTACTTTGTCCAGGGCCGCTGTAGCCCTATGTGTCACACACTCGTTTTTGATCAAAAAGTTTTGAACAACTTGGTGTAGAGTCTTAAAACTTACACTTAAACCCCTATTGATTTTGAGGTAAATAGGTCAAGGTCATGGTGACCTTTATAAGAAAAATAATGGGCTCAGCCACAGTTGATACATACGATATATGGAATTCTAGTTTCTTATAAAACTTTAATGGCTAGCTGTCCCCAAAAGAGTGTGATCAGATATTTAAGAAGCTATAGGTCAAGATTTTCATTTCTTATATTGCTAGTTTAAATTTAAGCATATGAGGCCAGGTTGGCAGAATTGCGAATACAATGTCTTTGTATAATTTCAGTTGAAGAAACTGCAGGACAAGTTGAAAAAGTGCCAGGCGGAAGTGGAAGCAACACAGGAAAAGTACCAAGCCAGCCTCAACGATCTGAACGGATACAACGCAAAATACATTGAAGATATGACACAGGTAATGATTTGAAAAAATGAAGGATATAACGCAAAATGCACCAACGATATGAAACAAACACAAAACAAAAGAAATGACCAAGCTATCAATCTGGACAGATATAACTTAAAATACATTGACGATGTGATATAGGTAACAATATGGACACATATTATGTAAAATACAATGAAACAATTGACACAAATGCAAAATACATCAAATGTATGATTCTGGTTACAATCTGGACAGATATGACATAAAATATGTTCAAGAAATTACCGTGGCAATCATTTGGATGGATAAAGCTTAAAACATTGAAGATATGACACTGGGAATGTGTTGAAAACAGTTTCAAGCTGCATTTTCACATTCCTGAACTTACGAACGTATTTAAGAAAATAGCTGAATTTAATGGTACAGTGTAAAAATTCTGTGAATTTGGGTTTACTTCTATATGTATAGTGACTTAATACCTGTACATTGTTTTCAATTTTAGAAACATAAGGTCCATGATCATAACTATGGCACACTTCATGAAGCCCTGATAAATTAACTTGTTTGAAAGTTATTATCAATTAAGTTCAACTATTGATGAATAAGATATATTACATAATTCAACTCTGAGGGCCTCAACTATTTGAATCAGGAAATTCTGCAAATAAAAGAGATTGTCCATATTCATTGTAACATGAATAACCTGAGTTATCGTCCTTTTGTTATTTGAATTACCTTGGCTTATTGTACAACCACTTATGATCAAACTTGGTGTCCTAAAAATAGGAATATATTGTGATAGTTCGCATTCTTGTTAGCATTATTTCATTTTTCCATCAGTTCAATGTTTCAAGGTCATTTGTTTAACCCTTACTTGCTTTTTCAGGTATTTCAAAATTGTCAAGATTTCGAGAAAAGAAGAATAGACTTTTTCAAGAAAATAATGTTTGACATTCATCAATGCTTGGACCTCTCTGTAAATACCAGGTAATGTCTTTGATTAAATATTAGTTTACTATTTATATGTATAGAATCAAAATGTGAGCTAAAATAATAATTTCATTTATAAGAAGTCTTTCTTTCAACAAGAGATAATAAATATCTGTCTTTGAAATAAATTTGTTTTTAGGTAAAAACCTTAATTTTCAAGTTATATGTATTAAAAAAAAATATGTTGAGAATTGATTTTGAGCTTAAGATACCGTAAATGACTGGTTATAAGACGATAGGGGGTATTAGACGCAGGGCAAAAATTCTGTGAAAAGTCGGAGAACAAAACTTTTAATCTATGTTTTTGGTTAAAAGACGCATAGAAAATATGTAAAAAAAAACGTCTGTCAATTTCGGCCACCATGTTTGTTGACAGTGACGAAAAATATTTTTTTCGTGAAAATGGCGATGGTTATCTTTAAAACCATACAATGATAATGCAAAATGTGTTTCATTTTAATTCGTTTTATGTTAGGAAAGGCACTTAAAAGAACTGATTGTGACCATTTGTTTCTGGATAGCACTGAAAGGTGCCTTTTATGAAAATACGTAAGATTTCTTTTTGAGAGTATATCGTAAACGATAACCTGTCGAGAATGAAGTTAAGTTATGCATACTGTAAACCTTATATTGTGCGTGTTTGTTCTCAAAATGTCAACACCTACAGGAAAGAATAAAGTTCGCGTAAATGTGTGAAAAAAACAAGACCATTATCGCATCAATTTGTAGTATTGGTATGTTAAACAGAACAAAAGGCAATGCGAGTTTTTCACACCTTATCATACAACTGACAAAAAATATTTTCACAGTGCCCAACTTTGCTTTCTTATATGCAAGTTTAATTATTGTTCAATTCAATTTATTATTAAAAATAATATTGAATAACTTTAATCGAAAAATATTTAATCGAAAAATATTTTTGTTAAAATTATAAACGTCTTACGATATACCGTATACCGATCTTCAACTGCCGTTTTAACCCGTATATAATTGATCAATATGATGCGAGTAACATCCCTTTCTACATAAATCTAAACAAACTAACGGCTTGAAATCGACCCCAGAAAAGAAGTTAAAAAAATTGTTACTAGGTGTTATACGCAGGCATTTTTTTTGCATCGGAATCTGAAGGAAAAAAATGCGTCTAATACCCAGTCATTTACGGTAAAAGAAATACAAAAGATTATCCAGGTGAATTTCTGTATTTTGAAAGTCTTACACTTATGTACCTTGTTCTTGCACTTACGTTACATGTTTTTCAGATTCTCACAACTGTATACAGATCTTCACACGACGATCAGCAGCACGGATGCAGACAAGGACCTTCACTGGTGGTCAAACACACATGGGGCTGATATGCCCATGAACTGGCCAGTCTTAGAGGTAGTGTTTGAGGATTAAAAAATATGTGTTGTAGTGGGAAAAAACATTTGAAAGGCTTAAGATGGCCATATTTTATCACAATAGATGAAATGTAGCATTATATATATTTTGGTGTACTTGTAAAGTGTGTCAAAGTTTCTCTCATAGTTAAAGGTTTAATATTTGGTTAAAGGTGTTCCATTCTGAAAAGCCTTAAGGCTAAAATGAGTGCTACACCATTTGCATATTCAATGCAGAAGTCATTGTTATTTGCTTAGTAAGTAGCCTAGTTTTGTCTTGTAAATTCTTACTATACTGGTATATCACATAACTGCCATTTAGCAAAATAAAATATGCTACAATTGGGCTAATTTTGACTCTGTACACATTACATGGCTGTCCTAATGATTCTTAGGGCAGAAATTCAGTTCTTTTCCCTACCTTAGAAGCTATGTTATTTTTAAATTTTATGTCAGAATTTTCTTTATGCTGTCCTGTTTATGAAACAAAGAGATCAAAATGAGACAAAAACTAGCTGTATGAATATATCCATTTTCGTCTGCAATATGCTATCATTAAAATCCACTTATATCTTTTTAATTTTATTATATATGATTATTTGACACAACAGTTTACTTAATACATAACACATATAAACTTGTATTAAAATCAGACTTAATTTGTGTATTTTCGAAATTCTCTTTTGCTTATAAAAATTCCAATACAAACCTATATTCACACATTTCTTAAAATCCAACACCTTGATTACAGGAATATTCTCCGGAGCTGAAGCCAATTCATGGAAAGGAGAAGAAGATGGGCAACAACGACGGCCAGATCACAATCACCAGTATCAAGCAGAACACTGACAACTTTTTGCCGAGTTCAAGCCAGCGGAGCAACCGAGATTCCCAGATCTCTCAGAATTCCCAGTCTGGAACAACAAACACAGCATTCAACAGCACTCCTCCTGCCAACCCCTCCCCACCCATACAACTGCATCAGCCACCAGTCAATGCAAGGTAACATATTGTTTGTTGCTTCATCCCATTTCTCACATAACCAGGGATACTCATTCTTTCTTGTTGCTGTTAAATAACTTCTAAAACTTAAATGATAACCAAGGTTGTTTTTTGGGACGTTTTTAATTGTCCATATATAATGTATTACCCAAAGTCCAAAGACTGGAATTACAAAGTCTGATTTGTAAATTATTTTATTTAGTTTTTAATTTGAGCAGTTCTGTTAGGAAAACTGTAGTTTCTTGTTGTAGAAGTTATTAAAGCACATGAATAAATGGTTTAAAAAAATATTAGAATAGATCTATATATGTCAAAAGTATTCATCAAAAATGCTCAACTTTGCGAAAATACTTTGCAAATTTCCAAATATCAGAAACAACAACCCGATTAAACTGATTGTTTTCTGGCCACCTCAAAGACTGATTCAATTAATTATTAACTGTTAATGGTTTAAAAGTAAATAGTTAGTATGTTTAACATATTGTATCTAATAAGAGAAGTCTCACTTGTAAACTTATATACAAGAAAAGAAATATTTCAGGATGTGCTTTTTTGTTGCGCTTATTATGCTGTTTCTTTATTACAAGTATCCCAGACAGATTATTTAACAGATGACTTTTCTATTTATACATACTTGAAATATATATTTATTGCTATTTAACAGATGACTTTTCTATTTATACATACTTGAAATATATATTTATTGCTATTTAACAGATGACTTTTCTACTTATACATACTTGAAATATATATTTATTGCTATTTAACAGATGACTTTTCTACTTATACATACTTGAAATATATATTTATTGCTATTTAACAGATGACTTTTCTATTTATACATACTTGAAATATATATTTATTGCTATTTAACAGATGACTTTTCTACTTATACATACTTGAAATATATATTTATTGCTATTTAACAGATGACTTTTCTACTTATACATACTTGAAATATATATTTATTGCTATTTAACAGATGACTTTTCTACTTATACATACTTGAAATATATATTTATTGCTATTTAACAGATGACTTTTCTATTTATACATACTTGAAATATATATTTATTGCTATTTAACAGATGACTTTTCTATTTATACATACTTGAAATATATATTTATTGCTATTTAACAGATGACTTTTCTATTTATACATACTTGAAATATATATTTATTGCTACATGTATTTCTCATATTCTGTCACCTTTTATCTTGTTGTACTCTTTGCAATGATTTGTCCTTACAGCTATTTTGATCCTAATTTTGGCTGGGGGTAATGTTTCACACCTATATAGATGTTATGTACTCTAATGTAGTCACTGTGTGTTGTGGAATCTAACTATCCAAATCCAGATGATAATATTGGCTGTTCACATTTAGATTCCATGACAGATGATGTTGTGAAGTATGTCACAAGTTAAAACAGTTTATTTTTAGTGGAGATAAAAGTATTCAGTAATATGAAACTTTATTTATTTCTTTTATGTAACTTTATCATTTTGTTTTCGTTTCAATTTCACTTCAAAGCAGTTTTTCATTTTTAGCTTGTCTGTTTTTTTAAAGAAAAGAGTTGAGGGTCATCGCCTTGGTATTGTTTTCTTTCATGTTTTGCAAGCAAAGATTAACCAAGGCCACTACTAAAAAACTCAAGATATTCACATGACACAATGTGTTTATCCCTCGCCAAGGGGTCAAGGTAGAAATGGTAGGCGTGCGTGTGTGTGTGCGTCCCAAATATGTTTGTCCAGAGCATAACTCCAAAAGTTTTTGTGGTATCGACTTAAAACTTTATTTACAGATTAGTCATTTCGCAGAGAAGTGTAGTGCACCGGTACCATAACTTTGGTAGCAGCTCTTCTCGAGTTATTACTCTTTGTTCAATTCCTTTACTCTGTCAAAATACAAAGGAGATACTATACTTAATTTTGCAGGGGATATGGCAGTCTGTGACCTCTCTTGTTACCATTGACAATACAGACATGTGTAGTAGGGCCAATAACTCTGACTTGAATCATTGTGAAGTTAGGCCAATTGATTGACTGAAAGAACACACAAGCAAACAAAGTTTGGCATCCACTTGTGATGGTGTTTTGTTGTGATCTCTTCCCTATGTGTTCATGTTCTATATGTTTATCTTGTCTGTTTTTGAAGAGGAATAGTCATAGCCTTTGTGTCGGTTGTGTTTTGTGAAATATTTTTTTATGCATTACTTAAAAAGGTTCAAAATATTCAAATGAAACTTGGAACACATGGTGCCAGAATATATGCGCACATTTACAGCATGGCCTATTACGGTTGTGCCCCTATTTAATTAAAAAATCAACAGATGAGTGTTTGCAGTGCTCTTGTTACACGGCTGCATGTTTGCTTCATACCACTGTTTGTTAGCACATCACATTTTTTAAAACACTTCAGATGACCTTGACCTTTAACAGTAATAGTTAATATTTGTGTGCTGTGTTTTAGGCAAGTCTCGTATGACGAGACTTTAAACCCTTTTGGTGACGATGAAAGTGTAACTACGAAGGGTGAGAACACCAGTCAGAATGCCGAAAATAAAACTATAGACAAGTAAACACGTTATTGGATGTTACTGTTACATCTTGGAATGCCGCTGTACATTTATAGCATCATAGCAATGAAAAATTCTGCATTGTGGTATATGCTAATGTTGTATATTTTATGTTGTATTTTTCATGAAATTTTAGTTTAGTTTATGGAATGTAGATAAATTTGATTCAGTTGTAAGTCTTGATTCCCGGAATGATACCTGTCGTTAGTTGTTTGTTGCATGTCTGTTAATAACTACATACATTTTGTACGACCACCCATTACTTTTTGTCTTATATAATTCACATAATGACTTCTCATGAATAAAAGTCTTCATTGATATTGCACTATTTAGTATATTTGTTGAATAGATTTGCTGTATGTGTTTTCAGTTGCAATATGATGCATTAAATGATTTAGCCTTGATGGAGTTGACTGATGTCGTTGATATAATGTTGAGATATGAGCTTGAAAAGCTTATCTTACTCCATTTTTGGAGTTCTGCGTAAGCATGTATAATTGTAGAATTTAACATATGAAGCATGTGACTTAGTATAATTAAATGAATTATGCAATGATTTATAACACTGGATATGAACCTAACTGTAAATATTCTATTGAGAACTAACATTTGGCTAGGATATTCTAGTGAATACTGGCTGTAGGGGAGCTAACCTAAGCAAATATTGTTTCAAACTTTCACAGTAGTTCATCTTAAAGCCATCAAAAATGTACATCAGCACATTTCATGTGTCATGAAAAAATTAAAGACTTTTGTTCCAAAATATTCCAGGGAGCTCTCCATTAAGTTTATATTATTATACATGTGTTATTAAAGTATATAATTACTCATCAGCTGCATAATGTTTCAGTGAGCCGGCTGTGGGGAACCCATTTGGGGATGAGGATGACCACGATGACCGGGTGTCGACGGAGGGGTCTGGTGTAGGGGACACCCCAGTGACCTCTATCCCCTCCCGGGTCGTTTACACATACAAGGCAGAGGAAGAGGATGAGATCAGCGCTGAAGCAGGTTAGAACAGGATAGCTTACTGTCTTGTACTGTAGAAGACCTTTACTCAGTCAATGTGTAGCACATCATATTTCTCAATGTCTTTTCCAATCTTCTGGAACAGCAACTAAACCCTGTAAGCAATGTGTCCAATGGTTCGACAAAAATATGCTGGTGTTTAGATGTTGATTAGATTCAAATTCATGCAACAGCTATAACTGTGGTAAAAGGGGCATGTAATGTATATGTATTGATCATTCAATATTGCACTCATATGTTTGCAGGTGAGGTGTTAACCCGACTGTCAGAGCAGGACGACATGGGCTGGGTGAAGGCGCGGGCAAAGGATGGCCGCGAGGGCCTCATACCCTACGGATACATAGAGGACATTGAATGATCTGTACCACCCTGTAAAATAGCATTTTCTTCCAGATTGTCAGCCATGTGGCTGTGTGTGGGACACCATCTTGGCCTATTTGATAATTATGTATTCTGTCATTAAGGAAGAGGTGCCAGATCAGGTTTCTTTAACTTGTGTTTTGAATGTAAATTTGCCATGTGTAGGCAATGTGTATATGATTCATACGGTAGCAAAACAACCTGTACGATGTAAATGTATATTGGTCCTGTCTAGTGCATAGAATATGATATATAATCTATGTTCATTCATACAGTTACACAGTTACTCAAATTAATACATATTTGTATTATGGTTGTTACATGTAAAAGTGTATCATTATTGTTATACTAACGTAGATCATTAATGGTAGAATGTAAACATATAGCGAATATGATATCATTTAGAAAAAATGTTTTTGGATAATCAGACAAGATTAGTAGCTAAGAATGTTTTCCATTTTGGATTAACAATAATAAATAAATGATAAGTTCAATAATGAAAATATACTGAGACATTGTGTAACAAATGATACTGTTCGTGACAAGACTCTTGTCCTTCGATATTTCACTGTGAATAATTTCAGAAAATACTCATTTTAAAACAATTTCTTGCTGTACATTTTGCTACTGGCTATCCTGATTGTTCATGTTGCCAAATTGTTCTCATATCAAAAGCCTTCCCTTCTACGGTGAGGTCAGTGTAGTTACCCGTGATATTTATACAACAAACAATTACATATTTTCCACAACCTTTTCAAAATGTTAGCAATGTAATGTATATATAAACACAAATGTCATATTGTAAATACACATAATTATTTAGAATACAGAAAATATAATATGTAGTCAGTGTACATTACTCATTCTACTATGCATCGTACAATAGAAACATTAAAAACTGGAGTGAATTTTTTAACCTTTTTTTCTGTATCATGTATTGTTTATACGCACAAATGCATATATTGCAAAATTCATTCCATACACAAAAGTACAACATAGACAAAGATATTGATGTCATTTTACTCTAGTGTCTGAGAAGATAATGATGCATGCAATCTGAGATTTAAATTGCAATTTTTTAGTATACAATAAATCATAGATAAATGAAATGTACAGAATGCAGGATTCTATAATTAGGATAATACATATTTACAAACAAAAATACACCTTAAGAAGTCATCCTTAAGCATTGTATATTGAGTGGTACATAAACACTAAGCATAATTTAATTTCAACAGTATTTGATAGCATTTTAATTAGTTGCAAATAATTGTCAGTTTTTGTGGAGACCTTTCTTTCTTTTAGTTGAGATGGTCATTTTTGCAAATTCTCTCCCACCAAAGTCTTGTTTGAATGTTGATATTTTATACAGAGTTCATAGTATAGTTATGTCATATTTGCCCTCTGGGAGGGAACCATCAGTAGCTTTCTTCCATGTTTTAAACTTCCAGGTGTATTACATTGTATATTAATAGTGTTGGTTTGTTTCGAGGATCTTTACCACTGTTAAAGAAATTGTCATATCCTTCTATACCAGTGTATTTGTATTTACCAAATATTCCAGACCGACTTAAATACTGCCAATGTCTTTGAGTTACTCTAAAGTTGTAATTTGTTCTAGAATTTATTACCTGTATTACCTTATAAAGTTGTGTATTTTCATGTAAACACTGAGTATATCACTCAAATCAAGAGTCAAAATGGCAGGTATTATATAATAGTGAGAACTTATTGTGTGAAATATTAATACTTCGCTCGCTCTGCCCTTTGTTACTTATTGGAGGCTGATAGAAAATTGTATTGGCTGGATATGTAGGTTATGATCTAAAGAAAAATAGAAGTTAATGACCATTATCTTGTAATTTTATGTCAACTGTGCTGTTTCTAATTAAATTATTTATGATCAAAGACATCATTATGCACTATGCTTAAAACAATAGTAAATTATCCATGTATTTATGTTTGTTAAGAAAAACATATTTTATTTTTGAAAAAAAATATTTTTACATATTATTTTGGACTTAAAATTGCTGTTTCTTTTCAGATTTTTTTGCCAAAATTATTGAACTTTAAATCACAAATTTTACTGTCATTTGTAACACCTACCTCAAAATCTTTCATATTCAGCAGAAATGGCTGTCGGATTTTTATAACTTTGTGCTTTTCTTGTTTTAAGCTTAATTCAAATATCAGCAGAGTGACATAAATGCAACCCATTTGAATATTGAGTGAACATTTTGGCTGTTCTTGAAATAGTGGTCAGATTCATGTTATTGTTAATCTCTGCTTGTTATTTCTTTCTGAAACAGCAGTAACTTGACTAGATATTAGAGTAAACAAAAAGCAAAACAAACACCTGATTCTTAAAAATTGATGTAAAATTCTTACAGATCTCTCTTGTTTTCCTTTAACTGTATGTGTTCAGTGTCATAAGTGACTATGTGCATGTCTATGCAGATCCTTGTATTGTTCTCTGACAGTTATTCCTAAAGTGTGGGAATTATAAGTACAGCTAGATTTCAGACGAAATTGCAATACAGAAACTGTTGTTTGTAATAATATTTGTTGGAAAGTTATGGATAAGTATATTATACTATATTCAAAATATGACTCAAATTGTGCTACATAACAGTGTTATTTGTTTTTGTTAACTATGTAAATATAACCATGGGATTATAGATATATAAGTTATTCATTATTCAGCAATTTATTGCGTACATATTAAATATCAGTGAAATAAGCACAGTTGGTTTCTTTTATTGTGACCCCTTTTAAAAATGTTATATGGTCAGTCTGTCCGTTGGTCGGCATTCCACGTCTTGTCCGCATCATCAATCCAGTATATTTTGTCCTTTGACCATGAAACTTTAGTTGTATTTTGCCCTTGACCAGTAAAACCGTACGTTGTTGTTTTTTTGGGGGTGGGGGGGACAAAACTCAAGTCAGCACAATTACTGGAGAACGAATTGTACTAGAACTATGATACTCCATTGGTTGGTTGCCCTTGACAAGTTCATGACAATTTTTCAGTCAATGATCGAGGTCACAGCAAACTTTCCTTGGAAAACTGTGAGTGAAATTACTAGAAAATGGTTAGACCCAGGACCACAAATCATCAGAGGTGGTTGTCCATTTTTGTTTTGTTGTTCAGTAGGGTTTTTTGGGCACAACAGTTATATGAAATCTTGGTGGCACAATTAATAAAAAACAAATTAATCTAAAGTTGTGAACCTCTATTAGTAGGTTTCCTTTGACCAGGACCCCTATCATTTTGGGGGTTAAGGTTAAAGCCAATTTTTAGCTTGACTATTTGAAGAATGAGAGCTTTACTATTTGCGTTGGCATCACACCTTGGTTAAGATTTTGCATGTAAGCACCTTTTAAGTCATTATCTCAGCAAACTCATATATTGCATTGAAACTTTAGACCAGTGCTCTCAACTATCTAACTTACTTGGTTCATAAAGTTTACACTTTTTTAATATAATACAAATTAGGGGACTTTATATTTGACTTAGTAAATCTGGTTTGTATGAAAGCACACATAGGTAAATATCTCCGCAACGACTTGATGTATTGTATTGAGACTTTGTTCAGCAATGCAAATTATGGCCCTTAATAATTCGACTTACAAATTCTAGTTAATGTTTTCCAAGTCACCACATTTTAAGTCAGTATCTCAGCAAATACATCATGTATTGCACTGAAACTTTAAAACCCACTGTACTTAATTTATCAAGTTAGATAACTCTATGTTGCATATAATACAAATTATTTCCCTTTATTATTTAAATGGGAATTTTTTGCATGAAACCACATTTCATTCAATATCTCAGCAAAAATGCTTCAGGTATTGCAATGACAGGTGTTTCCAACTATCCAACCTACTTAATAAACCAAGTATTAAAGATAACTATAGTTTGCATATACAAAATGTTAATCATGGCCCTTTATTATTCCACGAAGGTTTTGAATGTAATCTAATTATACAAGGAGTTATGCATTTTTCACCAAAACTTTGCAAAACTCAAAGTGCCTTACCGGTACTCCTGTTTGTTTTAAATACTAATTTTTGTATGATGTAATAAACTGTGGCAAATCACTAGGCCTGTAAAACTAAGATAACAAAAGCTGGAACCCTTCAGCAAATATTGATATTTGGCCAGATATCGTCATTGAAGACCACAATTTTCATCAGCAATTATAACAAGAATAACAGCTTTGTTATTGAGTGATTGGATGATTGACATTTTTATGTGATGTTATCAAAGTATTGTTAAAAGGTCAAAATATCCACCACTTTTGTAAAAGTCCTGTTGATCTAGTGTCTAAGGTGTTGATTTTCTAATTTTTTCTTGACTTAACCTGCATTGGTTTGTGCCATACTAAACCCAAAATTTCAATATCATAGACTCAACTAATGACAAAATAAGTTATTTCAGAATCGTAACCGGAAAAATTAAAAGTGGGTAAAAAGTAGAGCGCACTATCTCTGTGACAGCTCTTGTTTTTTTTTTAAAAACTCAAAGGTTTTACTAGGATCATGAAACTTGACTAGTAGATGTTGTTCTTGATGTTATCATTTATCAAAGGATTGTTAATCCTGGAAATTGATTGTGAAGGATTAATGCTCATTCAAAACCTGGAATTCTTTTCAGTGCAGTATATTAGGGAACCTGGTCAAATAGCCCCCAAGTCAAATAGCCCCCATTTTGGTCAAATAGCCCCCACACTTTTGGTCAAATAGCCCCCACTGCAAAAAAAATGGTCAAAACGCCCCCAATTTGGTCAAAACGCCCCCACTTATTTATTAATTAAAAAATATATTTGAAGGTAAGTTGTAATATTTTTAAGATATTTGAATGTAAGTTGTAATATTTTTAAGATATCTGAATGTATATTTGAAGGTAAGTGGTAATATTTTTAAGATATGTGTATATATATCCGCCTGATCTCAGAACAACGCTTGCAGCGTAACCAGAAGGCCACGTGCAGGGACGTGTGTTTGCTGCATGGGACATGTATAGATCTGGCGATCTGACCGACACCGGCCTGCTAAAAAAGATTTCCTCTACATATGTGCACACCGTCCTAAAAACAAATGAAACAGAAGCATAGTGACAGCTGCATAAGGATAATAAATTTTGGAACATGCCGATTTTTGCGAAAATGCATGGAAACCAGTTATATAAGAATGCTGACCAAAAAATAAATCAGATTTTTATATTCCAGTTCAAAAATTGATGTTTTAAGCCATAAAATGTTAATTTTCGAACGGAAAAATGAAAATCTGCAACCTGATCTTTTGTCAGCAATATTTTAGCACTGATTTGCAGATATTTACGCAAAATTGCTCTTTCCAAGAAAAAAAAAGTTTTCAAAATGGTAAATCTGTGAGAGTGCAGCTTTAAGTTTGATGCTTAATCAATATTAAATGAAAGAAAAAACACCAAAAAACAAAAACCTTTTGACTTAAAAAGTTTAACAATCAAAATGTAGATTTGATGTTATAATATATTATTTATAAGTAATATTTTAAAACGTTTGTTATTCTTACTTGGTAAAATTTTCAGATTTATTAATATACAAATCATGTTAATTGCACTTCATTTTGTAAAAATAAAGGTTAAAAAGTGTTTTGAAATAACATAAGTATGCATACATACATATAAAAAAAATAAAAAAAGTGGGGGGCGTTTTTGGGGGGCTATTTGACCAATTTCAAAATGTGAGTGGGGGCTATTTGACTTGGGGGCTATTTGACTAGGAAGCGTATATTAGTCCAATATTCTTATAATAAGAAGACAATATACCTATTTATTCTCGTAATAGAATTGCATTTATACACAACCATGCAAACCACCGGTAAATTAACTAATATTTAGTCGTACATAACCTTTCTTTCGAGTGTATTTTATTAGGCTTAATAAATCCAAGTTGCTCACATGCTTGGTTTTCAATATGATCTATTGTTACTCGTAGTAAACAAGCGCTTAGTCATTCAGACTACAAATGTTTTGACATGGCGGCGAATGCAACAACAGGTCAGGCTCGTCAGATAATTGACGACGAATCTCTAGCTGAGGAGGTAAATTAATGACATAAATTTGTGTAATTAAAGTATTTTTATATTGTCATGTAAATGAAAAATAACGTTTCAACTTCATAAATCTGAGATTTAATAAACCTTTAGCTGATATATCTTGTTTCCAAGTGGCTTTTCATGATGACAAATAGATATGATTCATGATCGTACATGTATGTTGTATTTTGAATGGGATAACTTGTTTAACTTCTGCTTTATCAACGTGTTCATTCAGTTAAATAAATTGAGCATCTTGAGCCCCAGTAAACTGTATCGTACATATAATTTTATAATCTAATTTAAAATGGAAGTGTATTGTGCCATTTTAGTCCAATGATTGTACGTGGACATTTTTATTTTATGATTTTTATATGGCTTATCCTTCGCGTAAAAATTGTTCTGTTCCCATTTTGGGCCATTTATTCTGATCAATTGGGATTCTTGGTTAATGCATGTAAGGTCTGTAAAATATAAAAGCACGCGATATGAGGAGATATGAAAACGCGACACTTGATGTAGAGGGGATATAGATCTGTGGAATGAAAACAGTGACAATATTATAATATAAGAAATAATTCAGTAATATCTGTACTAAATAGCCAATAAGAAAACTAGAGGCTATTAATTCGAAACTGTTATCTAATCGTCCTTCCTCTGATGTAGGACAACAAAAATCTCAATACCAGGTATGACCTTTGTGCTTGGCGATGACTTCCTGTATCCCAGATTGCATTGATCAGCAAAGTGTTCTGTATACCTGATGTGGCATACATTTCCACTCCTCAGCGAGTGCTGCTGTAAGCTCTTGTACAGTGGTAGGAACTTTCGAATGTTGACGTATCCTACATCCTAATTGTCCAACATGTGCTGTATAGGGTTGAGATCCATAGACAATGACTGCCAGGTTAAGACGAGAATTCCATGCATGTTCAGAAAGTTTATAGTTACTCCTGTCCTACGAGGGGGCACATTTATCCAGTTGAAATGTCAACCCCGTTACATGCCTGGAACATGGGCAATACAATGGGTGTAAGAATCTAGTGTTCAAACTCCCATCGCAAATTACTAGCACTGATTTAAAGACACAGATGATAGCCCCCTAAACCATAATGTAGTCACCGCTGTAATGGCTGTGTTTCTTTTCGCAGTTGTTGCTACAATCATTATATCAATGAACAATGGTATACCCTTATCCTGCCATTGGCGTTAAACAAATTGAATCTGGACTTGTCCGAAAACACAACACGATTCCAATTACGGCAGTGTGCATAATGACATGCCCATTGTAGTCTGGCGTGTCTATGCTGAGTGGTACCTTTACCAGCCTGTGACAATGTTTCCTGTAATCCTAAAAACGTTTCACCACCCTGGGAGTTGGTTGACATATCAATGACTAAGTTTGCTGTCGACATTGCAATCAAGAAGTGATTGCAGATATGTTGTTCAGAGATATACATGTCTTGATGTGCAGTAGTTGCACACATTGACCATGGCCGTGGAGGGTCCAAAACTGTGCCGGAAGCATTGAACAACGTGGGATAAAGTCAAATGGTTGACGTTGAAACGACTAGCAATAACAATTTATGGTAATCCACCTTGCAAAAGTCCCAAAATTTCGTTTCGAATTTCATTATTTAATCTTGGCATTGTGCACATTGAAACTATTTAAAACTTTCAATAATTATTTTGCAATTCGAGTACACATGTATTGTTACAAAAGTTGTATCAAACCGACTGCATGGTAAATGTGCATGAAGCCCACGTGGAAAGCTTCTGGTTTCTCCCCATATAACTTATGGGTCAATTGCGTTTGAGATTTTTAGTCATTATCTGTGTATGGCATGGATATATACATGTGTGCTAAACATTTAAGTTGTACCTTTTATGATCGGAATACAAATCTCAAATTTCTTGCTGCGTTTTCTAATCTCTTGAGTGAGTGCATGTTATAAGTTCCATGCACAAAAAGTCAATATCCAACGAAAAAAAATACCTTTTTAAGAACACAGAATGGGTACCGATGGGACCCATATTTTACAGAAGTTTGACATGCAAAATTGTTTTCAGTTTCATTAAAAGCTTGATTCACCTACAGAAGGTCTAGCCTGTTTTTTAATGCATTTAATGCTTGTTTTGTGAAATGGTAAAATATGAATATAACACTTTATTATCTATTTCTATCATCAAATACTTCTCTAAATACAATGCAATATTTTCAAAACACCCCCTTGTTTTTTCACAAACATGTTGTGATGTTTAGGGAATGAAAGAATCCCTTGTCATTTATGCCGGGTCTAATTAAACCTACTACAGTTTTTTTATATGCTGTTTTTAAAAAATAGTGTAAAGTGATCATACCAAAGTCCAATGGGTCCAGATTTATAATAAATTATTATGATTAACCTTTTGGTTGATATTGGGTTAAAATGTTCAGGACTTTGTTAATGTTTACAATGACTTAACTTTTAAAGGTGACATTGTCATTTTAAAATCCACTTAAATATCTTAATTGAAACAAAGATATGCTGCTTAATATTTTAATCTTTTATTAAATTTGACTATTAAAATTTCAGGAAATCAACTTAAGTTTTAATAGGAAATGTCTGAAGATGTTTTATGAATACAAGCCAATACACTTTTAATTACATTATATCGGAATTATCTTTGATAAAACACACCGAGACAGTTTGTAATTGTAAGTAATTTCATTTAAAATATAGGTATCTATCATGTGTGTCCGGTACGGATAGAAAAATCCAACCCGAGGGCACGTGCGTTAGTCGGTAACTAGGCTTGCCGACTTATCGGCCACGGAGCGTGCCCGAGGGTCGGATTTTTCTATCCGGACCGGAAAAACATGATTGATATTTTTTCTTGCATATCTAAATTAATCAATTTGTGAAAAAAATGACGTTCAAAACAAACTTTTGAACAGTAACACCAAAACGCGCGTGTGACGTTGTTTACTGACGTCATAGAGCGCAGTAATTTTGAATAACTAAAAATAGCGTTTTTTGATGATGATTTATTTTCAATTTTAATTAAAAGTCTTGCAAACATATATATTTGATTGCGCTTTATTGAAATTGCATAATACATTTTTCATAAACCATACAATAAAAGAAATACCCGGTAAGAAGTGGCGCGTTGTTGCGCGTGACTCATCTTACATGGGGGGTGAAGATGAGTTTTTCCAGCACCGGTCACATGACCGGAAACACGTCCGGTATGCAAGAAAAGGCTATCTCTTTGGATTGTTTTAGTAAATAGGGAATGTGCATGGAGACTGATCTCAGAGACATGACTCTGAATATAAAATTTTGAAATCTTTGTGAAACCATTCACAATTTCTTCTCTATTTCCGCCTGTAAACATTATTACAGAATATACCTTTAATGAGTTTGCAAAATGGCCTTGGAGTAAACCAATTCATTGGTTTTTCATAATTATATTTTAGTGATAAGGCATATCCATATAGTAAATTAGACATGCATGTGTTAACTAATGTATGGAATCTTAAGTTAAAGTTGTGATTTGTCTAAAAATCATGTTTCTGTTATAAGAAATTATGTTATTTCTCCATGAATGTATTGTAGAGATTGCTGGAAGAGCTTGAGCATGAGGAGATTCCTGCTTACATCCGTGAAGCAAGACTGGCTACACTCAAACAGCAGGCAACACAGTTCCGCAATATGCAGGAAAAAGGATACGGTATCTATAGGTATAATGATATGTCAGTAGATATTCATTTCTCCCACCTCAGATAAGTAGATCCATTAATTTAACCATGCTAGAAATTCTTGTCCACGGGCGAAGATAAAATGCCCGTATGGAACTTCTTTTAATGGTCACCACATTGTAATTACCTCCCTTGTTGAAGACTGTCGTCTGTAGTGCATCATGGAAATCTTGTCTGGTGGCAATATTTAGAACGCGAGTTAATTATTTCTCGCTTCAAATGTCACCAGAAAACAGTTTTCACGCACCTTTCAAGAAATAATGCTTCACTCTTCTTAGAACTATTTAAAGACCGATCAGACCATTTACATACTCTGAATCACTGCGCGAATATCCATGACAACCACGAATTATTGCGTATTCGTACGCAATTATTTTCACTAAGCACAAAAGAGTTCCGGCAAAAAAATACATTTTTACTTCATTTTTTTTAACTGAGGTGGGAGAAAAAGCATCTACCATAGCCGCTCATGTAAGATAGGTTCATCCCGACCCTCGCGCAGGGTGTTTTGCAGAAACTCGGTAAACCTCGTTTGCGCAAAACACCCTACGTTCGGGTCGGAATGAACCTATCTTACACTCTCGGCCATGATAGATACTTATAGTTTTATGGTGCATTAAATAACAACAAATCTTTAGCATTCATATACATTTGATCCTGAAATCCTTTGGACTTTGCAATCATTAGGCTGACCAAATTTACTAAAAGGTTACCTTACAATTGCAATTATAATTAATATAGAAAGGACTTGCATGATTTTATTCTGGTTGTATTACAGTAAAATACTGATAAAGGGAAACATGAAACAAATGTAGCTGTTTGAAGCAGCATTGTTAAAAAGTCATAAGTGTATTTATTTTACAGCAATGATAAAAGTATTCTGTTGCAAACAGACATGTAGGTTTTGTTTAATTACAGTTGAGGAACATGTACATTGTACATTGGAAGGGTGCACATTTAAGTGAGGAAGGGCTAAAGTAAGCATTTGTTAGGGTTAATGAAATTAGTCAGGTTATACACTTATTTCTTTTGGCTTGATTGTTACGAAAGTTGAATGATAGCTTATAGAATCATCCTTGAGGCTGTTTTCCTGGTGGAAACTGATACTGGTGTTGATCTTGAGGCCATGAGAAAGTTCCACTGGAAAGGTTCAATTCCAAAACCTCTTGGGTGAGAGGCTGACACCTATACCACTAGACCATTCTTACCCGTAATGATTTTTTAAGTGGGTTGCCCATTATGTTACCACCATCAAACACAACAGAGAAAAAGTCACCAGCAGCAAACTTTAAACAATATCATTGTACATTATTTTTATACCCCAGACAAATGAAGTTTGAAGGGAGTATTATGGAGTCATCCTGTGGTCTGTCAGTTGGTCAGTCCCTTGCAATTTTCCTTGTCCGCAACTTAACTTAACTACTTGTTGGAATTTAATTATATTTCATACACTGGTGAAACACAATGAGGAAGTGCAATGAACAAGGACCATAACTCTATGTCAGCTAATTACAGAGTATTGTCCTTTCTAACTTTTTTTTGTCCAGAGCATAACTAGAAAACATAGAGGGGCAGTATACAGGAAATATAACTATTTTAGCTAATTACAGAGTAATTGCCCTTTGTTACTTTTTCTTGACGAGGGTATAACTTGAAAACTACTTGTTGTTACATATAGTGGTAAAGCACAATGAGATCTCTGATGCATAAAACTGCTGAGTGTGGCTTTGCAATTGTCATAACTACGAGTTAACATTGTTGAAATGTTTTTTGCATTATTTGCAAAGCCCACATCTTCGCTCTCTAAGAAAGTGGTCTTTATACACCTGGGGGACTGACTTGCTGGTCTTTATAATGTCATATGACCCTCAGTGGTGTATAATATTTCTTAACAATGGTCATTTGATATTTGACCTAAAAAATCTGGTTAACGTTTTGCGCAAGCACACATAAGTCAATATCTTGATTGAACTTTTTGATTGCATTGAGACCTTATACCATTGTACTCAACCATACAACCCACTAAATTAATCAAGTAAGATAACTCTAGTTTGCATAAAATGCAATTATGGCTCTTTATTATTCAACACTAATTCTGGTTAAGTTTTTGCATATAACCACATTTAAGCCAATGTCTTAGCAAATACATTATGTGTTGCATTGAAACTTTAGACATGCGTTCCCAACTATTCAACATACTCAATTAATCAAGTATGATTTATCTATTTTGCATGTAATTGCATTCAACATAAAGGTTTTGCATACCATCATGTATAAGTCAATATCTCAGCAACTACTTGATGTCTTTCATTGAAACTTTATATAAGGGCTTCCAATCAACCAACCTATTGGTACTTAACTTCTAGTCAGATAATTATTTTGTATGTTATGCAAATGATTTTCCTTTATTAATCAACTGAGGAATTCTAGTTAAAGGCGGGGAAAGACTGCGCTGTTTCTGTGACAGCTCTTGGTATATATATTCCTACTCATGTTTCAGTGAGATGGAGGATGAGAAAGAAGTGCTAGACCTGACAACCAGTGAGGATAAATGTGTCGTCCACTTCTTCCATGAAGACTTTCGAAGATGTGCCATCATACACAGCCATTTAAAGGTACATGTGTGTACCAACTACAAGTTTGCTATTAAAAACATGAATGGTAGCTGTCCGCCTTAGAATTTGTTACTACAGTTTTTCAATAAATATGAGGCATTTCTTCTTGGTTTACAACCGTTGAGATTGTATTTTTATGATATTAAGGGGATACCGTGTTGTGGAACAGGACTGTTGTAGTACTCGCCTGTGTACTTTTAGATAACCACATTATTATCTGATTCCTATTTATATTCTTTTCCTTTAATTGTTAACATTGTAAAGGCTTAACGCTTGAAATGTTGTTTTTACCTATTAATGGTTTGATTTGTCTTTTTTTCCCTTGCATAAATCAAATCTATTTGCTTTTATCTTATTTTTCACACAAGGGAATATATGCTTCAAAAACAATTTAATGTTATTAATAATATAAATAGCTATTATGATACTTTTGAAATAGTTTTGCATAAATGTTTTCATGCAAACTGTGCTTTCAGACATTGACAGAAAAGTACTTTGAAACAAGATTTGCAAAAATCAATGTTGACAAGGCAAAGTTCCTGGTGGAAAAGTTGAAGATCAGGGTTCTGCCAGCCCTCTTGTGCTTTAAGAAAAGAATTGTTGTTGACAGGTGAGCTTGTCTTTACAGTATGCAGAACTTAGAATTAACTGACTATTCTGATTTCGTCCATATAATGTTGTATGACCCTCATTGGTGTGTAATATTTCATAAAATGGTCCTTCATTATTTGACTTAATCTGCTTAAGGTTTTGACGAAAGCACACGTAAGCAAATACTTGCTGATGTCCAGCGACTTTCAGACCGACAGATTATGTAGTCATTTGGTTGAAATAGATTTAACAAGTAAAATAAAATAAGAACTAAAAAGTAAGGATTTATTGAAACAATTTGAAAGATCACTTACTGTAAAGTTATTCTGTATCTTACAAACAAGTGACTCTTCCACTGATAGTTTGTTTGGTTTTATATACATGTATGACACAGTAGACTTAAGAATCAAATGGTTTATGATTCTTTTTCCAGGGTAGTAGGTTTTGATGAGATCGGAGGATCTGACAATTTTCCAACCAAAGTATTGGAAAAGAGATTAGCAAAATCAGGTAAATCTTTTCACATTTAATAGCCTTTTACAGTACAAAGTTGTTAGGGCAGGCCAAAAATTTATTAATTTTTTGTTATTTTATATTTGATTGATTTTGAGGTACAATCGTTTTCATGAGTAAAACAAAAAATCTTTGCGACATACATGTGTTTAGGTGTAATGAGGAGTTTTTGTGTGGAAATGTTTCAGACTATCCAGTCAACAATGTCTTTTGGCTTCTTGATGATACCTTTTCAAATGAGAAAGATATTGAATAAAATAGTGAACAATAGTGTTAAAAAAATATATATATATTGTATAATACAAGCAATCATCATAAGTTGCGTTAAAATGCAAACACTTATGACTGAAAATCTGAAAAATAATCTCAAAATATTTGCTCAGCTTTCAAATACCTTCACATTTATGAAAGGACACATGTACTCATGTTATGCTTGCTATATATTGCACCTTAAAACTTTTGCACTGTGAAAATTTTGTATGTTCAGCATTTTTAATCACTAATTAAAACTATTGTAATTGCATGTTAAGATGGAATATGCTTCTTGCTGAAATGTCATGACAGGGGAAACTTCTCAGGATCAAGTCTACACTACTACTTGTTCATTACCAGGAATCATTCCAGCATTATTCCATAACATAGGACCTTTCATCAGTTTTCATTGTAATAATAGTATTAAATTAAAAAACATACAATTTGGAGCCATTGCAATATAATTGAAAGGGTTGACAAGACGCTCTTGACCTATTTTTGCACCTTCTTTAATACCTGTATATCACACATTTGCAGGCGTGATAGAGATGGCGGAGGAGGAAGCTGAGAAGAAGACAATATTTGGCTACAGCGATAATCGCAGAGACGATGCTGACAGCAGTGATGACGACTACTGAAATATCTGGCCCATTTAATAGCAATTTCAAAACTGATACTTAAAGAAAATCCCACACTAAATGATTTATAAAGATATATTAAAATGAACTTCAATGGCAATTGGAGGCGAAAACAGGATGTCTTCCCTGGCAAGAAATCGAAACATTTTGGAATTATGCATTGCATCAACATTTTATATACAGAATCATTGTTTCAATTGTTCATGTTTCTTCATTACACAACTATAACATTACAATGTATATAGTTAACTCTGTTGCCTGATATTTATTTTAAATTTATGTTGTATCTTTTTATAATTAATGGATTTTGAAATGTGTTCATGCTTTAACATTTTTCTTATTGTCTATTTTTACTGCAATTTACAATAAAAATGACAATTTTACGTAGTTTGTACTAATTTCTTGTAGCTCGATCGTAACAAGCTCACAGCTTATAGAATCACATGGAGTCCGCTTTGTGGGTAAAAATAAGTACTGGTTTGCATTTTAAGAGGGCGTGAGAAGGTACTCCTGGTGGGGATTGCACACACAATCTATTAGGTGAGAGGTTGACACCTATACCACTAGGCCACAATCACTCATAAGACAAGTTTATATCCATTGTTATCTCACTTTGACGAATAACTTACCCTTTAAAAGGTAAAAATAACAACATAGAACTGTTGGATAATGAATGTGATGTGCATTAACTCGAGCACAAACAGCTATGCTGAGCCCTAATTCCTGCCTTTTCTTCGAGGGACTCATTAACAGATTTCATGGTGGCAACGAATGTTATTTCATGTCTTAAAAGAGTTGTTTTACTTACTTTTATGAACGAACTGGCAGTTAGTCAATTGAACATAATTTGTAACTCTTATCTTAAAATCTTTCCAGCTTCAATAGCAATACTAATGTTTTTTTGGCGAAATGGAGCATATTGTGTCTGGTGTTTTAATAATTGTTAGCTATTATTAACAATGTACCTATAGTTTTAACTTTAATAATGGTTTACCTCTTACTTTAAAAGCATTTTGTTTACATTTCAAATGGAATTAATTTGTTGGATGTCTGACTCTACGAAGCGTGAACGAATCACTTCAATATAAGCCAATGTAGTGTCTGTTACATGGTGCACCTACATGTATGCTGACAGATTTAATTGGTTTCGACCTCGACCTTTGACTTAAATTGTTAACATTCCCCTGTAAAATATTGAATTGCAAAATGTGACATGCGCTATTCACGAGGTTTGTCTTCTAAGCAATTACAAGTTTTTCAAAATATACACAAAACAATCTTTTCTACTCTGGCGCATCCGCTCAGATCGCCTGAATAAAGGGAGAGAAGTGCGTGTGTGTTCCGTAATTACTGGCCTCCGGAGAATATTAATATATTTGGACATAGTCTAAATTGGCTTCATTTGTAGATTGTACCAGTGCATGTACCTCACTTTCTGCATGGCTTTTATTCATGTTTGTAAGAGTTATGTTCCTTCTTCAGGCGAGTTAATCAAACTATTATAAAAATAAAATAATATTACAAAGCAACAATGTTTCAGGTCATGTGAATACACTGATTATTTAATTTAACAAAGAGTAATGTTTAAAAGTGCATTTTTATCTATCCATATGTTCAGCAAAAACCCAATAAAAAACGCTACTACTGTATTAAAAGGTCTATTCGAAAAACGAGTCTACAGTTTCCAAACATTTCTGACTCATATCAGCAGAGTTATGGTCCTTGTACTGTATGCGATATCAGTCAGCAGGGAACCAGACAACCCATTCGCCTTCCTGCCCTTCTTTGCTGGTCAAAAGTAAATATGCCCTCTAAACATAGCTATCCTCAAAACACTGGTGTGGTAAGAAAAAAAATCAATATACAAATCAAACGGTAAATTCGGTTAGTACATAAATAAACATTAACAGAATATATAGCTATATTTATAATGTTTACCTATTCATGATCGTATATACATTGTTTTCAGAAATTGTGTTGGGCAGCATTTTGATATGAACGAAATAAAGACATTCTTGGTGCCGTCGTAAGAAGGTTTACTTCCATTCTTAGAATTTATATTACCTAGTTTATGTATTCTTATTCAATCGTTCTTTTCCTAGCTTTTTTAAATACACTATTTCACTTTTATTTCTCAAACGATTCTGACCGGCCCGCGGTTCCGTAAGCCGAAATGACCGCGAGCGAAGGACGACATTAACCTCCGTTTCTCGGACAGGCAGAAAGATTGGTGTGTGAGAACTGACTAGCAACTAGAACAAGCTCAGGACGATGTTTTGTTACCATTCCACGCCTCACAAGTTGGCCGCCAAGTCAAGTAAATTGCCCCCCCCCCCAACCCCGCCTCAGTTATGAATTCTTGGACCGTCACTGTTATTGACATCAATATGTCATACTACACATATGCAATAAAGTAAAACAACACTCTTAAATGTAGTCTCTAAGAACTTTAGTTAAAATATGTATCCTACTTAACATGTCAGTATCTATGTTAGGTCACTGTCTAACGTATACAACTGCAGAACTACTTTCACTTTCACATGCTGACAGGATTACATTTTAAGAAGGCATGTATTCCAACGCTCGGTTAATCATTAAATCATGTTGCAGGTACAAAATATTACAATATATATATAAAACAAAAATTGAAAAACGGTATGAATGAATTTCTTGTCTTGATCTCCGTTAGTAAAATTGAATTTATGGAAAAGAAAAAAAAACTATCGATTTTGGTTTTAAATTCAGTCTTAAGAAAAACGTAAAATGATTTGAATGTTCCTTTTTCGTTTTTTACTTTTAATCATAAAAAAAACGAAAAACGGTATACAGGATAGCTTGTTTTTCGTTTTTTTAGCTCTACTGGCCAAAGGCCAGAAGAGCTTATGCGATGGTAATGTGTACGTAGTATGTGCATCCGTGCGTCTGTAAACAATTGCTTGTGAACACGATACAGTCTCCAGTTTTGATTGTATCTCGATGAAACTTGTACAGAATCTAGATATCCATTAGAGCTGGGTTCCTTTCGAAAACCAGCCAGATTCGCCCATGCATGCCTAGATTATGGCCCTTGATAGTATAAAAAATGCTATTGTGTAAACAATTGGTTGTGAACACGATACAGTCTTCAGTTTTGATTGTATCTCAATGAAACTTGTACAGTATCTAGATATCCATTAGAGCTCGGTTCCTTTCGAAAACCAGCCAGATCCGCCCATGAATGCCTAGATTATGGGCCATGAAAGTTTTAAAGAAATGATTTCTATTTTTAGCCAGGTCTGCACGAGCGAATTCTATTTTTAGCCAAGTTTACATGTACATGTAAATTCAAGTCTAGAGTTAAGGGAGACAATTTGCAAGTCTAGGATTTTGAGAGACAATTTGCTTTTTGCTTCTGCAGATGATTTTGTGAATTACTCTGCCTTGTTCTTGTTGAAAGCCCAAAGGCCATTTTTTAGCTTTAAGTTCTGTAGTTTGTGCATTCATCTTAACAAAATTGGTTGTGAATGTTTAAGTTATGCACCTGGTGTCATTACTGGCCACACCCAGGGTTCACAGGTTTGGTAAACATAAATCTGGAAAGGTTTGAAAATCTTTTTGTGTGTTGTGCATCCATCTCAGCACAATTGATTGTGAATGTTTGTTCAAATTGATCAATGTTGTCCTAGGATGCCCTTGACTTTGACCTTTTGACCAACTTTTTTTAACTTTTAAAACTACAGAATTTTTTACTATGAGTACAGTTTTGAAAGCATTTTTTTTGTCAGATGACTTTTACTTGGCACATATTAAAATAGTTCATCCAACTAATCTGCTTACATTACTTTCTGGGCTCAGATGTTGAACGTGCTACGTTTTCAGGTAACCCAAACACAAAACATAAACTATATGTCTGTTGCCTTTTACCCATACATACATGCTGCGGATTGATGACCACAAAGCCATGCCAGTAGAGCATAGGCCCTTTTGGGCCTCTTGTTTGTTTTACACTTTGTTAAACGAAAAAAAAACGGTATAAATAAATATTTTTCTTGTTTTGTACTCCGTGGTTATTATTAAGAAACGGAAGAGGAAAAAACTATCAATTTTGGTTTTCTCTTCAATCATTAGAAAAACGAAAAAGGATTTGTATGTTCCTTTTTCGTTTTTTACTTTCAATTGTATAAAACGAAAAACGAAAGGACGGTATATATACGGACGTACTGGTACAAATCAGTTAATCCACCACTGGTTGTGGTAGGGAATTTCATTTTACGCAAACAGCAGTTTGCATGCCCCGTTGATAATTTTATTGTACTACATCTTAACAGTGAATTATTTGAATCTAGAAAAAAATATTAAATCTAGAATGCTTAGACCAAGTTGAGATTGAGATCTTAGATGTCAACGCAGTGCATAGACCTATACACTATATGGATATGGACGATATACCGTGACAGTACGTACATTGGCGTTATATTCTATACCAGTATATACTGTGCACTATATTCTATTCATTTTCAGAGGTGTTGAGTGCTTCAACACCCCTGTTCTCTATACAATGTATACAGCCAGAGATTTTGAAGATTTACTTCAACTCCTCTGTTATAGTCTATATACATTGTGGAAGCGTGCACTATACTCTATTCATTGTCAAGAGGTGTTGAAGCAGTGCTTCAACACCCCTGTTCTCTATACAATGTATACAGCCAGAGATTTTGAAGATTTACTTCAACTCCTCTGTTATAGTCTATATACATTGTGGAAGCGTACACTATACTCTATTCATTGTCAAGAGGTGTTGAAGCGGTGCTTCAACACCCCTGTTCTCTATACAATGTATACAGCCAGAGATTATGAAGATTTACTTCAACTCCTCTGTTATAGTCTATATACATTGTGGAAGCGTACACTATACTCTATTCATTGTCAAGAGGTGTTGAAGCGGTGCTTCAACACCCCTGTTCTCTATACAATGTATACAGCCAGAGATTATGAAGATTTACTTCAACTCCTCTGTTATAGTCTATATACATTGTGGTAGCGTGCGCTATACTCTATTCATTCTCAGAGGTGTTGAAGCAGTGCTTCAACACCTCTGCTCTCTATGCAATGTAGATTTTGAAACTTTACTTCAACTCCTCTGTTATAGTCTATATACATTGTGGTAGCGTGGACTATTCTCTATCTGTAGATATGAACCCCTGTTATAGTCTATATACATGGTGGTGACGTGCACTATTCTCTATTTGAATAGAGAGGTGTTGAAGCAGAGTTTCAATACCTCATCACCTCTATTTATTCTTTGTCCAGTGAAAATGAAAAATGGGAGAAAAATGCTTAGATTTTTTTTTTGTTGGTTTTGTGTTATATCAGACACCACATTTAATATACTATAAGTATAATACACTCACATTGTACAAAATATAATTTTTGGGCAAAATGTTTTAAAAGTTAAATGAAAATGAGAATTTCTGGACTTAGCATCAACTCTGCCAAATTTTGCAATAAAATTACCAAAATAACTTTTTAAAACAGATATTATATAACATTATAAGATACTTGAAATATACAAACTATGTATTTTGTAAAATATGATTTTTAGGTAAATTTGTTAGAAAAAAAAATGAAAATTTCTGCATTTTGCCAATTACTTTGTCAAATTTTGCAATAAAATTACCAGAATTACTGTTTTTAAATATATTTTATATTACAGTATAATAGACCTTAAGTAAAGAAACTACATACTTATGTGAAATGTGCTTTTGGGGCACAATGTTTGACAAATGAAATGATTTTTTTTTAAATTTGGTCACCTAGGCATCAATGAATTTTAAGTTTTTATATTGCAGATATTTACCAGTCGCGCAAAATGCACAATTGCAAACAACATGCAAAAGCACTTTGAAACCAATATAATGCGACAGGCGCTTTGGTTTGCCAAGCCTTGCCTTGCAAACATCTACATAAGCCTAAAAATGTCTGTCTGAGATACCAGGCGTGAAGCTGCATATAACACTAGTATGCGGATGAATCCACATGATTCTGATAAAAACATAAAAAAATCAGCCAAAGTTGCAGTATGCATACTTGACTACATGATCCTTTAAATGTCATTTATATTTTCCAGTACAAAATAAAGCACCTCAGAGCGCCCAGAATGCACCATGTTTTTCAAAATATTCTGAGGGGGCATGCCCCGAGACCCACCTAGCAATTATGAATCCACATATAAAGGGCTAGCTAAGCCCCTTACTTCTGTATGCAAAACAAGACTACATGCTCATCTTTTCTTTATCTATTCTGCCTGTTAATTTGCTTGTAAACTTATGTTAGTCAACAATATAATAACATTAGCTGGGCCAAAATACAAAAGTCTCTTCTTATGTTGAGAAAAATTCGAAAAATTCCGTTACTGTTTAATTTCCGTGAATGTTTATTATTCTTTTGCAAAGAGGTATGCAATTATGATTGCAGGGTTTATATGAAAATACGATATCAGGAATGGTCTGAAACAGCCCTAAAACACACAAAAGCCTTAAATGAAACAAACATATTATATATTAAAGAGAATTGGAGTACTGTCTATAAAACATACACCTTAAAACACAATCTATGAACAGTTTTTTTCTTATAAAAAAAGCTACAACAAAAATATCGCTGGAAGTGATGGTACTTCCCATATGCCCGTTTTCTTTGAAAAAGCAGAACTTGTAATTCAGTGTGCTAGTAGAAGGTAAATTGTTGTTGCATTATTATACACAGTTGGAAATACCATTTTTAATAATTGTTTTCATTGTTAATGCTGCACTCTCACAGATATATGAATGTTTATTATTTTTAACTTAGAATGAAAAACTTTTGTGCACATGTCTGATAACAGTTATATGAGACTGCATACAAAATCACAGTTTTTCCTATTACCATTTAAAACTCTATGTTTAATGGTTAGTAATGCTTGAGAAGAAATGAAAATTTTGGCAGTTTTTCAGACAATTGAATTCTGTTTCATTGAGAGTTATCTTATATGACTGGATTGAAGGCATTCATGCTAAAGTCAGACTATTTCAATTATTTTTTTCAAAGCAAATGTGAAAACTCTTAATCAGTGACAGTGCAGCTTTAACATCCTTTTAGATTTAATCACTATGATTTCAAAATTATCAGACAAACATGATACTAGATGTATACTGTCTTGTTTGGAATTCTTGCCCTTATTCAGTATTGGTTCAATCATAGCAGTATTTATTTGAACTGCCTCTAGGTTAAAGTGTGATAAAATTCATAAGATGTCAAATACATAATTATATAAGATTCACAATTCTTTGAAGGAATGAACTCCTGCTTACATGTCATATAACAAATTATGGACAAATACAGAACCTAATCCTAATAGTTTTTTCTCCAGAATTATCAAAGGGGTCACTCTTAACAAAGATCTAGTATAAACTTAATAATAATTTCTTTAGTTTAACAATGTTATAAAATCTTGAAAGGCCATAGGCAGGTAGTTCTGACGTTCATACCCTTCAAAACCTTTGACAAGAGGCATGTCTATCAAATATAATTATGAATTACTGGTGTAAATGGGTAGTGGGTAATGCACATGTCAATTGTAACCACCACCACCCCCGTCTGGGGGTATACTGGGTGTGAATGCGGTGGTTTTGTCTTACCTATGGTATGTTGGATGCGGGGGGAATTTGGCAGGGATTTTAGTTCAGGATCAGTTCAGGGAATTTAACCTGGGGTAGGCTGGACCAAAAGTCAAAAGTCCCCGGACCTGGGGGCGGGATGTGGTTACAATTGACTGGTGCATTATGCTATTCATTTTGTTGCCCACTCTTTTGTTTTTGTTTGATAATCCATTGCACACAACTATAGATCAGGATCTCAAATACTATATATGTTGAAAATTGACAACTTTTGACATCAATGTTTTAGTTATAGTTATGAATAATGAGCGTTCATTCATTGCTTTTTTATCAAATCACAATCATAAGTGTTAGCAAAGCACACCACTTTGTGCAGTAATGTTTAATGCTGTGGCTCCTCTTATCAACCAAGCACTTGGGCTGTTGGTGGATAACCATTTCCCTAGTTTCCTCCCTGTCTGGTCACCTGTTTGAAAATTAAAACATTGATAATATATAATAATGACAAAACTTGAAAGTATTGTACACTATGTTTATACATTTGCTGAATTAAATGAATAAGCTAAGGAAATGTACATTCAAAACAAAAGGGCCAGCATGGCCCTTAATTGGTCACCTGATTAAAATGACCATGAACAAGTCAGTCAGGTAACAACTGGTTATGAAAGGTGTTGCTATTTGCTTAGCAGGTTAGTGGTTGCTGTGTTATTTGATGGTTGATAAGGACTCCTCAAAGAAGGCTGCTCTTTGTTAACAGAAATGAGAATTATGGTAAGCTGGTTGTTCCCATGGTCAATGGATGTTACGGTAATGAACCAGAATGTTGCTATGGAAGTAAATGATTACTAAGGAAGTAATTGGTTGCTATGGATGTTGGCTGTTGCTCAGGAAAAAATGGTTGCTAAATAAGGCATTGGTGCCTATAAAGGTAGTTAATGGATGCGTTGGAAGGAATTGGATGCTAAGGAAGTCATTGGTTGAATGGGGATTCATTTGTTGCTATGGATGAAGGTAGTTGCTAAGGCAATCATTGGTTGATAAAGAAGCCAAGGATTGTTTAGGAAGTCATCATTTTTTATGGAAGTCATTGGCTGCTGTAAATGAAGTATTTGATAAGGATGTCCTTGGTTGCTTATAAAGTGGTTGTTAAGGAAGACATTGTGAGTTTGGATTGTTAAGTCACTAAGTTAGACAAGTGGGTTCCTTAAGGGTACTACGAGGTCTACGATTTCCTCAACAAGGCAAAACCTTGCTTAACATCCTGCCAAAAGGTGATTATTATATTGTTGTAACAACTTGTTTCATAATCTTTGAAACTATTAAATACCTTTTAGTTTAGACATCAGTTTCTAAGGAATTCATACATTACTGCAGAAGTCATTGCCTGATTTGAATGTGTATCAATTTTTGTTCTAGAAGTCTATCATTAACAGGGGAACTCTGGTTAGGACAACTTTGACCCCAAGGACGAAACTTGAACAACATTCATAAAAAAAAATTATGAATTCTTTTTACTGCCTGTACAATGTACCTCGCAAATTCGGTAAAAAGTCAACTTTGGGAAAAATACAAAATCAGGCCAAAATTGCTTATATAATGGCAAATATACATTTTTTAACTTTTTTATGCATACCTTATGCTGTGAAAGAGTAAGACTTGTCAAGATTTTGTTTATATTTCAAGAAATTCATTGCTATTTTAATCCGGAATGTAATGTAATTTTTTTAATTTTGGGGAAAATGGAGTTTTTCACAATAAAAAAATCACTGACAATGAACTACAAACTCCAACATATAAACACCACATACACAAAAACAAATTGATTACATATATAAATTACTGAATATTCACATGGTCTTATGATATTATTGATGAATATTATAATGTTATTTTTAGATACCAGTTACGGGTAGTAGTAATGAAGAATACCAGATTACAAAATCAAAGTGGAAATTGGAACTATTAGAGAATCACTTTATTTGTGAGTAGGTCACTTAAATATTCATTGAGGTGAAAAGAAATTACCATATGATGTATTGCATATGTTTAACCGCTGTTGCACAATCATCATTTCCAAGTGACTGTCTTCATGTCCAGTACTAGCTTACAAAATCCCTTTCTAGAAAGTCAAAGACTTCATCTGATGCATCTTAAAAAGGAAGAATACAACACAATCATGAACACAATAAATGCAAATAATGTTGGGTATGCTTTAAACATGATTCAAATGCAAAACATCTTGGCAATTATTTCTAGAGCAATCTAAATGTCCTACATGAGATTTATTCTCTTATGAAAAAGTGATGTTTATGTACAAATCAAATATACTAGAAATGTGTCAAGTGGACATTAACTTAAGTCTTGTGTTGCTTGGTGAATTGCATATACTGTGAATGAAGATGATTAACAAAAAAACAGGGATTTCTCATAATATGACAAAGTTTTTTTTACCAAGTTTGGTAAAGATTATTGAGCCATACAATGTTTTTATCTGGACTGCATCGTCTTTTATTCTGGGCAGCATAATATGGAAATCCAGGCCATGTATACATCTGGGTTTTATCTGTAATGGACCACATTTTCCAAAATGTATGTAGGCAAATGAGTTACATGGAAATAAAAACTATCTATACATAATAATAAGTGATTTGTATACATGTGTTTACCTTGGTATTATATACCCATAGATATATTATATGACATAATATTGGGTTAATACAAAAAAAAATGAAAGAATATATAATTAGGTTAATGATAAATCAAGCAAATTTAAACTAACACAAACAATTATATGTATATATTTACATTATTTCACAGTAAAATATAATAGAAATTTATAAACATTGGCATAATGCTTAAATCAGGTATCTATTTCAAGGCAGTTGTCATTAAATCATAAAATTTAAAGCTGCACTCTCACAGATATACCATTTTTACAAATTTTTTGTCTTGGAAAGAGCAAATTTTTGCATAAATATCTGCAAACCAATGATATATGATTGCTGCCAAAAAATCAGATCGTAGATTTATATATTTCCGTTCGAAAATTAATGTTTTATGGCTTAAACCGTTACTAATGGTTTAAGAAAAATGCATAAAACATTACTTTTAAAACTTAAATATAAAAATCTGCTATCTAATTTTTTGTCAGCTGTCTTAAATAACTGGTTTCCATGGATTTTCGCAAAAATTGCCTCATTCCAAGACAAAAAAATTGTCAAAACGTTCAATCTGTGAGAGTGCACCTTTAAGGTCAAAACTAGAAAATGAAACTTTAAACAATAAACTTAAAAACCATGACTTATGGTACAAGTATTTCCACATCGGAGCGGCTGGTTCTTACACACTGACAGTGACACACAATACACTCCACTCCTCTCCATTAACCCTTTATATATATATTACAGTCGAAACTCGTTGGCTCGATATCTCATGGCTCGATATCCTCGTTGGCTTGAACCAGATTAAAAGAACCGATTTTGTTTAACTCTTTGTTCATATAAAATTTGATCGGATGGCTCGATATATTGAGGGTCGATATTTCTCCACGCTCGAAGTCATTTTTGCGGTTCCAAGTAAGAATTTCACAATTTTGTTTGCTTGGGTCGATGTCATTTTCGCGGGTTCAGGTAAGAACCTCACACCTTGATTTGTTTTGTTGGCTTCATTTAGCACACGGCGCTAATCGATAAAAATTAACTCAATTTATTATAATTATTATCAAATTTGAATGACTTAACAGTTTGAATAAACATGCCATCACTTTATCTAAGTTCTTTCCCTAATTGTTATACATGTATAAATTTCAATGCATCCTTATATAACTAATAAGCTATGTTTTTGTTACCCACTGTTTAAAATTACTTGTTTGCTGTTTTCGCATAATTTTTATAATTAATAAAAACAATCAAATAATATTTTCTAAGTATCGAATAAGTGATGTTACGAACTTTAAGACGTGTAACTATGCCCAATTAATACTCTTCTTTCGCGGAGATAGCATAGCCAATAACAAACGAGGTAAACAAGACTTTTTGTAACGAATAATAAAAAAAATAACATTCTGTAAGCAATCCCGCTTGGCTCGATATTCTCGAGGCTCGAAGTATTTTGGCTGGTCCCTAGAATATCGAGCCATCGAGTTTCGACTGTAGTTTAAAGCTGACGGAGGCACTCCTGCCATGTACCGCTGCCACCATTTAAGTAAACCTGGGAGGAGAAGTGCCCCAGTGTGGAGCTTGAACCAACAACAACTGCTGGAACACTATCATGGCGCTGTAACCAACTGAGCTAACTGAACGGCTGGTTCTCATAGACACGATCTACATCTACAATAACTTTACAATGTACATGAATACATAAATAACTAAAGTATGAATGCAATGTATTCATGTACATTGTAAAGTTGATGTCTACTGTACTACTTTAAAAGACACATGCATGTACCCCAAAATTAGTTTTGACAGGCATGACTCACTAATGCCAGTTGTGAGCTTGTTCCTAGCTTCGATCAAGATATTTCTTCTGAAAATGACATTGAATACACTCTAAAGCCTAAAAGGCTGTAAAATATGCATTCAACATCTTGATAAGCAACTATCTTAAATAAATTAAAATATTAGGATACAGAATGATGTGAAAGAGACTTTAAAAATATCGCTGCATTGTTGGACGTTGGTGCTGTCATCTGATGATCGGTCAGCGGCAATGATTGAGGCAAGCATCAAGTATATTTAAATAAACATTGCACTTTAACAGATTAAATGTTTTGACAACTGTTTTATTTTTTGTCTTTATACAAGCCAATAAATGCATAAGTGCAAGAAAAACAGTGACACAAGACTGCTTAAAAAAACATTGGATTGCATATATATTTTAGTTAAAGCTTCACTATCACAGATATACCATTTTTACAACTTTTTTTATTTTTTGTCTTGGAAAGAGCAAATTTTTGTATAAATATCTGCAAACCAATGATATAGGATTGCTTACGAAAAACCAGATCATAGATTTTCATATTTCCGTTTGAAAATTAATGTTTTATGGCTAAAACCGTTTATAAACGTTTTAGAAAAATGAACAAAACATCAATTTTTGAACTGGTATATATAAAAATTTGCGATCTATATTTGTCAGCAGTCTTATATAACTGGTTTCCATGGATTTTCGCCAAAATTAGTACATTCCAAGATAAAACATAAAAAAGTTGGCAAAATGTTCAATCTGTGAGAGTGCAGCTTTAAGAAAATGATGTTTTATGCATTTTTCTTCCAACTGTTAGTAGCACTTTCAGCCATAAAACATTTTTTTTAACGGAATATGTCAGCAGGCTTATATCACTTATTTGCATATATTAATTTACACAGAAACTGGCTCATTCAAACTCCCAAGACAAAAATAAAAAATAACAAAGTTGTCAAAATACATGTATGTGAGAGTGCAGCTTTAAGGAGTACTTCGTTATATCAATAAAATATACTCGTTAAACTGTCAATTGTTTACGTATCTACATAAATTCAATTACCTTTTGAACTAGAAAGTGTTATATTTTCAAAGAAAATAGCCATATACCTCTGTTCAGTGTCGGTCAAATTCGATGTTTTGAACCCGTTTGAACCTCTCTCGCGCGTGCTAAATACTAAATGACGCAATGTTTTGGACTGGTCTTCATTTTCTTCGATACAGGCACAACCGAGCGTAAATATTAAGCGAGAAAGTCTAGTGGAACGATGCAGGGTTCATTGGGTTTGTTTACAAAAATTCAAGCATCCGGTTAAGAAGACGACAAATAAGAATGGTATTAAGTTGGTAGAATGGAACTCCTTCCTGATTCCTGCACATGTAAGTTGTAAGTATTGACTATATCGGGATACCATACAGGACACTCAAGTGTTATTTTATATTTTCTTAGTTATCATGCAAATGAAAATAATCACTATCATTTAAAAGTTATTCAGGGATAGTTGCAAATGGTTTGTTTACATTAATTAGTTTTATGAATTTAATTGAATACACAAATTTTTATTAGAGCTTTGCACCAAATTAAATTCAGTTCATTTTACGGGAGTAACCCACACTAGCGGATCCAGAAAAGGGGTGGGACCCCCCCCCCCCCAAAAAAAAAAAAAAAAAAAATATTCTGTAAAGAATCTCAGGACAATTACAGTCGATTAAGGGATTCCGAATCAGTAAGGACAAATCCAGTGCTGTATAAATATTAGGATAGTCAGTTAAATGAAACAATACATGTTCAGGAGCTCATATATATGGACTAGATTTGTATTACTTTCAAATTATGATGAGACTTCTGAAGTCCATATATCTTGTTGTCTAAATATACACACTCATTGTAGGAATTCCGAATCAATTGAAGGTGTTTAGGATCACATGATATGTTAGGCTGTTTTATCCAATCACTGCATCTTCTGTTCTCTGAAGTTGGGGGTCGTTTCAAAAGCAACTTAAACTGTCAAACACATGTCGAAACAAACATGGAAAAGGCCAAAGAATTTTTTTCTTTGATTCTCATGCGGACTTTAAAAATTAAATTGGGTGTTTGGGTGGATTTTATTTAGAAAAAATAGGCTGGTTAGAAATAATGAACTTGCAGTCTCTCATTGACAGGTACTTATTTTTTTATAAATATGAAGGTTGGTCATATTTAACTTTATTTTACATAATCATTTGTCCTAGTCAAATGAAAAAGTAAGGCTGGTGGTTTAAAGTAAGGATGTGGGGATTCAGACAGGTGGTCAAGTGAAAATTCAAAATTATTGATTTTGCCATCAATCTTGTTAATGTATTTGAAGTAGGGCTGAATGTAACAAATATCTTTTGTAACTATATTTATTTTTTGTTAATACCTTTAACACAGACCAGTAACAAAAATAAATTGTGACAAAATATACATGGAATATATAAACCAGTGTCTACTGGCTTTGTTAATACCTTTAACACATGCAGTACCAGTCACTGACTAGAAATTAAATAAAAAGAATATGTAACAAATAAAGATAACACACATGGTATATATGAAATGGAGATATGATGGAATAAAATAATGATGGTGTTGAAAATAGTAGAAAATGGGCATTTCTACTCACTCATTTTCTAAGCTGGAGTTTTGCCCAATGAAGTTGCTATTGAAACATGTGTACCAAGTTTCATTTGAATATCTTAAACGTTATCTTATCTGAAATGCCAAGGGTATCACAATTCCTCGACTGTTTTCTTAAAATTCAAAAAAGGAAAGCTAAAAGTATAATTGTCCCATTATCTGATAAAATTTCAATACAAAGTAAATCTAACTGTTTATATTTCTGATCACAAGGTTCATTGCACTCCCAGATGTCATTTCAGCAACAGTATCTTCCAAATTCTTAACAGTTTCATCAAAGCATGATGCCATTGGCTGGATGGTGTATTGACATTGAAGCACCACACCATCACCATGTAACTTTATTTTGCTCTGGCCATTGACATGTACTTGGTACTGGATCACCACATGTTTCAGCATACACAGTTCCTCTCACCATGAAATTGGAAATAAAACACACTTTTAGTAAAACACTTCATACTGTGTCAATGAATTGTATGTAAATGTACTTGTATGTGGTGATTAAACTCATCTAAGTTTTTAAGAAATTAAGTAAAAAGAAAACACTTAATAACTTACAAGATACTAACTGATGATTTCTAACTAAAATGAGCTACAAATTTGCAACCACAAGTTCTACCCCTCTTAACTTCCAATTTCGAGGTTAGCCCCTGCAAACCCACAACCTCATGGCCATCAGTTGCTTCTACTATTAAGTATAAGATCTAGCAACATTTAAAATTTTATGAACAAGTTTACTATAACATAAATTTATATACTGAACCAATGGCTTAGTAATGTTCTGTAAACTTCAGGCCATGATTTCTATTATTTAATTTTCAGACAAGTATTTTTGGTTCAAACTTCTTAAAGCTGCACTCTCACAGATTTAACGTTTTGACAACTTTTCTTATTTCTTATTTTTTGTCTTGGAACGAGCCAAATTTTCCGAAAAACCCTGGAAATTAGTGATATAAGACTGCTGACAAAAAATCAGATCACAGATTTTTATATTTAAGTTAAAAAATGATGTTTTATGCATTTTTCTTAAACCGTTAACCGTATTAAGTAAGGGTTTAAGCCATAAAACATAAATTTTCGAACGGAAATATAATAGTCTACAATTTGATTTTTTGTCAGCAATCTTATATCATTGGTTTGCAGATATTTATGCAAAAATTTGCTCTTTCTGAGATAAAAAAATGAAATTTGTAGAAATGGTATGCATGTGAGAGTGCAGCTTTAAACCACTCACTTATAATGAATTTTACTTGCAACTAAAAAGTGATTTTATGTAGAAAGTTGAGTTTTCAACAAATATTTTTACACAAGAATGCTGAATTGTTTACAAGAACGTTATTTACTGTACAATATACAATGCACTAGACTTTGAGACAGCCCCCAACATGTGACCCGGAATTCCCGCAATAACCCACTTTCATTTTCAATGTGAAATCAATATTTATTCTCAATATATTTGTGTGGGGTGCTAGCATCTGTTAAAGTAAATATCCATCTTATGTTAAAACCCAAAATAACAAGTATTTACCACTTATTTACCTATTTATTTGATGTTGTTTCATCCAAAGCGCATTTCCATTACCGGTGCGTCAGTAAAATTGTTCCATGTGCGATATTTGTAAACATGTACACAAAGGTAGTTTTGATGAGTACACGTTCTAAAATTGTTGTAAGCAATAACGAAGCGTCAAACACAATATATATGTAAGAAAAATCTTCATATGCAGGTCATTCTCAGATATTTTCAGGTAAATTTAAACGACTGATTCGGAACTACCCCTGATTCGGAATCCCTTATTAAACTGTATTCAAAAAATCTTTTGATCTTTGATATCATAATGGTAAATTTTTTTTACCAAAATGCAAAATGTAAAAAAAAAAAATCAAGTCAGAGAATGTGTTGGAACCGGTGTCGCCAAAATTGCAGTCCAGTGTTGTATCCACTGTGCTATGAAGGCTTATCCTAAACAGTTTGAATATTTAATCTTTATACCTAACTTGTAATATATTGGCGATTTTTTTTTATTGTAAATTATGTGGTACTTCAGTTAGTAAGTTTTAATGCATTGTACACATAGATACCAAGTTTATGTCAGTTTTCGTCAATTTTCTTTTTTTCCGCTATTTCATTAAACAGATTACAGCCCCTTTTAAACAAGTCTTTGGGAAGAACTGTTGGGGATTGTTATTAAAGCTGCATTTTCACAGATTTACCATTCTGACAACTTTTTTTTTCATCATGGAATGAATCATGCAATGTTAGTGCATAAATTATGTCCGCGAACCATGATTTAAAACTGCTGAAAAAATATCAGATAGCTGTTTTTCATATGTACGTTCATAATTGTTGTTCTGTGACTTAAATTTGAACACTTTCAGAAAAATGAAATAATAAGCAGATTTCTCAATACATGACTTCTGTTTTATTGTTAGCAATTAAAGGCATTGATTCTCTGAGATAATAATAATGTTAAAACAGTCAATCTGTGAGAGTGCAGCTTTAAGATTCATTTTTCCTAAGATCAGCCAAGTTAGTATTATAGCTAATTTTAGCTTAAAAGTAGGTGAATTTTATATTTATTTCAGACCAGATACTCTTGAGGGACCAATTTAAGGGCAAACAGACAAACGTTTTGATGCAAAGAAAGCATTGGATTTGAAAGGTAGATTTTTAACACATATTTACATGTACTCAATGTCATTTACTAGTATAACATAATGTATTCAAGTATAAGATATTTCAAGTATTTGGTCAGGTTGTTAGGTTTAATTGAAACTGTTAAGCAAATAAATGAAAGTCCATGCAATTTTGCATGCACATGTTTGTTGCATGCAGATTTTACTCAGATGGCATAGGGTACAGTTACTCTTGTAACTTGCTTAAAATAAATGCAAATGATTCTGCATGTGTCTGAAGTCATGTTTTATTTTTCTCTACAAATTGTTTTAAAAAATGCAATTGTTTGATTTCCTTTCTTATGTGTTATGCATTGCAGTTCCCATGGAGATGAAAAATGGAGAGATTCTAAAAGTATGAATGAGGAAATCTTGTCAGTGAATGGTAAGTTCTCTTTGGATTAATTCTATGTATAACAATATAAATATGAGGTAAGCCAAGAAATGAGAATTTACATAATTATTCTGTTCAAACATACATTGACATATTAAATATAAAGACATATTAGTATGTATGATTTGTCTCTGCTATTATACTCCTACCACTTGATGGTTAGGGTTCATTTGGACAAGTCTTCTATTATCCATAATTCCAAATGCTTCTGAGATTTCTAACACATATTAAATATGTTGAGGAGAAGTGCTGTGCAAAAAACATTTTTGTTTATGGTATTTTAGAGTTATTGGTCTTTGATTATTTTTCTTTCACTTTTCTATGTTTTTGAGGTATTAACTTCAAACTTCATGCACATATTGGACGTGATAAGAAAAATAGCTGTGCATATGAATCATTAAATTGTGTATGGTAGTCAAAGAATTGTAAACCTTTGATTATTATCTTTATATTTTTTTTATTTTTTTTCTTCTCTTCATAACTTTTTTTCATTTTTTACTTTAATTTAACAAAACACTATTCTGTTTTTGGTATATTAAGGATTATTTTCTTATGTTTATTTTGTGCTTGGCAGTTTTAAAATTATTGCCTAATTGGTTACTGTATGCTTAAAAGCAAATATCACTCTCAGTGAAACCTCTTATTACAATAGGTGATAGCTGTAGTTTTTCATGGAAACAAGTGTTTGACAGTATGAGTCATTTTTTAGTAGCAATATATTATGTACATTTAAGGTATAAGTTCTCTTTTGCTAATCGTTCAGTTGTTTTTCAGTTGTTGCAATTGTGGACCAGGCCAGAGTTGTACTAAACCAACTAAGACACAATGAGATACAGGAATGACACAATGAGAAACAGGAAACAGGAAAGTGATGACTGATTGCCACCTGTTACAAATTCATCTAGGTACAGTTTTTTATTCCAGATTTGATACAACTGTAAACTGTTTTATGCATGCTATGATTATGTTCATCATGTTTGTTTAAGACCCTGATGATGAGGACTAAACTATTGATTATCCCTTGCCAAAAGGCAAAGTGGATACAGTAATTGTGTAATTGTGCACGTGTGTGTGCGTGTGCACGGAATGTAATCTTGAGCATAAATCCCCCAGGTATTAACTTCAAACTTCATATACAGATAGATCCCTATTGAGAAGAAGTGCAGTGTTAAGGGACCATAACTCTGTTTACAGTTCTTTTTGTAATAACCCTTTGTTATATTTCATACTGAGTTTTTGTCTGCAGCAGAACTTGAAAAGTCTTTGAGGTGTTGATCTCAAACTTCAAATATGTACAGATAGATCTCATTTAGCAGAAGTGCAGTGCACAGAAACCATAACTCAAGATTTTTTTTGTAGTAGTTGCCCTTTGTTAGTTTTCAATGTTATCCTTTGTTGTAATGCACAGTTGTGATCATGCTCAAATATGCTCATTGACATTAAAATTAATTGTCCAGGTTCAAATCCTGTAATAGAAACAATTATTTTCTTTCTGTGTTTAGCAAAGTTTATATGAACTATCTATCAATGTAAAATAAACTAAGATTTGTGTGTTTTTATCGTTTCTTATTTATTTGTATATTTTTTGTTACATATTTTTATGTGCATATATATAAAATCTATATCACAAAAAGTGTGGCTAATTTGTAATATTAAGATATAATATGTATAAGAACTATCATATTTCAAAATCAACCATAGAGCTTTTGCAAGATAGATAATAACTTAATGTATCTGATGAACAATAATGTGATTTTGGGATGCCAGCAATAACTTTTCAAGGTGAAAATATGTTCTTGTCATTGATTTTACATATAAGTAATCAGTATGCAAAGCCCTTTCAAATGATACTTATATGGGGTAACTATCAAATTTTAACATTGAAGCCAATGGCACAAATGAATGAAAAGCTCCTTAATAGTTCAATATTTGAAGCCAACAATGGAACTGTGTTTATGTATTGCTTAATGTTCCTTTTTCTTTCAGAAAACTCCCCACATCCAACAAGAGACAGTCTGACTTCAAAATCTTCATTGAAGGCAACTTAATGGACAAGACATCCGTCACATAAAGATTCACTAAAATTGGAATGATATACCAATTTTAACTTTTAACAGACAAATACATTATAGATTTGAAAATAGATTACCCTTAGATAAGTTGGATGATTAACATTTACCTCAACACAGTACAAAGTGCTCATGTTGAACTATTGTGATTGATCATAGTCTGTCCTTCATTTTTATTAACAGTTTCATACAGCGTTAACACTTTAGTATGGGGACTCATTTTTAGCTCAACTTTTCGTAGAATATGGAGAGCTATACTACTCACCCAAGCGTCGGCGTCGGTGTCACCCCTTGGTTAAGGGTTTGCGTGCAAGCACACATAGGTTAATATCTCAGCAACTACTTGAGGTATTGCATTGAGACTTTATACAATGGTACTCAACCATCCAACCTACTTATTTAAACAAGTAAGATAACTCTAGTTTGCATTTAATGTAAATAATAGGCCTTTATTATTTGACTTAGAAATTCTGGTTAAGGTTTTGCATGCAAGCACACATAGGTTAATATCTCAGCAACTGCTTGAGGTATTGCATTGAGACTTGATACAATGGTACTCAACCATCCAACCTACTTTTTTTAAACAAGTAAGATAACTCTAGTTTGCATTTAATGTAAATAATAGGCCTTTATTATTTGACTTAGAAATTCTGGTTAAGGTTTTGCATGTAAGCACACATTATATCTAAGGTTAATATCTCAGCAACTGCTTGAGGTATTGCATTGAGACTTGATACAATGGTACTCAACCATCCAACCTACTTAATTTTCCAAGTTATATAACTATAGTTTGCATTTAATGCAAATTCTTGCGTTTATTATTTCACTCAGAAATTCTGGTTAAGGTTTTGCATGTAAGCACACATAGGTTAATATCTCAGCAACTACTGGATGAATTGCATTGAGACTTTATACAACCACCCAACCTAATTGAATAATCAAGTTAGATAAAAATTCTGGTTAAAATTTTGCATGTAACCACATTTATGTTAATATCTCAGCACATCATGTATTGCATTGAAATCTAATCTAACAGTGATCCATGCATGTTTCGCCAAAACTTTTCAATCCTTTCACTGAAAAGCAGCGGAATAGTCGAGAGCGCTGTCTCTGTGACAGCTCTTGTCTCTTTGGTCTTTATTCATACTGGCCAGAATATGTTTACCAAAAAAATCTTAGTAGAGATTGATAACTGTTCAGGTTGGACAAAAAGCATGTAGGTTGTTTGTTCTAATAATATAAACTGTAAATGCTTCAGAAACTATATATATAATTTTCATGATATTTGTCAGTATTTATTCTCGTCAACATTTAAATAATATTAGGTGAAACTTGTTTATTGGTCAAAATGTGTTTGATTAGAGTGGCCTCAAGTTCCACTTTATATGAATGAAATTTGGTCAAGTTTTAGAAAAAAACTATGTTCTAGTTTTATAGGCCATATTCTCTTCCCAAGCCCTCCTTAAAGAATGAATGTAGGTAAGATGAAACAGGAGTCACTAAATCAAGTATTAAAAGCCTTAAAAATTGCTATTCATAGAGGTATTGTTTCCTCATCATAAATCACAACTTAGCCAGCAAGACTTTACAACAAATAAGGCATAACATGTAAAAAGTTAATAATTAGGCACATATTTTAGTGAATAAAATCTTGTGAACATATTATTGAAACAAATAATGTGTCTGGTTCTGAGGTGAGCAATAAAGCACATTGCTTAGTAACAATTGAGCTAGCTCATTATTAAAAGTTTGTTTTAAACATGAATTAAATGAATGCAAATCATATATTATTATTTTTAATCTATATTTTTTTTTAGTTACCTTGTTCTGTTGTTAATTTCCATACTGACTTGGTCAATTATGGCTAATTGTCTAATTATATTTTAACTTCTAACCTAAATGTTTCATTGTACTTTTGAGTGTTCTGTTAACTATAATGCACATTATCCTATATGACAGTATAAATTCAATAAAACCATGGTTATTAAGTTCCATACATATTGGAGCACATGGTAAGCCTCTAGAAATGTCACTTCTTAAACCTAGATTCTTGATCTGTTCGCCACATTGTTTTGTTAATTTTTTGTTTATAAAAACAAATGATTGTTTAATGTCAAGGAAACCTTTTTAAAGTTAAAATGTAGATGTACATAGATAACTGTCAAATATTATTTACCATTTAATAACTGTCTAAAGGCAAAATTTCCATTCATTTTTATATTTGATTTGGGTCCCTAGGGTCATGGTCACTGTAACTAAAAATAGAAAAATGCTTGGTACTGAATAACTTCAGTTTTAATACATTTAAAACTGAATCTTTCAATAAAGGCTGAAGTTCTTGTTGCATTGCAGCATTTCTAGTTAACTTTTTAATTTGACTCTTTTTATTGCTTTCGACAGGCACATATTACATCATTATTGTATTCATTTTTAAGACAAAGCCTCATTTAATTGAGTGTGCTGTCCAAAGACAGCTCTTGTTGACATAATTATAAGACACCTTATGTTATGGTTTATATGAACAATAGCTGTTTCTGTGTATGTTTTAGAAGAAACTTCCATTTCTTATCATATTGATGGACATAGATATACATACATGTACGGGATTATTGACATCAGATTCTTAGGATTAAATTTACTAATGTTCTGTTCATGTTCAAAATAGATACAGTTATGGTAAATGCATAGTCTTGTTTGTTTATAACATAGACAACCATGTCTTTTGGTTGTCCTGGTCTCCTGTCCTGTTATGTGAATTGGGTTTTATGGACATCTTCGATATTGTAGGTCCAATTCTAGTGTCTAGCTGGAAAAGTATTTAGCCTAGGGAGACCTTAGTTTGGGTTATCATGTTGGATATGTCTAAATGTTGGCATGTCGGGAAATGGCAATTTTAGGCTATGACAATTTAAAAATGTAGACGTTGCTGGGCAAGGCTCCACACCCAAGTGACTGTCGCATTATATTCTTGAAAAAATGCCTTGGGCTTTTGGTTTGTTATGAATTTTGCGAGTCTGGCAAATATCTGCATTATAAAATTCATCGACATACAGGTGACAGAGAAAAAGGTCAATTTTCAATGATTTCAAAAGATTAATTAACTAAAAGGGGATCATCATAAATGAATACAGAGAACAAGGTTAGTTGATTTGACAGAGGATTGATGCAGAGCTTCAAAAATTAAGGAGACAATTTCAGAAAAATGCACATAAATGATTTTTGTTTATTTGTGTTGTTTGATAACTGCTGTGTGTCGATTTTTATTTAATTTCATTTTACCCCCCAAATCACACTTCACACAATACATGGTTTCTACACTTTAGGTTTGTTATACTGTATTATAGTATCTATTGAATACAGTAAAATTTCTGGTCATTGTATTGCAAAATTTGTGCTAATAATTTGCAATTTCAGAAATTCTCATTTTTATTTAATTTTTCAAACATTTTCCCCAAAATTCACATTTCACAAAATTACATAGTTTCTTTACTTTTGATATATTAAACTGTAATATTTATGAAATACAGTAATTCTGGTCATTCTATTGCAATATTTGAAAAAGTTATTGGCAAATTCCAGAAATTCTCATTTCCATTTAATTTTTCATACATTTTACCCCGAAAATCATATTTTAAAAAAAAACTGTGTTTCTATATAATATATAATAATGTTAAATGATATATATTAGCTGCAGTAGTTCTGGTTTTTTTATTGCAAAATTAGGCAGAGTTATTGGCAAAATTCATAAATTGTCATTTTCATTTAATTTTTCCAACATTTTCCCCCAAAAATCATTTTTTGCGCCATATAATTGTTCTATGATTTAAGTATATTAAATATGTTGCCTGATATGACATAAATTCATCAAAACTATTTTTGTGCAGTTTTCTTCATTTTTTGTTCAAAAATCTCCGTTTGTATACATTGAATAGAGAACAGAGGTGTTGAAGCACTGCTTCAACACCTCTGAGAATGAGTTTAGTATAGTGCACGCTACCACAATGTATATAGACTATAACACAGGTTCAAATTTACAGATAGAGAATAGTGCACGCCACCACAATGTATATAGACTATAACAGAGGAATTGATGTAAAGTTTCAAAATCTCTGGTTGATACATTGCATAGAGAACAGGGGTGTTGAAACACTGCTTCAACACCTCTAAGAATGAATAGAGTATAGTGCACGCTTCCACAATGTATATAGACTATAACAGAGGAGTTGAAGTAAATCTTCAAAATCTCTGGCTGTATACATTGTATAGAGAACAGGGGTGTTGAAGCACTGCTTCAACACCTCTTGACAATGAATAGAGTATAGTGCACGCTTCCACAATGTATATAGACTATAACAGAGGAGTTGAAGTAAATCTTCAAAATCTCTGGCTGTATACATTGTATAGAGAACAGGGGTGTTGAAGCACTGCTTCAACACCTCTTGACAATGAATAGAGTATAGTGCACGCTTCCACAATGTATATAGACTATAACAGAGGAGTTGAAGTAAATCTTCAAAATCTCTGGCTGTATACATTGTATAGAGAACAGGGGTGTTGAAGCACTGCTTCAACACCTCTTGACAATGAATAGAGTATAGTGCACGCTTCCACAATGTATATAGACTATAACAGAGGAGTTGAAGTAAATCTTCAAAATCTCTGGCTGTATACATTGTATAGAGAACAGGGGTGTTGAAGCACTGCTTCAACACCTCTGAGAATGAATAGAATATATACCGTGCACAGTATATACTGGTATAGAATATAACGCCAGTGTATGTACTGTCACGGTGTATCGTGCATATCCATATAGTGTATAGAGTCTATGCACTGTGTTGATATAAGATATCAATCTCAACTTGGTCTAAGCATTCTAGATTTAATATTTTTTTCTAGATTCAAATAATTCACTGTTTCTTGTTTAAACATTTATCAGAAACATACTTTTAAATTGTCTTCAATAATTGCCATTGTTTTTCAATACTTATATACTAATATACTTTTATTTCGTTGTTCTTTATGTGCGGAGTCGCGGAATTGTATTTCATCACATGTGGTCATTTACCAGTAGTTCCCTGACCTCCCTGTTGTTAACTATGTCTGTTCTTATTCTTATCTTTGCTCCCTTCCTGATACTACCTATATAATTGGTTCCTCTAGCTCAGTGGCCAATGATTATTTACTTTCGTATGATGTATCATGGCTAACAGGGCATTACGTATTTTAAACAAATGTGTATTATGTGTGTATGTATTTGTGGCAAGTGTGAGGCAGGTGGGTGCGGATTTCCCGTGTATTTGTAACTACAACGTCGATACAGCCGTGTATAAGACGCCATCGACGTCTGGCGCGCCTTCAGGGTATCTCCATAAATTTGATTGTAAACCGGACGCCAACATTAACACACAGAGTGACCTTTTCTATGTGGTACAATTTCGGAATCAGGTGAGTAAACATTTTTTTTGTAATTATCTCTTTAATGAATTTATTTTCCGTGTAAAGCTACAAGGAAGTTGTACTCCATACCCACTCACAGTGGCTTGATGACAAAGGCTCATTAAAGTCACAATATATAATTTCAACTAGCCAAAATTATAATTTATTATTTTATGCATACTTGAACATCTAAATTATCAATATAATACATTGCCATAAACATAAAAAAACATTAAAAGTCACAATAAATGAGATTTGACAAAATTCAAAAATACCCTATACTGTAATATGAAACGTATTTTTGAATTTTGTCAAATCTCATTTTATGTTTATGGCAATGTATTATATGGTTTTATTTGCGACGGTTATATTGGGTACCCTTTTTTAGGAACGCCACGTGAAGAAACTTATTTAAGTTTTATTACAGCTTTTGTATCGTAGTCTGTACCGTCGAGTCGTGTTGGTCAGCTGAAGCCACAAGTATAGAGCTGGTCATTATACAGGTTGCCTAACACTTCATATGAGTAACAAGTTCCATTAACCTGGCTAAAGTTATTTTGAGTATGACCATTGAGGTCCAAAGAGATAGCCGAGAGAGTGTTGGATGATCGCCCTCCTAATGTGTGCAATATATCTAGTGAAACGAGTTTAGAGGCCATTCTAGGCTGATGGCGGAATTACGTAAGCTCTTACTAGGTCATAACAATTGTCTTTGTTTCAGCGCTGGTAATCGTATTCCGCACTGATGCTAAACTATTTGGACAAATCTATGAGAATTACTTTTTTAGACGCGGCCCGAAGGCGAATGTTTACAATTTTCAATGGACATGGACATATATATAAACTTAAAAAATGAAGAAAAGTGAATACTTATCAATGACACATTTCTTTCACGCTTCCTTAACCTATATGTATATACTGTAATATGTTCGAGTTTATTTCGGAGATCTACAGAAAATGCTGCGAGGGCAGCCAGGCTGCAGGCCGAGAAAGGTAGCACCGTTTTCTGTAGATCGCCTAAATGAACTCTATCATATTTGATGATATTGTTAATATTTTTATTAATACAATTACATAGGTATGTTTACATAGTAAAAAACTTTACTGAGAGGACCTCGTTTAGCTTTTAATTCATAATAATCAACAAAAGATTGCACATTTTGGCACTGAAATGGTTTGATTGTTGTATATTATATTGAGCATTTTAAAGGAAAAAACGTAAATGAAATTTTTATTTGTATTGTCACATAAGTATTTTAACTGTGCACAGAATAAATGCCAAATCGAGTTGATAGCTTATTACACATCTTTTTAGCCCTAACTGCCTCCAGAAAATGGCAATCATAGTGACTTCGCGCATGCGCAGAGGTAAGAACGGTCTATGAAAAATAGACGACTTTACCAATCATGTAGATAGACAAAACACTCTCTACGAAAATAAATGTTTATACAATGTATTCACCGTCAGATCTGCTCTACATGATATGGAACTGCAGTAAATAGAGTAAATCCTCGATTGCCATTGGCCCACAAATATGTGCGAACACCAAA